>NW_012115400.1:1476614-1478573 GCF_000951035.1 Colobus angolensis palliatus
GACTCCGCCTCAAAAAAAAAAAAAATACTCATTGCTTGATTTTCTAAAGGTACAGGGAGGAAATGCGATTGTGCTAATCCAATGGTTCTCAACTGGGTAGACTGTGCCCTCCAGAAGGCACCTGGCAATGGCTGGAGATAATTTTTTGGTTGTGACAACCACAGGCAGGGGGCAGAGGGTGGAGGTGGGAGCTGCTGCTGGTTAGATGCCGCTGGAGCCTAGGGATGCTGCTAAACATCCCACGATACCCAGGACAGCCCTCTACAACCAAAAATTATCTCCCCCAAAATGCCAATAGTGCTGAGACTGAGAAATCCTGAGTTAATTTGTGCCCTCATTTCTGCCACACCTGCTCTGGCTAAACTGTAGAAAAACCTTATCTTCAGAATGGCCCCCAATCTGCAGGCAGGGAAGGGGACTGAAAAAAATAATTGCCCTGCTGCAGTCCTGGGAGCAAGAAGAGTCCTTTATGAATTACCTCACCCTTGGCACACCTGGTCAGACACAAAACTTTCTCCCGACATGGCTTAGCCTGGGAGAAAATCAAGTTTAATAAAAGGAAGATTTCATTTTCTCTATATCACAACAGAACCCCAAGATGTGCTCACCATGCCTGATAGCTCCAGGGACATCTCCTGGAAGTTCTTTAGCATGTTGACTGGGATCCATGCACGAGAAACTGTTTCTCCAAAAAATGTCACGTGGTACTTAGACTGAAATAAAAGATGGTCCTGTTATGGACTCCTGTCCTGCTCCCTGCTTTTCTCCTCTAGCCAGAAGGAGGTGCTGGGCCTCACATGCCCCCTTGAAGCCTGACTCATCTACCCTATCCTCGTTCCAATTGTTCTTCCACTCTAACCTCAGGAACCCTAGCCAAAGCATATTTATCAAAACCACTAATGTCCTGACAGTGGATAAATATTTAATTAGATACAAGTTTGTTTCTATTACATGTGTGAGCACTTATCTCTGTGTTTGTCATCCTAGTTAAGTATCTGTTTTCACTTGTGTCTGCTGGTTATGTCCATGTCTCTTATCTATACATCTGTGAGGATGGATTTGTTCATTACTTTGGCCTGAGCTCCTTCTTACCCTGAACCAGGAAACTCACCGGCACGGAATCAAGATGGGAAGTAAAAAGAAAATATTCCCCTAAGTCAGGATCACATTCTATCACGCCTGGCCACCTGGAGAAGACAGTTGGGTGCAGGGGACAGAAGAGAAGGGGTTAGATGAACAGAACACAACCTCATCAATGTACATGCACAGAAAAGAGCAGTATGATTTTTTTTTCTGAGACAAGGTTTCACTCTGTCGCCCAGGCTGGAGTGCAGTGTTAGAACCATGGCTCACTGCAGCTTCAATCTCCCAGGCGCAAGTGATCCTCCCACCTCAGCCTCCTCAGTAGCTGGGACCACAGGCAAATGCCACCACACCCAGCTGTTTATTTTATTTTTTTGCAGAGATGGGGTCTCACTATATAGCCAGGACTGATCTCAAACTCCTGGGCTCAAGCAATCCTCCCACCTCAACCTCCCAAAGTGCTGAGATTACAAGTGCGAGTCACTGCGCTCAGTCAGCAGTACGCTTTGCAAAAAAAGGATCTAAAAAATAGATTCCTCTGCCATCAGCCCCCTCTAGTGGTCACTACTCAATGACTCAGATGAGGAAGTGACTTCCATCGATGCATACAGGAGTTCAGAATATACCTAGTGAAGGTCTTATCCTTCTGAGCCATCCCATAACCCTAAAAACAAAATCTTCGACTAGGGACATCTCTAAAGAAGAAATTATTCCACTTTTCCTTGTTCCTTTTACTTTGTATCTCTCAATCTCAATATTTTTATTTATTTATTTATTTTATTTTATTTTATTTTATTTTATTTTATTTTATTTTTATTTTTATTTATTTTATTTTATTTTATTTTATTTTATTTTATTTTATTTTTATTTTTATTT
>NW_012115400.1:1478968-1489983 GCF_000951035.1 Colobus angolensis palliatus
CCGTGGTCTCGATCTCCTGACCTTGTGATCCGCCTGCCTCGGCCTCCCAAAGTGCTGGGATTACAGGCGTGAGCCACCGCGCCCGGCTATTTTTATTTATTTTTGAGATGAGGACTTACTGTCACCCAGGCTGGAGTGCAGTGGTGCAATCTTGGCCCACTGCAACCTCTGCCTCCCAGGTTCAAGAGATTCTTCTGCCTCAGTGTCCTGAGTAGCTGGGACTACAGGCGTGCGCCACCACATCTGGTTAATTTTTCTATTTTTTAGTAGGGACGGGATTTCACCATGTTGGCCAGGCTGGTCTCAAACTTGTGTGCTCAGGTGATCTGCCCGCCTTGGCCTCCCAAAGTGCTGGGATTACAGGCGTGAGCCACTGCGCCTGGCCAATCTCAATATTTTTAAATGCCTCAGATCCACCCTCTTCTTTCTACCAGCTGGGGTAGCACCATCAGACCCTTTTTTCCAGAGAGCTATCACCTCCATGATGAAACCTCCAGAAAACACTCTTTCAAAGCCTTCAGGCTTGGTACTTTATCTTTTCTCTCACCCCCTGCTCTTTCTAAGGCCAGAACCATTTCAATTACAGATGTTTTCCATTTGCTTCCATCCCTGCTTGAATCTACCTCTCCCAAGTTTGTGAAGGATGTTCTGACTGTGTCATAGTGCCTTACCAGGGGTAACCGTATTGCTTGGCCCAGATGATGGATCCTGGGATGTAGGAGGCATAGGCCACATCACTTTCAAGCCCTGTCCAGGTCTCCTCAGGAATATCACAGCGATTATACTGCACATCTGCTGAAAGAGAGAAGGAATGAAGGGACAGGAAGAGACTCATAAAGAGAAAGAAGCGGATGAGGGTTGGGGAGAGGACAAGAAGGAAATTGGTATATGCAGCAGGTGGGACCAAAAGGGCACCTGGGGGATCAGCACGGAGGAAGAAGAATAAAGACCCATGGAGGAAATGCAGCTGGAACCAGCAAAAGTAGGAATGCTGCCTCCTCATACTCTAGAAAGAGATTCTACACTCCTGCTTGCACCCCCGCATGTCTGACTGTGCTCCTGTCTATGGAGCATCATAAGAATAATTTCTCTGAGACTCTGTTTTCTCATCTGTAAAATAATTGGGCTGGACTAGATCATCATCATCTCTTCCAACTAGCTTCAAACATCCTAGAATTCTAAGCGCACCAGATCTCTCTCATCTGTTTTCCCTCATATATCCTATATCCCTCCCTATCCACAAACCCAATACCAATATTCTAATCAGGATCGACAGGGGCAGACCAGTGCTCATACATTTAGATTCCAGGCCCCTCCCCACAAGATCACTTTGCAGAGCATCTTCATCCAGCCTTTTCTGCCCAGATTCATCTCCACATGAAAGGCAGATCCTTCCTCTCTCCCAAGCACTACAAGGACCCATTGAGTGCTAACTGTATTTATGTAGTATTTAATCTAAAGGATAAGTGCAGAGAAAGAAAGGGAGGAACAATAAAATGTGAATAAAAACATTTCCAGTCTTTTCTACCTGTGTTCTGATCACAGGACCAATTATCTGGGAGAACTGAGGGGTCAATGTTCCCACACAGCCGCCTCCATTTCCCACAGTTTGGGAAGGAACACTGGACCCAGACCAGACATTGACCTGTGAGAGGAAAAAAATGAAATAAGAGACTTAAAAATATGCTCTTCCTTCTTTAATCCAACTAAAATCAGGATAATCCTCCCAGCTCCCAGAATCACATAGTCAGAGACATGAGAGATCAACCAGCCGGATCCCTGACTTGTAAGTGGGAAACCAAGGCTCAAAGAGGTAAATGGCTTGCTGAGGATCAGTTAACTTGGTGATAGAGCTGAACTTAGAACTCAAGTCTCATGCCTTGATCTTTTTCCTGTACTAGGCTACCATGTCTCCCCGCCCCAAGGCTGAAAGGAATCTTGTATTGACAGTTCTCAAATTAAAAGGCTGCCTGACATCTTTCCAGATAGTGCCTTGTTCTCTGCTGGCATGACACTACTGAAAAGATCTTCTGAAGGGCTAACCTGCATCTCTTTTGTGCACAACATCCAGAGTTCTCATCCAAATCTCAACTGATTTACCTGTTACCAAATCACCAAGTTGCAAACTTTAGGACCAACAGCGTCGGAGTTCACTCTTCTCCAAAAGACACAGGTCTAAGCTTATCACTTCTCCATCAACTATTAACTTTGGGCCCTGCTCAAATGCCAAGTCTTCCTTTTATCCATTACCTTCCAGACCCCCACCTCTCCTAAGCTGACCCATGTCTCTCAGCCTCTCCCTTCTCCCACCAAAACTCTTCCATTGTGGTCTTGGAAACTCCACTGACTTAAGCAACAAAAATCCACATATCCTCAACCTCCAATCTGAACTTCTATCTCCTTTTTGAAGCCTGGAGACCCACTAATGACACTGCCCCACCTAAACCACCCCCACCTGCAGCCCTGTAAGTGCAGTCAGTTCCTCTCACACTCCCCATGTCTCTCGGGACAGAAAGTCAGGCTGGCATTATCATTACCCCATTGCTACTACTCCCCAACTCTTATAAAAACCCTTCCTCCCTTGAGGTCTATGCCTTGGGACTATCCTCACCTCTTATATCCCTTGTAGAGATGCTGGCATCTGATTCAGTCTTCTCTCCACCTCCTGCCTTCATTCCAAATGACCTCTATATCCACAGGAACTCCTCATATAGCACCCCATTCTTTCAGTGCCTTAACTTTTTTCCTCATGTCACCTCTGGAACCCACTCCTATTCCTGCATGCCCCACCCAGTCATCTGCAGGAACTGCACACTGTCTGAGCCACTTACCCAAACATCCTCTCTATAAAAATGCCCCGTCTTCCACCTCACTTGCTCAAAGACTCCTATAGCAACTTTCATTTTATCTAGCTCTCCAACCCACTGCCCACTACCATCCTTTCCATCTGGAAGCAATTTCCATTCTTCACTGTGTTCCACTCTGGTTTGATTACTTGACACTTACTTGGATTCTCTTGTAGACACCTTCAGCTCCCTTTCCCACTGTCCTTCTTCCTACCCTGATGACAAAACACCAACCGGAATGAACCCTCTCTCCACCTTTTCTGAGCCTACACTCAAGCAATTGAGTTGACAGAGAAAAATCACACAACAGACACATAGGTATCGCTAAATATTCACTATTTAATATTATCAACCAACATATTTCTCTAGTAAGTTCACTGTCTCTCACTGCCAAATTTTACCTTAAATACCCGATCATAAGGGATGGCCCCTAATCCCATCCCTCCAGAATCATCCCTCAGAAAAGAAGGTGACTTGTATTTGGGTCCTTCCAAAATATCACATATAAGAGATCACTTGCGCAATTACCTTTTTTTTTTTTTTTTTTTGGAGACGGAGTCTCGCTC
Source organism: Colobus angolensis palliatus (assembly GCF_000951035.1). NCBI lineage: Eukaryota > Metazoa > Chordata > Mammalia > Primates > Cercopithecidae > Colobus > Colobus angolensis. The sequence goes on from NW_012115400.1 coordinate 1,482,381, forward strand.
TGTCACCCAGGCTGGAGTGCAGTAGCCGGATCTCAGCTCACTGCAAGCTCCGCCTCCCGGGTTCACGCCATTCTCCTGCCTCAGCCTCCGGAGTAGCTGGGACTACAGGCGCCCGCCACCTCGCCCGGCTAAATTTTTGGAATTTTTAGTAGAGACGGGGTCTCACCATGTTAGCCAGGATGGTCTCGATCTCCTGACCTCGTGATCCGCCCGTCTCGGCCTCCCAAAGTGCTGGGATTACAGGCTTGAGCCACCGCGCCCGGCTTTTTTTTTTTTTTTGAAACACAGTCTCGCTCTGTTGCCCAGGCTGAAGTGCAGTGGCACAATCTCGGGTCACTGCAGCCTCCACTTCCCAAGTTCAAGCGATCCTCCCACTTCAGCCTCCCAAGTAGCTGGGACTACAGACACGCACCACTACACCCAGAAAATTTTTTGTATTTATTGCTAGAGGCAGGGTTTTGCCATGTTGCCCAGGTTGGTCTTGAATTCCTGGGCTCAAGCAATCCACCCTCCTCAGCCTGCCAAAATGCTGGGATTACAGGGGTGAGCCACCGTGCCTGGCCTTAATTACCTTATCTTAAAGAACAAAGTACTGGTTGGGACTAATATGTTAGTCTGAAATGACAGTTGCCAATAGTAGTTTTGGATGTTTACAGAGGTGACCTAGCAAGACTAGAAAAATAGAGTAGGAGGAGAGGCCAGGAGTCAAATAAATTAATACAGATCAATAATACAAATTGTTAGCTGTGAAAGCAATGAGTACTCACAAGAAAATGAGTAGGAAAAAATCACTATAATGATATGGAACTGGAAATTTATGGCTTGGAATGATATCTTTGACAAGAACATTGTACTTTTTTTTTTGTTTTTTTTTTTTGAGACGGAGTCTCGCTTTGTCGCCCAGGCTGGAGTGCAATGGCACCATCTCGGCTAGCTGCAAGCTCCGCCTCCCTGGTTCACGCCATCCTCCTGCCTCAGCCTCCGAGTAGCTGGGACTACAGGCACGCACCACCACGCCCGGCTAATTTTTTTGTATTTTTAGTAGAGATGGGGTTTCACCATGTTAGCCAGGATGGTCTCGATCTCCTGACCTCGTGATCCGCCCGCCTCGGCCTCCCAAAGTGCTGGGATTACAGGTGTGAGCCACCACGCCCAGCAAACACTGCACTTTTTAAAAAAGTTCCAAGTAGGCCGGGCGCGGTGGCTCAAGCCTGTAATCCCAGCACTTTGGGAGGCCGAGACGGGCGGATCACGAGGTCAGGAGATCGAGACCATCCTGGCTAACATGGTGAAACCCCGTCTCTACTAAAAAAAATACAAAAAACTAGCCGGGCGAGGTGGCGGGCGCCTGTAGTCCCAGCTACTCGGGAGGCTGAGGCAGGAGAATGGCGTGAACCCAGGAGGCGGAACTTGCAGTGAGCTGAGATCCGGCCACTGCACTCCAGCCTGGGCGACAGAGCGGGACTCCGTCTCAAAACAAACAAACAAACAAACAAACAAAAAGTTCCAAGTAACCTAAAGGAGAAGATAATGTGCTCTGGAAAACTGAGTTTGATGCCCAGATGTGGCTCTATGATAATGAAGACTGATGTCACAGACACATGTTAAGAGGATTTCACTTGACCACTCATTCTTGAAACACTAGTTTTCTGGGTTCTGTGATGTCTCATTCTCCTGTCTCCCTCCCCTCAATTTTACTGGCAACTTCCCCCACAGTCTTCTTTGCTGGGTTCTCCTTGTTCTTCAATCTCTAAATGTCAGGGGTCCCAAAGCCCAATCACAGGCCTTCTCTCCCCATGATACACTTTCTCCTGAGGCAAACTCACCCATTCCCACGGCTTTGAAATCCATTTTCATACCTGACAGAACACAGCTGTCTACTTACAGCCTCTGTTCTGAGTTCCAGATTCCTAAGCCACCTTGCTCTTTGATACCTCTATTTGGATGCCTCACAAGGATCTCAAACCTAAATGTACCCAAACCTGAATGCTTAATTTTATCCCACAAACTTTTTCTTCCTCCACTCTTTCCTATCTCCCTTCACGTAACTGTTCAAGCCAGAAATCAATCATCTTTGACATACCCTCTCCTGCTCCAACCTTCCAGTATCCAATTCATTACCAACTTGTAACAATTTTACCTCCAAAACATACCTTAAAACCATCCACTTTTCTCTTTCTCTACTTTCATCATCCTAATCCATTTTATTTTTTATTTTTATCTTATTTTTTAAATATATTTTTTTGAGACAGGGTCTTGCTGTTACCCAGGCTGGAGTGACGTGGTACGAACATAGCTCACTGCAACCTCAAACTCCTGGGCTCAAGTGATCTTCCTGCCTCTGCCTCCCAAAGTGCTGGGATTACAGATGTAAACCACTATACTCAGCCATCATCCTAATCGAAGCCTAATACCTAATCCTCCTACTAACATCTTAACTGGTCTATTCCTGTCTTCTCCCCATACTCCATCTCCAATTAATCACCAAAGGATCCTTTTAAAACATTAAAGATGTCACTTCCCTGGTTAAAACCCACCAGTGGCTTCCCCCTGCACTTAGGATAAAATGTGCACTCTGTACATGGTCTTTGACCTAGCCACTGCCTCCCTCTTTCCAGTCATCCAGAGCCACTTTCCCAACTTGCCTCCCCTTGCTCTCTAAGCTCCACAATCACACTAGCTTTCTTTTAGTATCTGGAACATGCCACACTTCACCCTACCTAAAACGCTTTCTTCACTTGGATAACTTCTACTCTGCCTTCAGGTTTTAGCTTAGAAATGTACTCCCTGACCAGCCCATTCTTACTTCCTCTCATGATACACTGCTCTTTTCCTTCCCTGTACTTAAGTACTTAACGCAAATTGTATTCATTAAATAATCCTTCCTACCTCAGGAGCACTCACCTCTCCTTGGCAACTGTAAGAAACAGGAAGAATGGTTTATTTATAGCAGGAGGCTGATAAATCCACTACAATCACAATTCAACTCACAAGCATCACCTAGAGGGTGAACCCCCATCTGCCAGCCTAAGATCTAGTCCATGCAGTAATTCTTTTTTTTCCATTTCTTTTTTAATATAAATTCACTTTTTTTTTCTTTTTTATAGAGACAGGGGTCTCACTATGTTACCCAGGTTAGTCTTGAATCCTGGACTCAAGCAAGCCTCCTGCCTCATCCTCCCAAAGTGCTAAGATTGCAGGTGTGAGCCACTGTGCCAGGCCCCTTGCAGTAATTCTGAGAAGTACAGGAGACAGAGCAACACAAATCTAATGACACCAGTGTATTTGAGCTAGCCAGAGATCAGGTCAGTGGGCTCTGCAGTATCCCTCAAGTTCTCAACAAGCACATCTGAGTTTATATAGTCACATAAAACCAAAAGAAAAAACCGTTTAGCTTCCTTTTTGACTCTATCTAGAAACTCCCTTCGGGTAGTCTGAACTCCAGGCCACCTGGTTGTTCAAATTAGACTTATACCTCAGTGCCTTATGTTACTATGTCATTATAACAAGAGGAATGGTTTATTAACCTGAACTACTTTTTTTGGTGCCTGCATAGTCTTGGAGTTTTCTTCCAAGTGTGTCCAAATTATATTATGCTTCCACAACCAAAACCACATATATGTACACATATAGATTAGACACTAGGTAACTTTTTATTCCACTGTTCCTTAAACTTGGAACTTGTTCTGTCTTTTTGCATTATGTTTTGAGGTTTTGTTTTTGTTTGGTACAAGTGTGTTTAGACTGCCTATTTATTTAGTTTTTTAGAAATAGGGTCTTGCTCTATCACTAAGGCTGGAGTGCAGTGGCACGATCATTGCTTACTGCAGCCTCCAATTCCTGGGACCAAGAGATCCTCTGACCTCAGCCTCTTGAATAGCTAGGACTACAGGCACTACCACCACACCCAGTTAATTTTTTTTTTCTTGTAGAGATGAGGGTCTTGCTGTGTTGCCCAAGCTGGTCTCAAACTCCTGGTCTCAAGTGATCCTCCTGCCTTAGTATTTTTGAATTTTTGGACACACTAGTATATTGTATGATCTATTTCATTTCTTGTCATAAAATTTACCATTATCAGGCCAGGCGTGGTGGCTTACACCTGTAATCCCAACACTTTGGGAGGCCGAAGCAGGTAGATCACAAGGTCAAGAGATTGAGACTATCCTGGCCAACATGGTGAAACCCCATCTCTACTAAAAATACAAAAATTAGCTGGGCATGGTGGCGCATGCCTGTAGTCCCAGCTACTCGAGAGGTTGAGGCAGGAGAATCACTTGAACTCGGGGGGTGGAGGTTGAAGTGAGAGGAGATCGTGCCACCGCACTCCAGCCTGGTGACAGAGCAAGACTCCATCTCAAAATGAAACAAAACAAAAAACCCCTCCCTCAACTCTGTACCCATTCCTTTTTTGTTTGTTTGTTTTTGTTTTTGTTTTTGAGACAGAGTCTCACTTTGTTGCCCAGGCTGGAGTGCAGTGGCACGATCTTGGCCTGCTGCAAGCTCCGTCTCCCAGGTTTAAGCGATTCTCCTGCCTCAGCCTCCAAGTAGCTGAGACTACAGGCACACGCCACCACACACGGCTAATTTTTGTACTTTTAGTAGAGATGACGTTTCACCACATTGGTCAGGCTGGTCTTGAACTCCTGACCTTGTGATCCACCCACCTCGGCATCCCACAGAGCTGGGATTACAAGCATGAGCCACCACGCCCAGCCTCCATTCCTTTTTATCTACCATTTTCTCCCTCTTACTTTCCATATCTAAACTAATTGAAAAAGTGTTTACTCTTCAACCGGCTATAAGCTGCCATTCAAACAGTAACCAAACCCCTAACGGCCTCCTAATTGTGATATGCTTGAGCTTATGTTTATCCTCTTTGACTTCTTTACAATGGCATTTGACATGGTTGAGCACCCCTCTTTCTTTAAATTCTCTCCTCCCCTGGCATCTATAATACCACTCCTGATTTTTCTATTACCTTTCTTACCATATCTTCATTTTCCTCCTGGGAAACATCTAAAATGCTTTGTACATAGTAGGCACCCAGTAACTATGGATTATGTGAATAAATGACTGAATGAATGAAATCATTCTCTCAGCAGCATATTCTGCAACAAGCAGCTGTGAGAGATTAACTATATTCTTTGCAGAGTTTCCTCTAACATCCTAACCCTGCCTCTCTGCTCTATCTCAAATTTTCAGGCCAAACAGGTTTGCCAAACCAACTGAACTCACCAAAACCACTTATCTCTCCTTTTTGCAGGTCCCTGATCTGAGAATGAGCCTGAACTGTCTCCTTTAGTTGGTCTTCCTGTCTGTGCTCATGTCCACCTTGAGTTTTCTCCACCTTCTCATCTTCTGGGAAGAGAAAAGAAAACGTGGGGTGGTGAGATGAAGAAGACAATCTTTGTAGATAGTAAAGGTCAGTGAAAGAAGAAAGAAGAATCACAGCCTAATAGTCTCAAGTCTTGGGCTGAAAATTCTCAGCCTGCCCATGGTCCCATTCCCTAATTTCCTGGAGCAAGTACTAGAGCCAGGTTTCAAAGTATATCTGACTGTACTTACGAGCTTCCTTCTTCCTTTTGCTTAAGGTGAGTCTATTGGATTTCTTCTTAGAGGGTACAGGATCTGGCTGGCCTAGCTTAGACGTCCTTATCTCAGGGGCAGCTTCACCTTCCCAAGACACTGAAATCTCTTGAGTATGTGGTACCTCCTCTCTGAAAATGAGGTTTTATTTTAATGAAAGGTAAACATAGGGCCGGGCGCGGTGGCTCAAGCCTGTAATCCCAGCACTTTGGGAGGCCGAGACGGGCGGATCACGAGGTCAGGAGATCGAGACCATCCCGGCTAACACAGTGAAACCCCGTCTCTAATAAAAAATACAAAAAACGAGCCGGGCGAGGTGGCGGGTGCCTGTAGTCCCAGCTACTCGGGAGGCTGAGGCAGGAGAATGGCGTGAACCTGGGAGGCGGAGCTTGCAGTGAGCTGAGATCCGGCCACTGCACTCCAGCCCGGGCGACAGAGCGAGACTCCGTCTCAAAAAAAAAAAAAAAAAAAAAAAAAAAAGAAAGGTAAACACAGAGCAATTGCAGAAACTTCTTTTGAAAAAACCCAAGAGTAAAAGGAAGACAGATGAATCCTAAGCTTTCTAAGGTCTCCTGAGGTCATTTCATCCATCTACTTGCCTGTTTTTCCCAACTCAAACAGGTATCTTTCCTGAGCTGAGAGAAATCTATAGAAATATGATAAACGACCAGATAGACAGACAAACGGACAGACAGATAGACTTACTGACCATGATTTACCAATGTGTAGTCCATTCTGTGTTCAACTTGCCCCACCAAAATAAACTTACCCATTAGCATTATCAGTATCAGTAGCAGAAGCAGTAATTCCTGGCTCCTTGGCTGATTGGGTGGATACTATGGGCTGGGCACAGGAAGTCTCTGCAAAATCAAGGCCAGATCCCATCCCTCCCAAAACAAAATACTATAAGCAGAGAAGTAAAAAAACAAAAAAGCCACTCTATTATTCCCTAACATTTTCTCTAAAGTGTCTTCTCCCTGTCACCTGAAAGAGCCTACCTTTGGCCTTTTGTCATATCATAGAACTTTAAATATTTAAATTTTCAAGAAAAACTGCAAATATGTATCTTCCTGCAAGCCTTTCCAGATTGATTGGCCTTATTCCAGGATGGCCAGGTAATGATAATTTTGTGTACATAAAAAAATTATAGGCCAAGCACAGTGGCTCATGCCTGTAATCCTAGCACTTTGGGAGGCTGAGGTGGGTGGAATGCCAAAGCTCAGGAGTTCAAGACAAGCCTGGGCAACATGGTGAAACCCTGTCTCTACTAAAATACAAAAAATTTGCCAGGCATGGTGGCATGCACCTGTAGTCCCAGCTTCTCCGGAGGCTGAGGCAGGAGAATTTCTTGAACCTGGGAGGCGGAAGTTGCAGTGAGTCAAGATTACACTACTGCACTCCAGCCTGGGCAACAGAGCAAGACTCTGTCTAAAACACACTGCATTTTATATCATTTGTGGCTCAAACTCCTAGGAATAGAAGTATACCTAAGAACGGCTGAAATGTCAGACTGTTCTCTTTAGCCTCACGAATTTATGGAGAAGCCTTCATAGAGGTTTTTTGTTTTTTTTTTTCTTTTGAGACAGAGTCTTGTTCTGTCGCCCAGGCTGGAGTGAAGTGGCGCAATCTCGGCTCACTGCAACTTCCGCCTCCCAGGTTCAAGCAATTCTCATGCCTCAGGCTCCTGAGTAGCTGGGACTAGAGGCACACGCCACCACGCCTGGCTAATTTTTATATTTTTAGTAGAGACGGGGTTTCACCATGTTGGGCAGGCTGGTCTCGAACTCCTGATCTCAGGTGATCCATCCGCCTCGGCCTCCCAAAGTGCTGGGATTACAGGCATGAGCCACCGCACCTGGCCTCCCTCACCGTGTTCTTTATTCTAAAAACTAAATCCCTAACCACATGCAAAATCGGTATTAGAAACTGAAATTTGCAAGGATATGTACCCTAAGTTTTTCAAATCTAGGGAAAACAATTTTATCTTTTCTGTTTTTTTTTTTTTTTTTTTTCGGAG
>NW_012115400.1:1490148-1493627 GCF_000951035.1 Colobus angolensis palliatus
ATCTCCTGACCTCGTGATCCGCCCGTCTCGGCCTCCCAAAGTGCTGGGATTACAGGCTTGAGCCACCGCGCCCCGCAATTTTATCTTTTCTAAGTAGTTTGTAATTACATAGAAACAAATTTTAACTGCATTTTAAAAATTTAGGACCAAGCACTGTAGCTCACGTCTACAATCTCAGCACTTTGGGAGGATGAAATGGGAGAATTGCTTGCAGCCATGAGTTCAAGACCAGCCTGGGCAACATAGCAAGACCTCATCTCTACAAAAAGTAAAAATTAAAACAACAGGCTGGGTGCAGTGGCTTACACATGTAATCCCAGCACTGAGAGGCTAAGGCAGGCAGATCACTTGAGGTCAGGAGTTTGAGACCAGCCTGGTCAGCCTGGTGAAACCTTGCCTCTACTAAAAATACAAAAATTAGCCAGGTGTGGTGGTGGGTGCCAGTAATCCCAGCTACTTGGGAGGCTGAGGCAGGAGAATCACTTGAACCTGGGAGGCAGAGGGTGCAGTGAGCCGAGATCACATCACTGCCCTCCAGCCTGGGTGACAGAACAAGATTTCATCTCAAAAAAAGTAATAATAAGTAAATAAGTAACAACAAAAATCCCATGGCTTGAAAATTTAGGTAAGACTATATATAAATTCTGAAGTCAATGTAATCTACTTTTTCTAAAAATATGTACCCTTTAAGGTAGTTTAGCTATAGTCCTGTTGATAAGTGATGAAGTATTTTTAAAATATATTGAAGTCTTATCTAATATTACCTTATTTAGAAGATAGGAGAGGAAGAGAGAAGCTGTCAGACCTAACTGTCCCTCTCAGGTAATAGTCACTCTGCCTAACTGAAACCCTTTTTCTCTTACTACATGCCATACCCAAGCACTCCTGAAGGGACTTCTGCAGCACAATCTGGACAATCTCCTCAAATTCTGCAGGGGTAAGACTTGATTTTTCCTGCAGAGACAAGGGTAGGGGAGGAAAACCACTTATCTTTCCATAGTTTTTCCCTCTGAACAGTCAGGGAAGCCTCCTTTAGATGGATGAGGCAGTAAGTTTACAAGATGGAAGGCATGCAGTCAGCATACCTAAGGAGGCCATGAACTCTATCCCAGATCTCCTGGGAATAAAGGAGTCAAAGAAAAGAGAAAAGGGTATAATGTCTCTGTTCACTTCTACCCCCACCTCTAACCCACCTCATCCTATTATTTCCTGCTCAATTCTTCCATCAAAAACATTTTTGACCTCTTTGATAAAAAAAAAGAAAAATGGAAGCTCCCAAACAGGAATACAAACCTGAAACTCTAGGGTGAATTTCCTCAACGTGAAAAGACTGTCTGTCTAGCCTTAGCCAGGGGCAAGGTATGAGGAGATGTCCTATCAGAGCCCACCAATATGACTGGTACCTTTTCTTTCTTCTCTGCTTGCTTGTTGTTTTGTGCCTTTCTTTTTTTCTCCTGGCCCCTGCTTGGACCATTCTTTGTGGTTGCTTTTTCCTCTTCCTTCTTTAAACTGGCCTTTGGCAGGCTTATGCTGGCCTCTGTCTCTGGGGAACTGATCCCCAGGGTCTCCTCCTTGGGGGAGTTAGGGCTACAAGGTAACAGGCTGTAAGATTTTTGTGCAGGTGGGGCAAAGATTCTCTTTGGTCCCTTTCCACATTCTGAAAGAAATGTGATCATGTGGAATTTATGAAACATAGAGTCTAACAGAGATTGTCAAACATTGCCCTTTGACTGGCCATAACAGAATGATATGGAGAGAGCTTTTAACAAATTCAGATTCCTGGGTCTGTCACTCCCCAGCCCTGAGATGCTGACGAGGTAGTTTGACGTGAGAGGCCTAGCAATCTTTAATTTTACAAGGCTAGTTGATTCTGATACACTGCCAGATTTGGGAACCACTAAGTCAAAGGTGATAAATATAAGCATGCAGGAAGCTGAATTATCCAAACGTGAAACTGTATAATTTGCTCATTTTTACTTTAGATAAAATGTTATGGAAAATTAGAGCAATTTTTTAAAAACTAGTCAAAATCTATAAATTATTCACAGCTCTTATGCCACCTCCTCAATAAAAATTATAATGATCCTCCCAGGTATATCTTTCTTCCGAGCTTCCTTAATACTCTGCACAAAACTGGTGGCATTTACCACATTCAACTTTATAATAGGTATTTAAATGCCTTTTCTCTCCCCAAGTTCATATGTTCCTCGAGCAGGACTGTTTTTAAGTCACTCAAAGCATCTTGTTTCGTTTGACCAGAGCAGTAATTTGACCAGAGTGGGCACAGAATATAGGGACCTGAACCAGCCTTTGGTGGAAAGGATGCCCAAAAGGAGAAAAATGAGAGAGACATACAAAGTGAACCTCCCTCACTCTTGACTCACCTTCTTTATTCTGCAATGTTGTCATCATTCAGCTTAGAAACTACACTTTGTGTGCCTCTGTTAGAAAAAAGAAATTAACTGCTATGACTCTGATTAAACAAGATTTTAAACCTTCTGTCTTCCTGGGTTCAGGAACTCTTTGTTTCAGACCTCTGAACTATGTTTCTGCATTCTTGACCTCCTCTGTGGTGCCAATTACATGCCCCTGTGGTGCCAGTTACACGCCAGGGAATAATGAGAGTTACTGTTTCAAAGATTGGCAACAATCAGGGCTGGGTATGGTGGCTCACACCTGTAATCCTGGCACTTTAGGAGGCCGTGGCAGGCAGATCGGTTGAGCCTGCGAGGTCAAGACCAGCCTGGACAACACGGCAAAACCCTGTTTCCACAAAAAATAAAACAAATTAGCCAGTGTAGTGGCACGGGCTTGTAGTCCCAGCTACTCTGGAGGCTGAGGTGGGAGGATCACTTCAGCCCAGGAGGCGGAGACTGCATTGAGCCAAAACTGTGCCCCTGCACCCCAGCCTGGGTGACAGAGTGAGACCCTGACTCAAACATTTAAATAACAAATAAATATTAGCAGCAATCCTTAGTGTATTATGTGCCTAGAACCATGTCCAACATAAGGCAGGCAGCAGAAATGGTAGTAGTACCAGAAGTATAGGTAGCAGTAGAGCAGTGATGATAGGGTATGAATAAGAAAAGAGAGTTTTCTTCAGAGGGATAGCCTCATTTCATAAGCCTCTCCTAAACACTTAGACCACACACATAATTTGGTAATTCTCTGACCTCAGAGGTCTCTGTGCATAGAGAAGCCCCACTTTTAACATCATTATAATGTTTATTTTCCCTTTCTTAGATCCTCAGTCCAATCAATTTTCCAATGTACTAGATTCTACCAATCTCTAATCATAGCTCAGAAGTATTTGATAACCAGCAGAAGTTCCCAGATAATATCTTCTTCCTTATTCTACCTTAGCACCTAATAATGAGGAATTAAATTAGTGCCTTCTTTGATATTCATAGTTCATCTTCAGCAATCTACTCACAGATGTTCCACACGACATGACATCAATGTGTTTATTTTTTTTCTTT
>NW_012115400.1:1496756-1497205 GCF_000951035.1 Colobus angolensis palliatus
GAGCTTGCAGTGAGCTGAGACCCGGCCACTGCACTCCGGTTTGGGTGACAGAGCCAGACTCCGTCTCAAAAAAAAAAAAAAAAAAAGAATATTAATTTGATCACAAATGACAAATTTATCTTTCTCAGACTTTAAAATTCCAAAAAAGATCACAAGGAGTCTCAGTCTAAGTTACAAGGGCTATGGTAAGTGAGAAAAGCAGAGTGAAAATCAATGTGTTTCAGATGACAATATTTAGTTTTAAAAACATATGTCTAGTATAATAGAGAAAATCATAAATTTTCTCTGGAAGAGAAAAAAAATGGATCAAAATGCCTCTGGGGAGTAGAACTGGGTAGATGAGAGTGAAAGGAAGCTTTTGGTATACTCCCTCGTGTATCTTTGGCATTTTAAAACATGCAAATGTTACCACTTCAAAAAATATTTTAAATTTTTTTTTTTTTTTTTTT
>NW_012115400.1:1498300-1499644 GCF_000951035.1 Colobus angolensis palliatus
AAAAAAAAAAAAAAAAAAAAAACCATCACATAAATTTTGAGATGAAATCATCTAACTCAGCAGTTTTAAGTATGGTCCCAGAATCCTAGGGGGTCCTCTCCCTTTTCCAACTACCTATCTGTATTAAGCTTGATTTTCTCATGTACTTTTACAAAAACAAGATATCCCAACAGACTAAATGCAGAAACTGATGAGAACCCAGTTGTTTTCTATTAAGCCAGACATGAAAGATCTGTAAAAATGTAAAACACCACCATTCTTCATGCTAAATTTTCTTTTGTTTAGGAAAATGTATTTTTCATAAAAACCTGTTTAGGTTAACATATTATTTCTAATCAAACTTTAAATGTTTCTCAATTTTAATTTCTAATATGTTTATATCAACAGATACAAACCAAATAAAAGCTCTTTGGAGTTCTCCATAATTTAAGAGTATAAAAGGGTTCTCAGACCAAAAATTTGAGAACTGACCTAGTGAAATAACTTCTGTCTTGCCAATTTTTAAAAAATAAACGGTAATTCTCTCTTCCCACACACCATTCAGAATGTGTTCCCACACTTCCTCCTCCTAACCATCCAATCATTCCCTTCTTTACCTTGTTCCTCAAATCCTTGGTCTAAGAGAAGTAAACCCTTCAGCATTGTCATCTAATCCAGTCTCCCTGAGTCTCAAAAAAGTGGTAAAGAGTATATTTCAGCCAGGCGCAGTGGCTCACGCCTGTAATTCCAGCACTTTGGGAGGCCAAGGTGGTCGGATCACCCGAGGTCAGGAGTTCAAGACCAGCCTGACCAACATGCTGAAGCCCCGTCTCCACTAAAATACAAAAATTAGCCGAGTGTGGTGGCAGGCGCCTGAAATCTCAGCTAATTGGCAGGCTGAAGGAGGAGAATCACTTGAACCCAGGAAGTGGAGGCTGCAGTGAGCCAAGATCGTGCTATTGCACTCCAGCCTGGGCAAAATGAGCGAGACTCCATCTCAAAAAAAAAAAAAAAAAAGTATATTTCAAATCTTTCTTAAGCCAGAGTCTGATCTTCCTTTTTGCATTAATAACAGTATGTGGACTCCTGCTTATTTTCATGCATCAATTAACTAACAGCAGTTTCCTTCCTTCTTTCCTTTTTCCCTTCCTCCCTCTTCCCTCCCTCTCTTCCTTCTTCCCTCCTGTCTCCCTTTGTCCCTCCATCCCTTCCTCTCTCCCTCCCCCTCCTTCCTCCTTGTCTCCTTCCTCCCCCTTCTCTCCCTCTCTCCTTCCTCCCCCTCCTCTCGTCCACCCTCCCTCTCCTTCCTCCTTCCCTCCTCTCCCTCTTCCCTCCCTTCCTCCTCCTTTCCTCCCTCCCACCTTC
>NW_012115400.1:1500595-1502772 GCF_000951035.1 Colobus angolensis palliatus
GAGCTTGCAGTGAGCTGAGATCCGGCCACTGCACTCCAGCCTGGGTGACAGAGTGAGACTCCGTCTCAAAAAAAAATAAAATAAAATAAAAAATAAAAGATAATTTTTTTAAAAAGCCCCAATCCCAAATGCCCCTTACAATCCAAAGGGAAGAAGTTTCGGGGAGAAGTTCTTCCCCTCGGGGGCGCTCCCATTTTCCTCTTCCCTCACCCCTTATTCTCTCTCAGGGATAGGGGTTCAGTTCGGAAGTGTCCCTGAGCCACACGTCCTCACCTCTCCCCTAAAGCGGTGGCGTCCCCCTCTCTCTTTCCCATTCCTTCCCTTCCTCCCACCATGAGGGAATCTCCCCTCCACTCCCACTCCCGCCAAGGCACCGTGATCCTCATTCTCACTCATATTGTCGGTGCCCGCCAGGAGACTGGGCTATTTTTGTCTGTTTTTTGGGAGCGACAGATTCTGAGGAAAAAGGGCCAAGAGCTGGTTGTCGCCCTGAGAAAGTTTCTCCTCAGGCAACGGGTGCCAGGACTGGCGGCGCCTAGCACCTTCACCTACAACCAGAAACTAGCCGGCTACCTTCAGGAGCAAGGAGGACCTAAAAGCGAGGTGCAGAACCAGCTGGCGCAGCGACTCCGCAAGCCCCTCACACCTCGACGCAGGTTTCCCGCCACCAAGAAAAGGCACGAGGACGCCCTGCACGCTAGCTCCACCCCCGGGCGGTGCGCTCGCGGGGTCTGAGGCGCATGCGCAACTGGAAACAGCGTCTGCGTTTCCGCGGCTGAGGTAATTCCGCCATCTTTCACCCGAACGTCCCGGGAAAACTACAAATCCCAGAATCCTCTTTGATGTCACATATTTTTAGGCGGCGGCCTCAGCGCCTGATTGTTCTTGAAGCACATCTTACTAACTTTTCTCTGTTTCAGACTGCCTTTTCCTCCCTCTTTCCGTTCCCTGATTCCTCCTCTTCCTGCTGCTCTCCTTCACGCCCTCACTTTAGGATTTTATTTGAGACTTTCCGGGACCCCACTGTCACCCCCTGTCACCCGCTCCTCGGCCCAGCACTCCGCTACCGGGCGGCGAATCTCCCCGGGAAAACGGCGTAAATTCGCTTCTTCCTCATTGGCCGAAGCGGGGGGGCCCAACGCGGACCGAACCCCCCCCGTCCCCGCCCACACTCTCTGGTATATAAGTCGGCGCGGAGCCTCGGCGGGCGTTTGGGGAGGTCCGTGAGCTGACGGGCCAGTGAGCGGGTGTCGGGAATGGGCGGAGGCGTTGGGGTCCGGGCCATGGGAGTGGAGGCGGAGAGGAAGGCGTGGTGTGGCATCTCCAGGTGATTGCGATTGGGGGAAGGCAGAGGAACCAGAGAAGGACTCAGCCGTTTCGGGGGAAGAGGAAGTTGGACAACACCGGCTATTTTAGTGCTTTTTCTTTTTCCCCAATTCAGCAGAGAATATTTTCGAGGGGGGTGAGTTATAATGACCTATCGCGTTTTACTGAGCCCAGTTCCACTCCTGCCCTTCCTCGGCTTTGTAGGGTCTCTCTGCTCCTTCGGAAGCGCTTCTAAGAAGATGGGCAGAGGGGGGAGGTGTGCTACCAACAGCTCATGAATATTTCATGAACGCCGCCCTTCGTCGGGAAGCCCCGCCCCTTCGGATCGCGCTGACGCACGCTACATTTACCAAACTTAAGGAAGCGACGTCACAGGCCCTACCCCTAAGACGGGAGGCGGGGCGCCACCTTCAGCACGTGCTGCCTCTACCCGCGCAAGCCCAAGAGGGTGTGCGCAGGCGCTGCCCACTAGGGGGAGGAAGGAGGCGGGGTGGGGAGGTTGTTGGATTTAGAGCCGGGTGGAGACCGCTGAGACTCATTCCTCAGGAACAAGGGTCGGTGTCAAGGAGACATTTTCACACCAGCTCCCGTCCCCCGCCTACGGTGGGTGGGATCGCGCGGCAGAGACAAAGGAGATCAGTAGGGCCGGACATAGCTGCGCAGGGAAGTAGGGTGTCAGTTTGGGGTGGTGGGCTTTTGCGGGGGCTATGTGGGGGGGTTATATTTAAACTCCCAGAGCCGTTAAGTTGGTTCGTACTCCGATGCGCGCGCAACCAGGGTGGTGGCGGAGTGCGCATGCGTGGTTCCGGGGCGAAGGGAACGCGCGCTTGCCGTGCGCGCTCGCGGCCGGG
>NW_012115400.1:1503457-1510977 GCF_000951035.1 Colobus angolensis palliatus
ACGGGGAGGCCCGCCTGTCGGATCCCCCGGGGCGAGCCGCTCCCCCGGACGTGGGGGAGGAGCGCCGGGGAGGGGGCGGGACAGAGCTGGGTCCCCCTGCTCCTCCTCGACCCCGCAATGGCTATCAGCCCCACCGGCCACCTGGGGGGGGCGGGGGCAAGAGGAGAAATAGCTGTAATGTAGGGGGAGGCGGGGGAGGCTTCAAACATCCGGCCTTCAAGAGGCGCAGGCGGGTGAATTCGGACTGTGACTCTGTGTTACCCTCCAACTTCCTCCTGGGGGGCAATATCTTTGATCCCCTGAACCTGAATAGCCTCCTGGATGAGGAAGTGAGCCGCGCCCTCAACGCGGAGACCCCTAAGTCATCCCCCCTTCCGGCCAAAGGGCGAGATCCAGTGGAGATCCTCATCCCCAAAGATATTACTGACCCGCTGAGTCTCAATACTTGCACTGATGAGGGCCATGTAGTTCTTGCTTCGCCACTCAAGACTGGTCGGAAGCGGCATAGACACCGGGGACAGCACCACCAGCAGCAGCAGGCAGCCGGAGGGAGTGAGAGCCACCCCGTGCTGCCCACAGCCCCTCTCACCCCCTCACTCCACGGGGAGGGCGCCTCACAGCAGCCGCGGCACAGAGGCCAGAACCGGGATGCCCCCCAACCCTATGAACTCAACACAGCCATCAACTGCAGGGATGAAGTGGTGTCTCCGCTTCCATCTGCTCTACAGGGTCCCTCAGGCTCCCTATCAGCCCCTCCAGCTGCCTCAGTTACCTCTGCGCCCCCATCTTCCTCCTCCCGACATCGCAAACGTCGCAGGACTTCCAGCAAGTCGGAGGCAGGGGCTAGGGGTGGAGGCCAGGGTTCCAAGGAAAAGGGCCGAGGGAGTTGGGGAGGCCGCCACTACCACCACCACCCACTGCCTGCAACAGGCTTCAAAAAGCAGCAGCGCAAGTTCCAGTATGGGAATTACTGCAAATACTATGGGTACCGCAATCCTTCCTGTGAGGATGGGCGCCTTCGGGTGTTGAAGCCTGAGTGGTTTCGGGGCCGGGACGTCCTAGATCTGGGCTGCAATGTGGGCCATCTGACCCTGAGCATTGCCTGCAAGTGGGGCCCGTCCCGCATGGTGGGCCTGGATATAGATTCCCGGCTCATCCATTCTGCCCGTCAGAACATCCGACACTACCTTTCCGAGGAGCTGCGTCTCCCACCCCAGACTTTGGAGGGGGACCTGGGGACAGAGGGTGAAGAAGGGACCACCACCGTTCGAAAGAGGAGCTGC
This sequence comes from Colobus angolensis palliatus, assembly GCF_000951035.1. NCBI lineage: Eukaryota > Metazoa > Chordata > Mammalia > Primates > Cercopithecidae > Colobus > Colobus angolensis. Next base: position 1,504,741 of record NW_012115400.1, read on the forward strand.
TTCCCAGCCTCGCTGACTGCCAGCCGGGGTCCCATCGCTGCCCCCCAAGTGCCCTTGGATGGAGCGGACACATCAGTCTTCCCCAACAATGTTGTCTTCGTCACGGTAAGAGGGTCCAGAGGCTCTTGGAATAGGGGTCAGGTGTGAAGATGAGAGATTAAATGGGAATGTGGCAGGGAAGGTTATGACCCAGATACTCAAAAGAGGGTCTGGGTTGGCAAGTGAGAGTCTCTGCTGGGCGTCTCTCCCCTTTTATAACCTGGAAAGGTGGGGTCTCTACCTTGGGGCATTGACCCTGGAGTCCTTTCTCATGACTGCAAGGATCTCCAACATAAAGGAAGACTTTTTTTTTTTTTTTTGCAGTGCTCTGGGCTTGACCTATAATCTACACTGGTCCACCTTCCCTTCCCTTGAAGGCTGCTGCTCACTAGGGAATTTGATCCAGGTGGAACTTGGTCGAACTTGGTCCTCAGATTGACTGAAGGAGCCTGAGAATGGGGGTCGGGCATGGAATGTCTTCTAGGGAGGAGATTAGGGTAGCAGCAGACTAATAGTGGCATTTCTGCCCTTTGATAGCCACCTTGCTCCCATCAGCGGCTTTTGTTTTTCTAGACAGTTTGTTGAAGAGTGTCAGGAACCCAAGGGACTTGGCTGTAGATCCTCTCCACATTTACCCTAGATAGTGGGAGAGGGAAGAACCAGAAACTCCTCTGCAGAGAGGAGAGCCCCATGCCCAGCGGAGTCCCCTGACCCCACACAGCTCCCCAGAGAACTCTCCAGTTAGGCCGCCTGCTGGGATCTTTGGCATTGTGTTGGGTTAAGCCTTGAAGAATGGTCTTTTTAGAGGGTTGTGATGAGCTTATCTTCTAGAAAAGCCTTCCTAAAGGATGTGGCTCTTCATTTCTCTCAGAGAAAGGAAAGAATAGGCGTGAAACTTTGCCAGCCCCAACTCCAGGGAAGGAACCACAGGTCTGTCTTTGAAACCTGGGTTGGTTACCCTTGCAAAACCTGCAGTCACTCCACTTAATGTCTGTGGGTGAGAATAAGCGCAGGATATGGTCCTGGGACCCCAGCTTTAGAAGACCTCATGGATAATTTGCAACATTTAAAATTACTCCGGCTCCCTCAACATTTTTGGCTTACCATCAGTAGGAAGAAGCAGAGGCAGGAAGGTGTAGAGGAGAAAACAAAACTCAAAGAGGGCAGGCACCTTTTGGGAGTTAGTCTGAGAAGAACGTGGCCACAGGCTAAAGTGAGGCCGCAGGACTGTGTTGGCCTCAGAGCAGGTTGCCTGGGAGTAGGGGTTCTTCCATTCCCTCTGTTGACCTCACTGCCTGCTGGTACTTGCCCTCAGGGTAATTATGTGCTGGATCGAGATGACCTGGTGGAGGCCCAAACACCTGAGTATGATGTGGTGCTCTGCCTCAGCCTCACCAAGTGGGTGCATCTGAACTGGGGAGACGAGGGCCTGAAGCGCATGTTTCGCCGGATCTACCGGCACCTACGCCCTGGAGGCATCCTGGTCCTAGAGCCCCAACCCTGGTCGTCATATGGCAAGAGAAAGACCCTTACGGTGAGTTGGGTGTGGAGGGAATAATCCTTCCTTTGGTTGAGGCAAGAAAAGACCCCGAGGTGGGCATCGCCATTGGCCAGGGGAGGTGGCAGTGTGCTGAAGTGTGGTCCCTTGCCTCTCTCCTTAGGAAACAATCTACAAGAACTACTACCGAATCCAACTGAAGCCAGAGCAGTTCAGTTCCTACCTGACATCCCCAGACGTGGGCTTCTCCAGCTATGAGCTTGTGGCCACACCCCACAACACCTCTAAAGGTAAGGCGGGTTTATTTTGTCAGGGAGGCCGGTCCTGGCTGAAAGAGTGCAGACCCTGTGGGGATTCTTGAGGTGCTGCCAACCCCTTCTGATCACTCTCTCCCCTCAGGCTTCCAGCGTCCTGTGTACCTGTTCCACAAGGCCCGATCCCCCAGCCACTAAGTGGCCCCCTGAACAGAAAGCGTGAAGAGGATGCCCTCGCTGCTCCTAAGGACCTGAGGGAAGAGAAAAGTGTCCCAGGGTCTTTCCTTTCTGACTCCAAAAATAGTTTCCTTTCTTGGATCTGCAAAGAAAGCTTTTCTTCCGTCGCTGCCTCAGCCTCCTCCCTACGCCTCTGGCACCTGTGCAGCAAGGCTGGCTATGCTGGAGTCACCATCATCTTCCTCTCCCCCAGCCTCCCAGGCTGGATGGCATGGACTGTTTGCTGACCTCTGTTCTTTTAGGGCATGGGAGGTGGGAGGATATCAAATTCTCTAGCCCTTTCCTCCTATTCTCCCAAGAAGAGAGATTCCCATTTCTCCTCGGCTGTTGTCCCTAGCTGCATTTCAGTGGACCATGGATAGATGGACTGAGGGTTCAAGGGGAAAGCCTGGCAGGGAGGCACGCAGGTACTGTGAAAATCCTTCCCTCTGTCCTCCCCCAGTGGGAGAGGGGGTTGGGTTTTGAATGTGAGAACAGCACAATAAACTTGATGTCTAGGGCAGTGGCCCCCACACCTGTGTTGGGTACTTTCTAGCTGGTGGGGGGTGGGTGGTGCCTCCCACCAGAACTTGTGTTGTTTCTCTCTACTGTTTCAAGGAAGACAAGTTTTTCAGTGGTTGGGTTGATTGTTGAACACTAGTCAAGTCCATACGCAAGTACACAGAAGCCTAGTCAGGAAAAGGTAATGCAAATTTTGGTGTGGAGTCTGCCTTCCCTTCCCAGAAAAACCCTGTAGGGGCTTCGAGCAGAAGGCTAACTTTTTGGTTTTTGTTTTTCTGAGATGGAGATTCGTTCTGTCATCAGGCTGGAGAGCAGTGGTGTGATCTCAGCTTACTGCAACCTCCACCTCCCTGGTTCAAGTAATTCTCCTGCCTCAGCCTCCCAAGTAGATAGGATTATAGGCACACACCACCACGCCCGGCTAATTTTTTGCATTTTTAGTAGACACGGGGTTTCACCACGTTGACTAGTCTGGTCTCAAACTCCTGACCTCAGGTGATCCACCCGCCTCAGCCTCCCAAAGTACTGGGATTACAGGCGCGAGCCACCGCACCCAGCCAGAAGGCTAACGTAAAGAGTTGGCGGTGGAGGCAGGCAAAAGTGCTTTGGACCAAATGCTCAGGGACAGACCAGCACCTTTTTTGTGCTGTGGAATCAGACTTATAGGCAATTAACAACATGAAGCTCTTCGGGGGCTTGTTAGGTGTTACTGGAACTTCAAACATACTGAGGATTCAGGTCAGGTGTAAACAGGATGGGCAAGGCTCTTCAAGGTAAAAAGGAGATAATTTCAGTAACAATGCAAACAGCTGGCTTGCAAGCTCCTTGAGACAGGTAATCAGGGAAGGCCTCTGTGAAGTGTGATAGGCTGGGCCCTGCATTTTGGGAGATCAGAGTAAGTGATGAGGCCGGGCGCGGTGGCTCACACCTGTAATCCCAAAACTTTGGGAGGCTGAGGCGGGCGGATCACCTGAGGTCACGAGTTCGAGACCAGCCTGACCAACATGGAGAAACCCCCGTCTCTACTAAAAATACAAAATTAGCTGGGCATGGTGGCACATGCCTGTAATCCAAGCTACTAGGGAGGCTGAGGCAGAATTGCTTGCACCTGGGACGCGGAGGTTGCGGTGAGCCGAGATCATGCCATCCATTGCACTCCAGCCTGGGCAACGAGTGAAACTCCGCCTGAAAAAAAAAAAAGTGATGAAGAGAAAAGAGAACAATCGCTGCGTGATCAAAAACAGGCAGTAGCTGTGGCTGAAGTCAGACAGGCAGGTAAGGTTGTGAACGGAGGAGTATCTAAGTAAACCTCTAATGTGGACGGTGTTTTCCACTTGCCATGAGTCTCCCAAGTTCCAAAAAGGCCCCCAAACTCGACTTCCAGGCAGCTTCCAACCTGAGGCTAAGTGGATAACCCCCAGAGAGCTTTTAACCCCATTTTAGGCCTCCAGGAAGAGTCCCGTTTATTAGCAAAATTAGTTTATTCTAACAAATAGTTTAACAGAAAAATACGAACTAGCCCTCCAGGGATCTTTGGGGTCTACTACGCTTCCCATCGCCTCAGTGTCCGGTGCATGAGGAAGGTGTCCTCTGAAGGGCGGGGCCGGAGTTGAAGCCGGAGAGGGGACAGACCGTCCAGGGTCAGGTGTGGAGATTCATAAAATAGTGTTTCTGGGTCACACAAGATGGTCATGTCTGGCCCCGGCCCAGGTGGCTCCTGTTGGGAGGTGGGGCCCAAAGCAAGGTTACACTCTGGAAGAATCTGGGTAAGGGGGTACATGGAGGAAGCCCCACGCCCAGACCCCATCACCTTTGGGGGCGGGGCTCGAGTCTGTGGCGGCAGGAGAGCCAATTTCTCCCTGAGCGCAGCGTTCAGAACCTGTTCCTCCGGCACCTGCAGGCTCACCAGGTCCCGGAAGAGCCGCTTGGAGCGCGGCACGTTCAGCCCTGAGAGCGCAGCGGGGGCGGAGGTGAGTGGCGCCCCTCGCCCCGACTCCCGCGCGCGGCCGGCCGCCCGCCCCCCTCACCCTCGGACACGCTCTCCTCCAGGCCGCAGCGGATCTGGAACGACTTTCTTAGCTGTTCCTCCACGGCCTTCGCGGCATCAAAGTGGCTCCCGGCTGTGGCCCGCAGCTCCAGGCCCAAGGCCAGGCTGCTCTGCAGCACCGGCATCTCCAGCTCCTGCGGCACCGCAGGCTGCGGCTTGGACCGCACCGGGGAGGGCGGCGTCAGGCGGAAACGGACCTGGGAGCAGAGGGCAGGAGGGTGACTAGGTGGGCGCGAGGCCGTCGCAGACCAGGGGCCAGCCTCCCACGCTCACCTGCCGTCGCTGCCGAGCCGCGCCCCGATGCACACCCCGCCCCTTCCGCCGCCCGGGGCTGCCGTGACGCGGCTCAGGGCTGTCGGGCCGCGGGCTCAGGCTCAAGTCCAGGCCGGGCTCGGGCAGTGGGGCTCGGGGTTCCGGGGCTCGGGGCTCCGGGGGTGGTCCCGAGACCGCCGCGGCTTCTTCCCCGTCCGCCAACTCCAGCTCTGACTCTCCACAGCCCCTCATCTTTGGAGGTGTCTTGAGGGTGCGGAGATGCGGGGAGGGGGGTCACAGGCGGTCCAAGAGTCAGGGGACACAGCCTCACCACCTCCTCATTTCACCCGCCCCTCCTAGACACCGCTACCGGAAACCGTTAACCCTTCGGGGGCGGAGTCAGCAGCTCCACCCACCCTATTGGCGCTCCCAGGCGTCATTTCCCTCGCCCCGCCCCCGGGTTCCCGGCGGGCTTCCGCACTCACAGCCTTGGCACCACCCCCAAACCGAAGTGTTGGACGCACTCACAGTCTTGGCACCACCCCCAAGCCGAAGTGTTTTTGAGGTGTTTTGGGAACGGTTGAAGCCCTACGGCTCCTCATCAGGGCCACTCCTCCTCTTGAAAACTCTGCTATGGCTGAGTTGCCCAGAGGAATCTTAGTCCGGCTAGTGCTGCGATGCCCAGTGCCCAGTGTGTCAGTCCTCATTCCTGGGGCGCCAAATGGGGCAGCATTTTTTTTTTTTAGACTGAGCCTCTCTCTGTAGTCCGGGCTGGAGTGCAGGGGCGCGATTTCGGCTCACTGCAACCTCCGCCTCCCAGGTTCAAGAGATTCTCCTGCCTCAGCCTCCTGAGTAGCTGGGATTACAGGCGCGCGCCACCACGCCCGGCTAATTTTTGTATTTTTAGTAGAGACGGGGTTTCACCATGTTGGTCAGGCTGGTCTCGAACTCCTCGTGATCCGCACACCTCGGCCTCCCAAAGTGCTGGGATTACAGGTGTGAGCCACCGCGCCTGGCAGCTTTAAGGTAACCGTCCAGTGTGCCCTGACCTCCCCACTCGGACCTCTACAGCATTTCCGGTGTTCCGTTAACTCCAAACTCGGACCAGAGCTTCCCTGTATGAGTGCGGGCGGGGGTCGCCGACCCCACCCTGGACTCCGTCCTGGGACACAGCAACAGCAACTCTTGCAGCTTTTTGTGACTACTTTTACCTTCGAGAGTTCCCTGAAATATTAATTTGTATAAAAAGTAGATACCTGGAACGGGTGCGGTGGCGCATTCCTGCAATTCCAATTCTTTGGGAGGCCGAGTCGGGAAGATGGCTTGAAACTCTGAGTTAGAGACAAGCATGGGCAACATACCGAGACCCCACACCACCAATCCCAATCTCTACCAGAAAAATTTAATTT
>NW_012115400.1:1511911-1512852 GCF_000951035.1 Colobus angolensis palliatus
CCCGTCTCGGCCTCCCAAAGTGCTGGGATTACAGGCAGTAGCCACTGCACCCGGCCTTGGTTTCAGTTTTCTTCATTTTTAATGTCAGTGGATTTATCCTGGGCCCTGAGCTTTTCCAGGTAGCAGAAGACTCCTGAACTGCAGAAAAGGAAATAAGAGCTCCCACCTGTTCCTTATGTTACTTGGGGCAGGTTCCCTCAATTCTGCAAGCCTCCGTTTATTTTTGTGTAAAATGTAAGTGGAAGTGGGTTCAGGAATCCTTTCTTACTCTTTTTTTTTTAACTCTCTAAAGTGCTTCAAAAACGTTCAGGAATCTTGAGGCTTTCCTGGAATTGATTGATGCTCAGTCAACAGGCATGTTTGTGTACCACTTTTCATTATGAGAGTTTCCACATTGTTCATTTTATCTTTCCAGGAAGTGCTGTGGAACATCAGATAGAATGGATAGCATAGCCCATATTTTACAAAAAGGATTTTAAAGGAAGATCTCGATGGTGAAACACTAGAGGCTTTCCTGCTAAAGTTAAGAACAAGAAAGTATGTCTATTATCTCTGTTCAATTGTGAAAAAAAAATAGCTAGGTACAAATATAACTTTTTAAACTGGGAGTATAAATTAAAAATTTTTAATGGTGACATAGGGAGAGAATAGAATGAAAGACAAAGAGTCTAGATTCCTCTGAATATATTTTGTATATCTGACTTTGGAAATGTACACATTTTATATGATTATATTAAAAAGTTTTTAAAAAATCAGGCCAGGCACGGTGGCTTACGCCTGTAATTCCAGCACTTTGGGAGGCCAGAGCGGGTGGATCACTTGAGGTCAGGAGTTCAAGACCAGCCTGGCCAGCATGGTGAAACCCTGTCTCTACTAAAAATACAAAAATTGGCTGGGCGCGGTGGCTCACGCCTGTAATCCCAGCACTTTGGGAGGCCGAG
>NW_012115400.1:1513692-1517958 GCF_000951035.1 Colobus angolensis palliatus
CCAGCCTGGGCAACAGCGTGAGACTCTGTCTCAGAAAAAAAAAAAAAGAAAGAAAGAAAGGCTGGGACACAGTGACTCATGCCTGTAATTCCAGCACTTTGGGAGGCAGAGGCAGGAGGATTCCTTTGAGGCCAGGAGTTCAAGACCAGCCTGGGTAACATAGTGAGACACCGTCTCTATAAAACAATAAAAATTAGCTAGGCGTGGTGGTACCTGCCTGTAGTCCCAGGTACTGGGGAGGCTGAGGTGGGAGGATCCCTTGAGCTTAGGACTTCGAGGCTGTAGTGAGGTATGATCACGCCACTGCATTCCAGCCTCGGCGACAGAGCAACACCCATCTCTTAAATATTGTTTATTATAAGACTTTTGATTCGGTTAGACCTCACCAGTTAGAGATGCTCCTTTAGTTATCTGAGGCTGCTGTGTGGGGTAATCCCAGACCTGGATGCTAGTTTGAAGAAAGCAAGTCTCAGTGCTGGAAGGGGTCATTCAAGGTTATCCCTGAGCTTCTGCTGAGCCAGGTGCTATGGGTAGGCTAGGTGGGACAGGAGACAGGTCAGCATCTAGGGTCCTTCAAGGGACCATGTCCTTGAGAAGGGGTAGGGTGCCTCCAATGCAGTGGTTCACTGCATGGTGTGGCTGAGACTGCTACAGAGGACACGAGAAGACCTGCCAGGGTTGGGGGCGGGGGAGGAGCAAGGCCTCCATCCCGGAAGTCACCCCCAAATAGGGCCAAGAAAGATCAAAGAGACAGCAAAACTCTAATTCCACCCTCTGCAAACCCCACCTACAGCGACCCCTCACCTCCTGTCTCCTATTCTCAAACTGGCCTATGCCTAAGGGCCAACCCAGAGACACTTCCACCCTGGCCCCTGTCACATGAGACACGCTGGAAGATGGGAACGGCCAACCCTCCAGACACACACACATCCAGGCTCCTATCCCCAGAGTGCATGTTCTCATCCTACTGCATCTCGGAGGCTAGCAGGGTGAAGCCCCCAGAAGGTCAGGTAGGTGTGAGGTGTCTCAGCCTGAACTCATGACTCCAAACCACCTTCATGCCTTCATCCCAACCCAGAAGGAAGAGATCCAGGGAGGAGGACACACATCGGGCTGCAGGCCAACACACTGACCCTGAGCCTGGCCTCCCTAGCAGCAGGCTGAGGAACAGGAGGGTTGGAATGAGCCCCATTAGGCGTGTGTGAAGTCTCTGGGACATGGGATGATGCCAGCTGCTGGGATGCAGAAAAGTTGGAGGCAGGGGACAGAGTCTCATTCAGAAGAATTTGTACATAATCCAGGCCAGGTGTTGTGGCTCACGCCTATAATCTCAGCATTTTGGGAGGCCCAGGCGGGTGGATCACTTGAGGTCAGGAGTTCAAGACCAGCCTGGCCAACATGGTGAAACCCCGTCTCTACTAAAAATACAAAAATTACCCGTATGTGGTAGCACAGGCCTGCAATCCCAGCTACTTGGGAGGCTGAGGTGGGAGGATTGCTTGAACCCAGGAGGTGGAGGTTGCAGTGAGCCCACATCGCGCCACTGCACACCAGCCTGGGTGACAAAGCGAGACTCCATCTCAAAAAAAAAAAAAAGAAAAAATTTTAGCTGTGCGTGCTGGCACATGCCTGCAAATGCCAGCTACTCGGGAGGCTGAGGCACGAGAATCGCTTGAACTCGGGAGGCAGAAGTTGCAGTGAGCCGCCAGCAACTGTGTCTCAAATAAATAAATAAATAAATAAGAATTTGTCTGGAATCTGGGTGAGGCAGAGGAAAATGAAAGAAACCAGAAAAGCAAAGATAAACAGATTTGCAGGGTGGGGTGGAGGATGGAGAATTCAATGGAGCTGAGCACAGCAAGGAGGAGAATGTCAGGCTTAAGGCCTGAGCTTGCTGGCTAGGTGTACTTGATGTCCACACTGGGCATAGAAGACTGATTGATGCCAGTGGTTGGGGCCTCAAAGAGCCCAAGGACAGGCTGGTCAGAGATAGATGGAGGTAGAAAGAAAGGGCATGGAGGCACAGAAGATGGGGCCATAACTCAGGAAAAGGGAGCCACGGATAGGGGAAATGTATGCAGAAATCGCCAGCCTCACTCTAGGAGGCAGGTCCTGACAGATCTCCTTAGCAGGGGACCAATGCCCAGGACCTTGGGGAGATGGATGGGGACGGGGGAAGCAGCAGATGGTCTATTACTCAATGAGGTTGGACACACAGGAGATGTTGGGGGGTCTTGGGGTGGAGAGTGATTCCCTGGAAGCCTCTGGATTGGACAGGGAGATGCTGGTGTGATGTTTTTCCACAGTCCAAGAGAGGCTGGTAGAAGAAAAGTAGGTTCTGCTATCAGGCTGGCTGCAGTGGCTCACATCTGTAATCTCAGCCCTTTGGGAGGCCCAGGCTGGAGGATCATGTGAGGACAGGCATTCGAGATCAGCCTGGGCAAGATGGTGAAACCCTGTCTTTACAATAAAAACACAAAAAATTTAGCTGAGTATGGTGGCGTGCACCTGTAGTCCCAGCTACTCAGGAGGCTGAGGCCAGAGGATCACTTGAGCCCAGGAGTTCAAGACCAGCCTGGGCTGGTCAAGACCCCATCTCTAAAAAAATTTAAAAAGTTAGCCAGGCATGGTGGTGTATGCCTGTAGTTCTAGCTACTTCTTTGGCTGAGGCAGAAGGATCTGTTGAGCCCAGGAATTTGAGGCTGCACTGAGCTATGATTGTGCCACTTCACTCCAGTCTGGGTGACAGAGTGAGACCCTGTCTCTAAAAATAAATAAATAAGCCAGGCACAATGGCTCATGCCTGTAATCTCAGTACTTTGGAAGGCCAAGGCAGGAGGATCACGTGAGCCCAGGAGTTGGAGATCAGGCTGGGCAACATAGAGAGACCCCATCTCTACCAAAAATTTAAGAAATTATCTGGGCATGATGGTACACACCTATAGTCTCAGCTACTCACGGGGCTGAGGTGGGAGGATCACTTGAGCCCAGGTCAAGGCTACAGTGAGTTATGATCACACCATGGCACTCCAGCCTGGGCAAAAAGCGAGACTCTCTCTCTAGATAAATAAAAAACTTTTTTTTTCACATTTGAATGGACTCCTGGGAATCCAAGCTTGGAAATGAAAAGGCCGAAGCCCTTGCCTCTGCCTCCTCCCAGCCCTGGCCCGTCTCTCCTCTGTCTCCCTGGGTTTCAGTCCCAGCTCCAGTGCCTAGTGACCATGTGACCTGAAGATCATTCCCTTTCCTCTAAGAGCCCCCCACTTCCTTATCTGAACACTGAGGAAATGACTGGCCTCATGTGGTTGCCTGAGCTCAGTTGGGGCCCTCAGAAGGTCGAGTCATTGTTTTTCAGGAGCTGATGAGATCATGGCACGTGTGCCATTGACCTCCGTCCTTCCTGCTTCCCCACCTTTGACTCTCAGCCTGTCCTCTCCTCCTCTGGACGACCTCTGGGACATCCTGTCCTGTTCCCGTGTTCATTGTTTCTGCAGCAGATGAGTGGGATGTCGGGAATGCTGGGACGTGAAAGGCCCCTGGTCTCTGCTGGTAGCTCTGAGGCAGGGGGTTCAGACCCTTTCACCTCAGGCCCCTGCTGGCTGGCCCCACACGTGCCCCTCCAGCCCCAGCCCTGCTTGGTGGAGAAAGCAGATAAGGCAGGAAATGTGGCCCCAATTCTAGGAAGCTCAGAGTCCCAGGAGGCAGAAGACATGCCTCTCACCCGCTCACTGACACCTACTATTTGCTGGGGCCTGGGAGTGGCATGGACACCTCTGAGTGGAGCCAGCTTTCACCCTCCCAGGGTGCAGCGTGAGCTCTAACATCCAGGCCAGGCCAGGCGCCTGGAAAGAGGATGCAAAACTCCATGCAGCCTGTGCAGATTAAACACCAGCCCCAGCTCCGTGAAGGTTGGGTCAGCTCTGCCTGGAGGATGGAAAGGCTTCCTGGAGGAAGCCCTTGAAGGAAGTAGGTGGAACAGAAACTTGCTGTTCTCCTTTCTGGGAGTCTGAAAACGCCTTTTCTTTTCTTTTCTTTTTTTTTTTGAGACGGAGTCTCGCTTTGTCGCCTGGGCTGGAGTGCAGTGGTCGGATCTCAGCTCACTGCAAGCTCCGCCTCCGGGTTTACACCATTCTCCTGCCTCAGCCTCCCGAGTAGCTGGGACTACAAGCACCCGCCACCTCGCCTGGCTAGTTTTTTGTATTTTTTAGTAGAGACGGGGTTTCACCGTGTTAGCCAGGATGGTCTCAATCTCCTGACCTCGTGATC
>NW_012115400.1:1518008-1522439 GCF_000951035.1 Colobus angolensis palliatus
TAGTAGAGACGGGGTTTCACCGTGTTAGCCAGGATGGTCTCAATCTCCTGACCTCGTGATCTGCCCGTCTCGGCCTCCCAAAGTGCTAGGATTACAGGCTTGAGCCAGTGCGCCCGGCCTTCTTTTCTTTTCTTTTCTTTTTTTTCCTTTTCCTTTTCCTTCTTTTTTTTTTTTTCAGAGTCTCACTCTGTCTCCCAGGCTAGAGTGCTGGAGTACAGTGGCACAATCACGGCTCACTGAAACCTCTGCTTCCCAGTTCAAGCAATTCTCCTACCTCAGCCTCCCAGGTAGCTGGGACTATAGGTGCACACCACCACACCTGGCTAATATGTGTATTTTTATTAGAGACAGGGTTTCGCCAAGTTGACCAGGCTGGTCTCGAACTCCTGACCTCAGGTGATCTGCCTGCCTCAGCCTCTCAAAGTCCTGGGATTACAGGTGTGAGCCACTGTGCCCAGCCTGCCCTGCCCCTTTCTGTCTCTGTCTCGGGCCAGTTCAGGTCTGAGCAGGGCAGTTCTGCTCAGTTTCACTGACCAGGTGAATGTTGCTCACACTGCCATCCAGACCCTTTGCCTTCCTCTAGATTTTTTTTTTAATTATTTTTATTTTTTTCTTGGAGATAGTCTCACTCTGTCACCCAGGCTGGAGTGCATTGGCACGATCATGGCTCACTGCAGCCTTGACCTCTGGGGATAAAGTAATCCTCCCACCTCAGCCTCCTGAGTAGCTTGGGACTACAGGCACATGCCACCACACCCAGGTAATTTTTTTTTTTTTTTTGGTAGAGACGGTCTTGCCATGTTACCCGGGCTGGTCTCAAACTCCTGGGCTCAAGCAAGCCTCCGGCCTCGGCCTTCCGAAATGCTGGGATTGCAGGCTGGACCTGCCTTCCTTTAGAGGGCAATGGGTACCATAGCTCACACCTGTAATCCCAGCACTTAAGAGAGGCCAAGGAAGAAGGATCACTTGAGGCCAGGAGTTTGAAACCAGCCTGGGCAACACAGAGAGACTCTGTCTCTACAAAAATAAATAAATTAAATTAAATTTTTAAAAAGAGACTTAACCTCACTGATGGGGCCTGAGCCCGGCTCATGACTCACCTCTGCTTCCCAGCAACCTCCTTCCTGATCCCCAAATCAGAATTCAGGAGGCCTAGGATGTAGTATTTGGCAATCTGTACAATTTCAACAGTCACAGGAAACAAACACAGGCTGAACCTCAGGCCCAGACTACCCTGTCCCCTGAGGGTCTCCCCCAAAACCTTTACCTTGGCAGTATCCCCATCTCTGGGGGGCTGGATCGGAGGTTCTGGGGACCCATGAGGGAAGGATTTGGTCATGAAGGGCTATCTTCCCCTGGAGAGAGCCTCTACATGCCCAGAGAGTTGCCAAGGGAAACAAGGGCAGAGGCAGGAAGAGAGAGGTCTGGTGGTGTGAGACACGTGGAGAGTCAGAAGCCCTGGGATGGGAGCGGGGTCCATCTGTGTGGGGAAGTAGATGGGGGACCCATGGTTAGGGGAGGTCTTGTTGTGTGAAGGAGCTGGTGGGGAGGGTCTATGTCCAGCAAAGCCCATCCAGTGGCCTCCAACCTCATAAGGTCCAGGGAGTGGCCACGCAGTTGGTCACCCATCATGATCCAGAAGTGTCGGGTTGCCATGGCAGCCAGGAAGCATGCATGCTCAAGAAGCTGAGACCGGGGCCGGGTGTAGTGGCTCACGCCTGTAATCCCAACACTTTGGAAGGCTGAGGCAGGCAGATCACTTGAGCTCAGGAGTTCGAGACCAGCCCCATCTCTACCAAAAATATAGAAAACTGGCTGGGCTTGATGGCACATGCCTGTAGTTCCAGCTACTTGGGATGCTGAGGTGGGAGGGTTGCTTGAGCCCGGGAAGCAGAAGTTGCAGGGAGCCATGATTGCACCACTGCACTCCAGCCTGGGTGACATGCAAGACACTGTCTCAAAAATAAAATAAATTATGGCCGGGCGTGGTGGTTCACGCCTGTAATACCAGCACTCTAGGAGGCTGAGGCGGGTGGATCACTCGAGGTCAGTAGTTCGAGACCAGCCTGACCAATATGGTGAAACCCCATCTCTACTAAAAATACAAAAATTAGCCAGGTATGGTGGCGGGTGCCTGTAGTCCCAGCTACACGGGAGGGTGAGACAGGAGAATCTCTTGAACCTGGGAGGCGGAGGCTGCAGTGAGTCAAGATTTCACCACTGCACTCCAGCCTGGGCAACAGAGTGAGAATCTGTCTCAAAAAAAAACCAAATAAAAATAAATAAAATAAATAAGGCCGGGCCCAGTGGCACATGCCTGTAATCCCAGCACTTTGGGAGGCTAAGGCGGGTGGATCGCCCGAGATCAGGAGTTTGAGACCAGCCTGGCCAACATGGTGAAACCCCGTCTCCACTAAAAATACAAAAATTAGCAGGGTGTGGTGGCAGGTGTCTGTAATCCCAGGTACTCGGGATGCTGAGGCAGGAGAATCGCTTGAACCTGGGAGGCGGAGGTTGCAATGAGCCGAGATCACGCCACTGTACTCCAGCCTGGGCAACAAGAGTGAAACTCCTCAAAAAACTAAACTAAAAACAAAACAAAATAAACAAATGAATAAATAAATAAATATTAAAATTAAATAAAGTATAGCCTAGACTGAGAGCAGAGCCCTGAGAATCAGGGCCCAGTCCCTTCCCCACAAGTTACTACCACAGACACACTTTGCCAGTCCTTCAACCTGAGAAAAACTTCGAAATGCCCCACACTTTTTCTACTGGTCCCCAGGCTGAGGAAAGGGTGGGGCACAAGGGAAGTGGAGAAGCTTGTTATCCTGGAAACAAAGGGATGACAAGGGGTGGAGGCTGGGTTAGTTCTGGGCTAGAGGGATAAGAGTGACTGCAGGTGGAACCTGGGGGGCTGGGCAGGATGTGAACTTGGTGGGGAAGGAGGGTTTCCACACCAGTGTGTCCTGGCCACAGAAGTGGATGAGGCAAGATTTGTTTTGTTGAATTTTGTTTTGTTTTGAGACAAGGTCTTGCTTTGTTAACCAGGCTGGAGTGCAGTGATGCAATCACAGCTCACTGCAGCCTCAAACTCCTGTACTCAAGCAATACTCCCACCTCAGCCTCCCAAATAGGTGCATGGCACTATGGCCAGTTAATTTAATTATTATTTATTTTTTCTTTCTTTTTCTTTTTTTTTTTTTTTGAGACAGAGTCTCATTCTGTCGCCCAGGCTGGAGTGCTGTGACACAATTTCGGCTCACTGTAACCTCTGCCTCCCAGGTTCAAGCGATTATCCTGCCTCAGCCTCCCTAGTAGCTGCGATTACAGGCACCCACCACCATGCCCGGCTAATTTTTGTATTTTTAGTAGAGACAGGGTTTCACTATGTCGGCCAGGCTAGTCACAAACTCCTGACCTGAGGTGATCCACCCTCCTTGGCCTCCCAAAGTGCTGGGATTACAGGCATGAGCTACTGCGCCCGGCCTAAAATTATCATTATTATTTTTTTAGAGATAGGGTCTCATGGCTGAGTTACACCTATAACCCCAGAACTTTGGGAGGCCAAAACAGGTGGATTATTTAAGGTCCAGAGTTTGAGACCAGCCTGGCCAACATGGTGAAACCCCGTCTCTCTACTAAAAATACAAAAACATTAGCTGGGCATGGTGGCACACACCTGTAATCTCAGCTACTCGGGAGGTGGAGGCACGAGAATCGCTTGAACCCGGGAGGTGGAGGTTGCAATGAGCTGAGATCGCGCCACTGCATTCCAGCCTGGGCGACAGAGCAAGGCTCCGTCTAAAAAACAAAACAAAACAAAAAAACAACAACCAAAAAAAACCAGAGAGAGAGATGGGGTCTCACTATATTGCCCAGGCTGGTCTTGAATTCCTGGGCTCAAGCAATTCTCCCTACCTTGGCCTCCCGAAATGTCAGGATTACAGACATGAGCCATCATGCGCGGTGGAGAAGTCGTTTTCACTAAAAACAAACCGTCCGGTGGAAGCAGTGTCACCAGGGCCCATTTTATGCTCAGGAGACCCTTTAGTGTTTAAGAATCCATCGGCTAATCTCAGCTCCCTCCCCCATCAGCTAATGTCGTAGGGGTGCTGGGAGGAGCGGCAGGGTCCGCGGTCAGGGTCTCAGGGGGCTCACATAGGGAGGTCTCTGTTCTCGGCCATGGCCCGGAGCCCCTCTAGCAGCTCCTCCACCACCCGCATTAGGCCGTAGGGGGTTCTCCAGCCAGAGGCCAAGGGCGACGCGGCCTTAACGCCGGTCTGTGTCTGGCGGCGCCACCTGGAGGTCAGGGCCAAGACAAGACAGGCTGTTCAAGTCCCCCAGCTTCGCCGCGGCCGCCACGCCCGGCTTCCCGGCCCCGCTGGCGTCCCCAGCTGGCCTACTACAGGTCTTACCCGCGCTTGGTGC
>NW_012115400.1:1522489-1523195 GCF_000951035.1 Colobus angolensis palliatus
CTTCGCCGCGGCCGCCACGCCCGGCTTCCCGGCCCCGCTGGCGTCCCCAGCTGGCCTACTACAGGTCTTACCCGCGCTTGGTGCCTCCCGAGCCAGGCTTCTGCACATCTGCACCCACCAGACTGGGAAGGTGGCCAGCCTAGACCGAGGGCAGAGGCAGGAGAGACTCCGCCCCCGAGGCCCCTCACCCTTCTGACAGCGGATGAGGCTGACGTCACTGGATTGGGCAGGTGTCCAGGTGTCCTCTCTCCAGCTGCATCTCCCCTCCTCGACCCAAGGGGAGTCCTCAGTCTCCCAGGCCAGGGCCTCCAGTGCCCCAAGGTGCCTTCAGTGATCTCCCCGCAGTGCAGCCTCCGGGGCACTCCCCACCCCAATAAAACTCATCTCCGGTTAAAATATCGATTCCGGCAGGGTGCGGTGGCTCATGCCTGTAATTCCAGCACTTTGGGAGGCCGAGGAGGTCAGATCACTTGAGGTCAGGAGTTCGATCCCACCCTGGCCAACATGGTGAAACCCCATCTCTACTAAAAATATAAAAATTAGCCAGGCTTGGTGGTGCACGTCTGTAATCCCAGCTACTCTGGAGGCTGAGGCAGGAGAATCGCTGGAACTTGGGAGGCCGAGGTTGCAGTGAGCCAAGATTGTTCCACTGCACTCCAGCCTGGGCAACAGAGTGAGACTCCATCTCAAAAAAAAAAAAAAAAAA
>NW_012115400.1:1524765-1526767 GCF_000951035.1 Colobus angolensis palliatus
GTTTCACCATGTTAGCCAGGATGGTCTCGATCTCCTGACCTCGTGATCCACTCGCCTCAGTCTCCCAAAGTGCTGGGATTACAAGCGTGAGCCACCGCGCTCAGCCAATTTTTGTATTTTCTTAGAGGAGACAAGGTTTTGCTATGTTGGCCAGGCTGGTCTCAAACTCCTGACCTCAAGTAATCCGCCCACCTCAGCCTCCCAAAGTGCTGGGACAACAGGCATGAGTCACCACACCCAACCAACCATTTCTTTAATAATATATTTAGGAGAAGATCTATTCACTTGTGTGCTGGCTCACTAGGTGCCAGGCCCTGTGCAAGGCAGTTCACATTCTTACAAAACTATGAAACAAATATTCTATTTTCCACATAATGAAAGTGTGATTCAGACAGGTGAATTCACTTGCCCAAGGTCACACAGCCAGGAAGAGCAGAATTTGAACCTGGTCTTTCTGAGCCCAAAGGCTGGGCTGGTTCTGTCTCTGGCAACTGCTAGTTAGCACCTCCCAGGGACTTACCTTCTTTCTGCAGGTTAACTCAGCACTCCCTGAAGCCTGAGGAGATACAGGATAGGGTTTCTTTGTTATTTTTATTTTTTGAAGACAGAGTCTGATTATATCACCCAGGCTGGAGTTCAGAGGCGTGATCTCAGCTCACTGCAACCTCCACCTCCCGGATTCAAGCAATTCTCCTGCCTCAGCCTCCCGAGTAGCTGGGATTACAGGTGCGTGCCACCATACCCAGCTAATTTTATTTATTTATTTATTAATTTATTTGAGATGGAGTCTCACTCTGTCGCCTAGGCTGGAGTGCCGTGGTGTAGTCTCAGCTCACTGCAACCTCTGCCTCCTGGTTTCAAGCAATTATCCTGCCTCAGCCTCCTGAGTAACTGGGACTATAGGCATGTGCTACCACGCCCAGCTAATTTTTGTGTTTTTAGTAGAGACGGGGTTTCTCCATGTTGGTTGGGATGGTCTTGATCTCTTGACCTTGTGATCCGCCTGCCTCGGCCTCCCAAAGTGCTGGGATTACAGGCATGAGCCACTGCACCCAGTCAATTTTTGTATTTTTGGTAGAGGGTTTCGTCATGTTGGCCAGGCTGGTCTCGAACTCCTGACGTCAGGTGATCCACCCACCTCAGCCTCCCAAAGTGCTGGGATTACAGGTGTGAGCCACAGTGCCTAGTCATCAAGTCATCATTTTATTTAAGAAGCTTGAGGCTCAGTGAAGGAAAGTGATTTTCAAAAGTCACCAAGTGCCTGCAGTCCCAGCCCTCTGGGATGTGGAAGCGGGAGGATTGACCAGGAGGTGGAGGCTACAGTAGGCTATGATTGTGCCACTGTCCTCCTGTCTGGCCAACTGAGCAAGACTCTGTCTCAAAAATAAATAAAAAATAAAAATAAGAGTCGCACAACAAAGTAGTAGCAATATTAAGACTAGGACCAAGGTCTCTTGACTCCAAGTCAAGTACTCCTCCTACTACTTCCCACACATAGTATTCTTTATCACTTCCAAAATGACATTCCTAGCCGGGTGCAGTGGTTCACACCTGTAATCCCAGCACTTTGGGAGGCGGAGGCAGGAGGATTGCTTGAGCCCAGGAGTTTGAGACCAGACTGGGCAACATAGCTAGAACTCATCTCCACAAAAAAATTAAAAAAGAATTAGCTGGGCCTGGTGGCATACACCTGTAGTTTCAGCTATTTGGGAAGCTGTGGTGGGAGGATCGCTTGAGTCCAGTAGTTGGAGGCTGCAGTGAGCCATGATTGCACCACTGCCCTCCAGCCTGGGCAACAGAGCCAGACCCTTTCTCTAAAAAACAAAAACCATTGGCCGGGTGCAGTGGCTCACGCCTATAATCCTAGCACTTTGCGGGGCCAAGATGGGTGGATCACCTGAGGTCAGGCGTGCAAGACCAGCCTGGACAACACTGTGAGACCCTGTCTGTACGAAAAATATAAAAGTTAGCTGGGTGTGGCCGGGCGCGGTGGCTCACGCCT
>NW_012115400.1:1528072-1530164 GCF_000951035.1 Colobus angolensis palliatus
ATGGAGTCTCACTCTGTTGCCCAGGCTGGAGTGCAGTGGTGCAATCTCGCCTCATTGCAACCTCTGCCTCCTAGGTTTAAGTGATTCTCCTGTCTCAGCCTCCCAAGTAGCTGGGAATATAGGCACATGCCACCACACCCAGCAAATTTTTTGTATTTTTAGTAGAAACGGGATTTCACCATGTGAAAAAGATGTTTTAAGAGATAGGGTCTTGCTATGTTGCCCAGACTGGTCTCAAACTCCTGAGCTCGAGCTCCCACCTCAGTCTCCCAAAGTGCTGGGATTATAGGCATGAGTCACTGTGCCCCGCCTTGCTGTTGCTTTTGTGAAACAACCCTGCTTTTTCCTGGGGAGCCACCTCTGCACCTTCATGTGGCCTGGCTACTCCGAGAGGGGACCTGAGGCTTCCGGGTCTTCTTTCTTGTTGTCTCCCTCACCCTCCAACCTCCCTCCAAATTGCCACAGCCTCCCTCCAGGTCATTATTCCCACAGCGCCAGGCCAAACCCCTCACCCAGCTCCTAGGCTGCGGCCTTCACCCGGCCCTGCCAAGAGCATGGTCCCTGTAGAGCCCCCTGGAGGTGTAGTTTCAGCTCTTGGTGAGGCGCGGGCAGCGGGGCTGGAGTGCCTTCATAGCGGGTGGATGCGTCTCCCACAGCACGCGTGTGCGTCTGCAGACACACAACCCTCCACAGCCAAGCCCATGGCAAAGCCTTACAGCGCCAGAGAGGCAGGGCGGTGGGCTACCCCTGGGAGCTGGCAGTTTCCAGCAAGGCCTCCTTCGCTGAGCCTTGGACAAGCCCCGTAATCCACCCTAAATACCTTTCTTGTAGGACTGCTAAGGACAGCAGCTGGTGGGAGTGGGACCTCGGTGAATGGCAGCTGTTACTGTCCTTATAAAGAAAGGTGGAGTTACAAATGGGCATTTAGGCCCCTAGAAGGGGGTGGGACCCAGAGCAGAAACCTGCTGACCACTGTGCTTCCCCCCAGATAGACCCACAGGTGACCCCCACTGGGATTTAGGCCTTAGGGGTCTCTCCCTGACCCACCCAAACTCCTCTCATCCCCTCCTGCCATCCACAAACACACTCTACACTGACTCAGAACTATCTGGTATTTATTTCCCAATATTTTGATAATTTTTTTTACAAATGGAATACATGGAATGAAGGGGCTTATATGGGACCCCAGGTAAGAGTGAGGTTGGGACTCTCTGAGGGTCTGGGGTTCCCCCCCCTAGAGGGGACTTTGGGCATCCAGTTTCAGGGACTGAGCCGGGTTGGGTCGAGGGGCAGCATGGCATCGGACATGGTGCCGTCTGTGCCTCTCCTGCCTGCGGGACAGCTGGCGCAGCTGTTTGCAAACAGCCCACAGCACCAGGTATACCTCCCACAGCATCTCAGCCTCTGGCGTCTTCAAAGGTGACTGAGTCCTCATTTGGGAGCTGACTGAGGCAGAACTCACTGATGACTGTAAGAGAAAGAGAAGATGTACACATGTAAATAGGTGGGTCTAGGGAGAAACTGCCGTTAGAATGACTCATAGATAAACAGCAAAGGGCTCCCTGATTCCACCTCTCCCGTCAGGCCAGCTCAGACATTACTTCCTCCAGGAAGCCTTCTCAGATTGCATTAGACGTTTGTCATCTCTATCCTTTTTTTTTTTTTTTTTTAATGAGACGCGGTCTTGCTATGCCACCCAGGCTGGTCTCGAACTCCTGGGCTCAAGCTATCTTCCTGCCTTGGCTTTCCAAAGTGTTGGGATTACAGGCATGAGCCATCACACCTGGCCCATCATTTCTATTCTTTTTGTTTTTTGAGATGGAGTCTTGCTCTGTCACCCAGGCTGGAGTACAGGGGCATGATCTCAGCTCACTGCATCCTCCACCTCCTGGGTTTAAATGATTCTCCTGCCTCAGCCTCCCGAGTAGCTGGGATTACAGATGCCCGCCACCACGCCCAGCTAATTTTTGTATTTTTTAGTAGAGACAAGGTTTCACCATGTTGGCCAGGCTGGTCTCGAACTCCTGACGTCAGGTGATCCACCCACCTCAGCCTCCCAAAGTGCTGGGATTACAGGTGTGAGCCACAGTGC
>NW_012115400.1:1534574-1537326 GCF_000951035.1 Colobus angolensis palliatus
TCTACCAGCTGACTTTTGGCTTCAGGATCGTTTCACTCCAACCCACACACCTTGGGCCAGTTCTGCACACATCTGCTATTCTTTTTTGTTTGTTTTGAGGTGGAGTCTCACTCTGTTGCCCAGGCTAGAGTGCAGTGGCATGATCTCAGCTCACTGCAACCTCCGCCTCCCAGGTTCAAGCAATTTTCCTGCATCAGCCTCCCGAGTAGCTGGGATTACAGGCACCCACCGCCATGCCCAGCTAATTTTTTTGTATTTTTAGTAGATACAGGGTTTCACCATGTTGGCCAGGCTGCTCTTGAACTCCCAACCTCAGGTGATATGCCTGCTTCAGCCTCCCAAAGTGCTGGGATTACAGGCATGAGTCACCACGCCCGGCCCTGTCCTTTCTATCTTTTTAGAATTTTATTTATTTGTGTGTTTGTTTTGTTTGTTTGCAGATATGGGGGTCTCACTATGTTGTCTAGCCTGGCCTCGAACCCCTGGGCTCAAGCGATGCTTCCGCCTGGTTTGTCAAAGTGCTAGGATCACAGGTGTGTCACTGCCCCTGGCCAGTCTGTCCCTTCTTATTGCTGAGTAGTATTCTGGGGTTTGAAGATATCACAGTTTAACCATTCACCCACTGAAGGACATGGGTTGATTTTGGCTATTACAAATCAAGCTGCTATGAATGTCCACATTTATATTTGTTTTTTTTTTTTTGAGACGGAGTCTCGCTCTGTCGCCCAGGCTGGAGTGTAATGACACAATCTCGGCTCATTGCAACCTCTGCCTCCTAGATTCAAGCGATTCTCCTGCCTCAGCCTCCCAAGTAGCTGGGATTACAGGCATGCACCCCCAAGCCCAGCTAATTTTTTGTATTTTTAGTAGAGATGGGGTTTCACTATGTTAGCCAGGATGGTCTCGATCTCCTGACCTCATGATCCGCCTGCCTCGGCCTCCCGAAGTGTTGGGATTACAGGCATGAACCACTATGCCCGGCCTCACATTTAGATTTTTTGTGTGAACATAAGATTTTATTTATCTGGGATAAATGCCCAAGAGTACAACTGTTGGGTCACATGATAACTGCATGGCTAGTTTTATAAGAAATAACCATTCTTGGCCAGCCGCTGTGGCTCACGCCTATAATCCCAGTACTTGGGAGTCCGAGGCAGGAGGATCACCTGAAGTCAAGAGTTCAAGACCAGCCGGTCCAATAAGGTGAAACTCTGTCTCTACTAAAAATACAAAAATTAGTCAGATATGGTGGTGGGTGCCTGATATCCCAGCTACTCGGGAGGCTGAGGCAGGAGAATTGCTTGAACCTGGGAGGCGGAGGTTGCAGTGAGCGGGATCATGCCACTGTACTCCAGCCTGTGTGACAGAGTGAGACTCCAACATAAAAAAAAGAGAGAGAGCTAGAAATGACCATCCTCTTTTCCAGAGTGGCTGTGCTATCTTTTTTCCTTTTTTTTTTTTTTTTTTGAGACAGCATCTCAGTCTGTCACCAGGGTTGGAGTGCAGTGGCACGAATATAGCTCACTGCAGACTTGACCTCCCAGCGATCCTCCCACCTTAGCCTCCCAAGTAGTTGGGACTACAGGCATGCATCAAGCCTGGCTAATTTTTTTACTTTTGTAGAGATGGGGTCTCCCTATGTTGCCCAGGCTGGGCTAAACAAGCTTACAATCCTACTCACATGAGTGCAGGTGAGCTTTCAAACTCAATATTTGGTCATGTCACTCCTCTGCTCAAGTGTCTTCAAGGGCTCCCATTGCTCTAAGGGTCCAATCCACAGCTCACAACTTGGCAACCCTGCCTTCTACCAGCTGACTTTTGGCTTCAGGATCGTTTCACTCCAACCCACACACCTTGGGCCAGTTCTGCACACATCTGCTATTCTTTTTTGTTTGTTTGAGACAGACTGTCACTCTATTGCCCAGGCTGGAGTGCAGTGGCACAATCTCGGGTCATTGCAACCACTGTTTCCCAGGATCAAGCAATTCTCCTAACTCAGCCTCCCAAGTATCTGGGATTACAGGGGTGCACCACCACACCCCACTGATTTTTGTTTTTGTTTTTGTTTTTAGTAGAGACAGGGTTTCACCATGTTGGCCAGGCTGGTCCTGACCTCAGGTGATCTACCTGCTTCAGCCTCTCAAAGTGCTGGGATTACAGGTGTGAGCCACTGCACCCAGACTTTTTCTTTTCTTTTTTTTTTTTCCTGAGACAGAATCTTGCTCTGTCACCCAGGTTGGAGTGTGTGGCATGATCTCGGCTCACTACAACCTCCACTTCCCAGGCTCCAGCAATCCTCCCACTTCAGGCTCCCGAATAGCTGGGACTACAGCTGTGAGCCACCGATTCCTGGCTTATTTTTGTATTTTTTATAGAGATAGGGTTTTACCATGTTGCCCAGGCTGGTCTCAAATTCCTGAGCTCAAATGATCCTCCTGCCTTGGCCTCCCAAAGTGTTGGGATTACATGCATGATCCACTGTGCCTGGCCACACATCTGCTATTCTTACTCCCTGAACACCCCTCCCACTCCCTCCACCTTCCCCTAACAACCCTTTCAAGCCAAGCTAACACCTTCAGGCCTCAGCTTTACCCTCACTTCTGTTAAGAAGGTCTTGCCTGGCTGGGTGCAGTGGCTAACGCCTGTAATCCTGGCACTTTGGGAGGCCGAGGCGGGCAGATCACAAGGTCAGGAGATCGAGACCATCCTGGCTAACATGGTGAAAATCCATCTCTACTAAAAATACAAAAAA
>NW_012115400.1:1545386-1551200 GCF_000951035.1 Colobus angolensis palliatus
AAAACCTAGCCGGGCGTGGGAGTGCATGCCTGTAATCCCAGCTACTCAGGAGGCTGAGCCAGGAGAATCACTTCAACCCGGGAGGTGGAGGTTGCAGTGAGCTGAGATTGCGCCACTGCATTCCAGCCTGGGCGACAGAGTGAGACTCTGTCTCAGGATAAAAAAAAAAAAGAAAGAAAGAAAAAGAAAAAGACGTTTTAAGAGACAGGGTCTTGCTGTGTCGCCCAGGCTGGTCTCGAACTCCTGAGCTCAAGTGATCCTCCCGTCTCAGCCTCCCCAAATGCTGGGATTACGGGCATGAGTCACTGTACCAGGCCAGGAAACAATTGTTGAACAAGTAATCGGAGGGAGGGGTGAGTCACTCAGGGCTGGGGAAAGAGGGAGGGGGTGTTGGGACGGTGCTGACCTTCCAGCTGCACATCTGCCAGCCACTCTGCAGGGCAGAGACCATGAGCGTAGAGACAGACTTGACGGCCGTCCTCGGCAGCTGCAGCAGGGATCGGCCCTGTTGGCCCAGCTCCACCTTGGTCCCCTCTGTAGTCTTGGCCAACACGCAGGGATGTGCCAGCTTGGGGGACTCAGCCAACTTGGGTTTAGCCTCTTTCGGGGGCTCGACCAACCTCAAAGTCTCAGCCACCTGGAGAGTCTTCTCCATCTTCTTCAGTGAGTGTTTCTTGGAGCCAGGGTGTTCTGAGATGGTTGGTTTCATTTTCTGCCTCCAGAAGAAAACCTGAGAACCAAGACACAGAGAGGAGAGACAGGAGAGAGGGGCAGGGCAGAGACAATACCATCCACAGAAAAGAAGGCACAAAAGGGATGCATCAGTGAGTTTCCTGGCCTCTATCCCTTCTCCTCCAGCCCCTCCCCAGCTGTCCTTTCCTTCCTCCCCACTCCATCTTGTTTGGCCACAGGAGGCCAGGAAGGCAGGGATCCCATGCAGTAAGGGGCTGCTGTGACCATGCTCTCAGGCCAGAGCATCATGAGGACAGAGTGGTCTCAGAAACTCACCCAGGAAATAATCCTTTGCCAAGCCTGTCTAACCCATCGGAAGAACTTCATGACCACAACCATCTCTCTTGACAGGACAAACACGGAGGAAAGAGCAGAGCCAGCATTGGGTACGGTGGAGGTGGCAGGTGGAAGACGGGGTGGGCTGTGGGCCAGTGACCACCTCTTGAGGGGTCTCCTGGGAGCTTCAAGCACAGCAGTAAAGAAAGAAGTAGGAAATCCTGGGGGAAAGCCCCTCCTGTCGATGAATCCCAGACCTTTTCTCCCCTCCCTGGGACAGGGAGAGGAGTTGAAGTAGGTGAGAACCTACAGTGAGGGAGAGTTCTAGACCATTGTGAGGCTGCCTGGCCCCGACCCCAACCCCCGAGGCCCTGCCTGGACCCACAGAGTCCATCTCTTCCACCCTGGCTCTTCTTCGCTCAGATCCAGGGAAAATAAACTAAGGTGTAACAAACTAATAGGCCCTGTCCCTGCATCACGTCATGCAGTCCCTTCACAGCAGCCTTTCAAGGTAGGTATTGTTGTTAGTGCCACTTCACCAAAGAGGGATCTGAAATTCAGGAAAGCTAAAGGGGGCCGGGCATGGTGGCTCGTGCCTGTAATCCTGTGTTTTGGGAGGCTGAGGCAGCAGCATCACTTGAGGCCAGGAGTTCAAGACCAGCCTGGGCAACATAGCGAGACTCCCTCCGCCACCCCCGCAACTCACTGTTTAAATTTTTCAAAAAAATTTTTAAATCGGTCAGGAGTGGTGGTGTGTGCCTGAAGTCCCAGCTACTCAGGAGGCTGAGGCAGGAGGATTGCTTGAGGCCAGGAGATGGAGGCTGCAGTGAGCCATGATTGTGCCACTGCACTCCAGCCTGGGCAACAGAACGAGACCCTGTCTCAAAAAAAAAAAAAAAAGAAGTAAAGAAGGGAGAGAAAGATGGAGGAAGGAAGAGAGAGAGACAGAGAAAGAGAGGAGAGAAAGAAAGAAAAGAAAAGAGAAAAGAAAGAGAAAGAAAAAAGAGAAATTAAAGAGGAAGGAAGAAAGGAAGAAAGAAAGAAAGAAAAGGAAAGAAAGAAAGACAAAAAAGAAAGACAAGAAGGAATGAAGGAGGGAAGGAAGGAAGGAAGGAAGAAAGGAAGGAAAGAAGGAAGGAAGGAAAAAACTTAAGGGGACCAGGTATGGTAGCTCACACCTGTAATCCCAGAACTTTGGGATGCCAAGGTGGGAGGATTACTTGAAGCCAGCAGCTTGAGATCAGCCTGGGTAATATAGCGAGATGGTCTCTACCAAAAAATTTAGGCCGGGCACGGTGTCTCATGCCTGTAATCCCAGCACTTTGGGAGGCTGAGGTAGGCAGATTACTTGAGTTCAGGAGTTTGAGACCAGCCTGACCAACATGGTGAAACCCTGTCTCTACTAAAAATACAAAAAAAAAAAAAAAAAAAAATTAGCCGGGAGTGGTGGTGCACACATGTAGTTCCAGCTACTCAGGAGGCTGAGGCATGGAAATCGCTTGAACCTGGGAGGTGGAGATTGCAGTGAGCTGAGATCTCACCACTGCACTCCAGCCTGGGTGACAAGAGCGAAACTCCGTCTCTAGCTGGGCATAGTGCCACATGCCTGTAGTCCCAGCTACTTAGGAGGCTAAAGTGGGAGGATCAGTGATCTATGATAACACCACTGCACTCCAGCCTGGGCAACATAGCAAGGCCCCATCTCTACAAATATAAAGACAATTAGCTGAACATGGTGGCACACACCTATAGTTCAGGGAGGCCAAGGCAGGAGGATCACTTGAGCCAGGGATGTGGAGGCTGCAGGGAGCTGTGTTTGTGCCGCTGCACTCCGGGCATCAGAGCAAGACCGTGTCTCAAAAAAGAAAGAAGAAAAAAAAAAAAAAAAAAAAGAAAAACCAAAGAAGTTGCCCAAGGTTATGAACCTAGGGAAACCTAAGGAGGCAGAGAGTCACGGACTCCAAGGCAGGTCAGCCTCCTTGGAGGCTGCTGGGGCTAGGGGCCTCCTGGGGCTACAGCCGCAGCTCTCACCTCTTCCCCGCTAGATGGGGTCCTTCTCCATCACTGCTGACTCTTCCGCCTGGGACCGGAGCCCAGGCTGCCAGGGAGGGGCCATCTCACCCACAGGGCCCGTCCTTAGCTGGCCGGGGGTGGGAGCCACGGCGGCCGGCCAGGCCTGGCAAGGGCACTGTGTGCCCGGGGAGCCTGGCCCACACCCAGCCCAGAGACAAGGGGCCCATTCAGGGCCCCCCGCCCCGCCTCCAAGCAGCCACCCAGATCCAGCCCGCAGAGGGGACACACTGGGAAGCTGGGGGTGGATCTTGGGCAGCCACCAAAGACCTCATTGTTTCCTGGTCCCCCCGCCCAGCACGTGGGCAGACGCCCCCCCACCCCCAATCCTCGCCTGCCCCTTCCCAGGACCCGAACCGCTGGCTCCCTTCTCCAGTCTCTGTCTCAACCCCTCCATCTCCCACGCTTTAAACCTCCCCAGTCTGCAAAAGATCTCAGGGAAGCCCCAAATGGCAGGCGCGACCCCTGAGTCTGAAAACAAGCAACGAACGAGATGTCAACCTCCAAATTCAAGTTTCTTCAGAATTTTTAATTATTATTATTATTTTAATAACAACCTGAATCCCAGAACTTCCAGATACTGTCCACACTCCCTCCCCTGGGCAGAGGAGAGGATGCACCTCAAGGGAACAAGGTGGGGGTGGGGTGTCTGCCAGGAAGCCTCCAGCTCCCCCAGGCCGTCGACTGCTGGGGGTCCCATGAGGGAGGGTGGGGGTTGGTTCCCTCCCAGAGGGGGCTCCCTCTGACGCCCCGTCCTGAAGTCCTCCCTCCTCCATTAAGGCTGGGGATGATGAGGAGATGGGATAGGGGTTGGGGGACCAGGCCGTTACTGAGCCTTGAACTCCCACCCTGGGGACACGGGGACATTAAAGCTGCATAGGAAGAGGGGGCAGGCGGCTGACAAAAGGCCGGGCAGCCCCAAAGGCACATTGTAAGGGAAGGGAGGCTCAGACGGAGGGCCCATTGGGCGCGGAGGGCCCAAGCCGTGGGACCCCCGAGGAGGGCAGCTGAGCCAGCTGCTCCGGGCTGGCCAGGGCGCGCAGCAGCCCGTTCTCCTGCTCCAGCGCAGCGTTCCGCTCTGCCAGTTCCCGGATCTGCTCCTTCAGCACCTCCACCTCTTCCCGGACCGCAAACATGAGGTGGGACTTCACCAAGTCCTGGGGGCCCCGGGACAGGCACAGTGTCAACGGAGTGGGTGCCTCATCCCCTGCCCAGTGCCTCAAGGGCCGGGATGGGAGAGAGTCCCGTGTCCAGAGGATGAGAGACAAAGCAGGGAAGGGACAGGGGAAAAGGACGAGGGACAGAGGCAGAGTCAGAGCTCAAAGACAGAGATGGGGACCAGCAGCCAGACCAGAGGCCGGGCAAAGTCAAGGGTGGAGGTGGCGGTAGGAGGGGGCAGAGGATGCCCAGGAGCCCAGCAGGGAGAGGGATGGAGGAGCTGGGAGCTGGTGTTGCCTGGTAAGGAAGAGGACAGGGCTGGGGCGGAGGGATGGCTTAAGGGGGCCGGGACCTCCTGGGACTGAGATGGCTTCTCTTACCATGGCTTGCTCGATTTTGTTGTCAATGCCAACCAGGCTTCCGGAGCCACTGGAGAGACACAGGAAGGTGAGGGGAGGAGAGGAGGAGCCTTTCCAGGTGCTGGTTTCTCGGACCACAGCCTCCCGCCCACACCCCCCTGTACCTGTGACAGTAGAGAATGAGGGAGAGGAGGGTTTTGTCCATCCCCCTGCGGGCTGAGGGCCGCTGCCCAGGGCCTCCCAGGCCCCGGTGGGGTGGGGGCCCAGATGTCCCTCGTATGGGGGACGCACCCCGGGGAGAGCAAGGGGAAGAGGCACAGCCCCTTTTTCGGGGCGGCCCTGGAGCCATCCCCACCACTCGGGTCTCATAAGATGACACCAGGGACTTGACAGAGACCCCTGGCTGGGCCATGCCCAAGGGGAAAGGGTCCTTAGACGCCCCCCCCAATGGAGAGGGATGCAGTGAAGGGAATGCCTGGGGGGCTCAGAGCCCCCCGGGCAGAGCGGGGTTTGGCTGGTGCCAGGCGGGCAGAGAGGAGACAGTGCCTCGGGGGTGCTGGCCTGAAAGATATACACCACCCCCCCAAGGGCAAGGCCTGGCTGCTATTGGCTCCTTGGGGACACGGGGACCCCCCCTCCCCTCGGCTCCTCGGTGGGCGGGAATTCCCAGACACGGTCAGTGCCAGTGTCCCCTTCTCACCCTGGCACCAATCCCAGAGTGGAGGGGAGGGGGCCGGCCGAGGAAGTCAGCTGGTGGCTAGGCCAGGGGAGGGGCGTGGGGCAGAAGCCTGGGTCTGAGAGGGGAGTGAAGGGTGTGAAGGGAGAGGAAGGGCCTGGCCCTCAGAGGCCCCTCCCCACCTCTGACCCCATCCTGTCCCCTCTGTCCCTCAAGGCCTTGGGAAAGAGGGTGGAGGTGGCTGGGGTAGGGGGTGTTCTGACGTACTCGTGGTCTTCCATAGATCATGAGTGCTCTCCCACCAAAAAACCCCACAAGGCTCACATCACGGGTGACCCCTGGGACCTGGCCAGAGGGTCCCTAACTTTCCAGAGAAGACCAAAAATGGGAAAGGTTACCATGGCAACAGAAACTGAGTCCAGAGCCCTAGAAGACGAATACAGCCTAAAGGCCAGGTGTGGTGGCTCACACCTGTAATCCCAGCACTTTGGGAGGCTGAGGTGGGTGGATCACTTGAGGTCAGGAGTTCGAGACCAGCCTGGC
>NW_012115400.1:1552966-1563031 GCF_000951035.1 Colobus angolensis palliatus
CTACCACACCCGGCCAATTTTTGTATTTTTAGTAGAGATGGGGTTTCACCATGTTGGCCAGGCTGGTCTCCAACTCCTGACCTCGTGATCCGCCCACCTCAACCTCCCAAAATGCTGGGATTACAGGTGTGAGCCACCGCGCCCAACCTCCATTGGAACTTTCTAACACACACTTCAAGGGACCAGGACTCTGGCAACGCAGGCCCTCCCCTTTAGGACCCCAGAGTGAGGGGTTGTGGGCACTGTGCTAGAATTCTTTGACAGGGTCCGGGGAGGAAAGTAGGGGCTGCT
The DNA here is from genome assembly GCF_000951035.1 of Colobus angolensis palliatus. Classification (NCBI taxonomy): domain Eukaryota; kingdom Metazoa; phylum Chordata; class Mammalia; order Primates; family Cercopithecidae; genus Colobus; species Colobus angolensis. The sequence goes on from NW_012115400.1 coordinate 1,553,258, forward strand.
GAGACAGGCTCTACCTCCACCACAAGCCCAAAAGCAAGTTTGTGTGGATTAGAAAATGCCCCTTTCTTCAAGACCCTTAATGCCATCTTCCGGAAAACTGTCGTGACTTCCAGCACTGACTGTGATTTCAAATATGAGCGGCACCCCCTGGAGTTATGCAGTGTGTGACATGCACAGTGGGAGACTTAGCCCTGCAGGACTCTCGGTCCCGGGGCAGGGACAGCCCTAGAAGCTGGTCTTCCTCTTTGAGGGTCAAATAAAACAGCCTCAACATGAAGATGGGATAAAAAGCAGGACACCTGGGAGAAATGGGGAGCCTGGGATCTTGGGGACAGGGGCCAGCTCTGCACACTCTCCAGTGAGTTCAGGGGATCCCCCAGGGCCTAGGCCTGGGACCAAGAAAGTGTCATCCAGCTGTCCTGTCTTTATGCTCTCCCGGATCTGTGGTGTCTTTGGGGCGGGGCTGGGGAGGTCAGGGAGCGGGAAGGGGGGTTGGCTCCCTGCCCTGCTTGGGAGAGCTGTCCCTGACTGTCCTAGAGAGAAAGGACATCATAGATCATTGCCGCCACCTCTTTGCTTGGGACACAGGCATCCCAGTAGGATAGTGGAGAAAGTGGCTTTGGGGTTGGACCCAGGCTCCAAATGCAGTCCAGCCACTTAAACTAGCTGGGTGGCCCTGGGCAAGTTTCTAAAACCCTCCTGGCCAGGCATGGTGGATCATGCCTAATCCCAGCACTTAGGGAGGCAGAGGTGGGTGGATCACCTGAGGTCAGGAGTTTGAGACCAGCCCGGCCAACATGGTGAAACCCCGTTTCTACTAAAAACACAAAAATTAGCTGGGCGTGGTGGCGGGCACCTGTAGTCCCAGCTACTCGGGAGGCTGAGCCAGGAGAATCGGTTAAACCCGGGAAGTGGAGATTGCAGTGAGCCAAGACCATGCCACTGCATTGCAGCCTGGGACACAGAGCAAGACTCCATCAAAAGAAAAACAAAAAACAAAAAAAAAGACAACAAAAAACAACAACAACAACAAAAAACCCTCCTTCTTTGAGTTTCAGATACTTCATCTAGCAAGTGGGAGAACGGAACTGCTTTTTAGGATTACAAGGGATAAGGCAGTACTGGACCCAGGGGAAGTACTGGATAAATAAATGTATCTTTTCTTTCCCAAGTCCCTGGGATCCATTCCCTATAATGCCTGGATCCCGTAGGCCGGCCACTGCCCCCACCCCCAATTCCTTCCATCCACTTCTTCACACTTAACCAACTACCTCCCACCTGCAAAGAGGGGACAAGGATTTCCAGCCCCAGGGCATGTGAGCATTCTAGATTCATCTGCACCCTCTGTTCGCTCATCCCCAGATTCAGGGACTGGTCAGGCGTCCCCAACTCCCTCCCTGTGATCCAGGCACTGAACATCTCAGCCCACCTGCCCTCTTAAGAGGGAGGTCCCAGGCCACTGGGACCCTGTTCTGCCAGCTCTGTGCACACCAGAAAGGAGAGGTGGGGTCTACACGTCCCATTCCTAGGGGGCAGGGGGTGGCCCAACCCAAACCCGCCGGCTTGGCAGGGTGTGGCTTGAGGGGCTGGGCTGGGACAGATCCCTAAGAGCCTTGGAGCACAGCAGGGTGAAGTGGAGGCTGGGAACCGGACTGGTCAGATTGGGGTGTGCAGGGAGGGGGTGGGACAGAGAGGGGTGGGACAGAGGAAGGCAGGGAGGGAGGGGACAGGGGAAAGACGGAGGCCTCAGGAGGTTGAATCCTCTAAGACAGAGACAGCAGGAGGCTGGGCTGTGAACTCAACAGGGGTGGGGGAGGGACGGGGAGTCCTCTAGCCAGGGAACCTCCCAAGTGGGAGAGGGAGAGGGCGGGAAACGCTGAGAATAGCAGTGATGGGGGCAGGTGACTCTCCCAACCCTGGCTGACCTCACACCTGGCACATTCCTGAGTGGGAATGGGGCGTGCAGAAGCCACCGTGTCCTGCCCAGCCCCGCCTAGCACTGGCACCCTTGCCCTCCATCACACCAGCTCCTGGCCACTCCCTTTGCCAGGTCCCTATCCTCCCCAAAGCTGCAGGACCCTGTCAGTGGTGGGCTTGAGTACCTGATCCCAGCGAGCGGCCCCGGATCTGGGGAGGACAGGAAGGAGCAACTCCCATCTGGAATAGGTCCCTCAGGCACCCACTCACCCACTCTCGAAGCCCCACCCCCAATTTCCTTCTAAGCAGGAAGTCCCTCCCCTTGAAAACCTCCTACGGGAAGTCCCACTCCTCCCTCCAAAAGAAAAACGGTGACTCCCCAGCCCTTCTGCCCGGTTCCTATCAGTCCCCGGCCAGAAGCAGGCAGCCTGGCTATCTCTGACTCACGATTCTGGGCCTCCCTTTACAGCTTGCTGGCTTTCTTAGGAACGGTGACACCTGGCCCTGAAAACCCACCCAACACAGCACTTTCCCCTAAAGGGTGAACCCCAGAAAGTCGCTCTCTGCAGTGCCGTCCCTGCCCCTTTGCCATTCCTAGCTCTGACTCTGTTCCTAGCTGGCCCATCTTAGGGACTTGCTTTCTCGGTTCTAGAAATCCTAGGATCCTAAAGTAGACCCTGTGGGCTATCAGGATGTCACAGTCCATGCATCCTGTTAGGGAGTCCCAGTCCTTTGTTAGGAGAGGAAGAGGGAGATGGAACTGAGACGAAACTGATTTCCATTCTTCTTCAGTTCTTTTTTTTTGAGGCAGAGTCTCGCTCTGTCACCCAGGCTGGAGTGCAGTTGTGTGATCTCAGCTCACTGCACCCTGCACCCTCTACCTCCCGGGTTCAAGCGATTCTCCTGCCTCAGCCTCCTGAGTAGCTGGGATTATAGGCACATACTACCACACCCGGCCAATTTTTGTATTTTTAGTACAGACAGGGTTTCACCGTGTTGGCAAGGCTGGTCTTGAACTCCTGACCTCAGGTGATCTGCCCACTTCAGCCTCCTAAAGTGCTGGGATTACAGGCATGAGCCACCGTGCCCAGCCTACTTCCTTTATATATACGTGTGTGTGTGTATATCTATATCTATATATATGCTATTTTCTTTTTTTCTTTCTTTCTTTTTTTTGAGACGGAGTCTCGCTCTGTCGCCCAGGCTGGAGTGCAGTGGCCGGATCTCAGCTCACTGCAAGCTCCGCCTCCCGGGTTTACACCATTCTCCTGCCTCAGCCTCCCGGTAGCTGGGACTACAGGCGCCCGCCACCTCGCCCCGCTAGTTTTTTTGTATTTTTTTAGTAGAGACGGGGTTTCACCGTGTTAGCCAGGATGGTCTCGATCTCCTGACCTCGTGATCCGCCCGTCTCGGCCTCCCAAAGTGCTGGGATTACAGGCTTAAGCCACTGCGCCCGGCCTCTTTTTCTTTTTAGAGATGAGGTCTCGCTATATTGCCAGGGTTTGGTCTTGAACTCCTGGCCTCAAGCAATTCTCCTGCCCGGGCCTCCCAAAGCACTGCGAGTACAGGCGGGAGCCACTGCGCCCTGGCCTGATTTGCTATTCTGTCTAGAGCACGCATTTGCCATTGGGTTCCTAGGGTTGGCCAGATGATCTCTAAATCTGCAAGAGCTCTGGAATCTGACAACAATGAGTCCCTTCAGACTCTAAAAAAGTCTGTGACCTGACAGTTCTGAGCCAGGGAGTCCCACCCAGCCCTCTCCACAGAGGGAGTGGGTCCGAAATCATCTGTGTGCAGTGGTTATGCCCAGGCCAGGTTTCTCTGTCTAAGAGTTCCTCTCCAAGTTCAACCTGGGGGAAGGATGCCTACCGGGCAGTTTCTCACAGCTATCCCAGGTGCTGGGCAGGGAACCTGAACCCCATGCCCCACCGCCCCACAAAGCCCACCTACCTATCATCATCGCTGTCTAGGTGACCACTGATGGCCAACATGGAGTGGGCCAGGCTGAATTTCTGAGCTGCTACTGCTCCGAAGGGGTCTGGAGATTTGTGAACCAGGCTGGCATCATGGGCGAAGTAGAGGGCCGGGGAGCTGGGGCGAGAGTCGAGTGGGGGCACCTGGAGGCGGAGAGGTAGGAACCATCATGTGAAAAGAGAAGAGAAAGGAACCAGCTGCCTTACAACTTGTCTATTAGCCTTCCTCCCTCTCCACCTTTCCACTCCCTTTGGAGGACCCAGGAGTCCTGTCCCCGCAGCCCTTCCCTCCTCCAGCTCTGCAGAAGGCATTAGGCAGGTACTAGAAGCAAGAAATGGGTCAACCTGAGTAATGGGAGGAGTGGTGTATGGGACATTAGAGAGGGTCTCCCGAGTGGGAGGAGTGGGGGACTGACGGAAGAACCGAAAATAGACTCCAAAGTCCCTGCTCCCCCTGGGCCGGGACCCTAAACAGAGGCTACTCAGAGTGTCTGCCTTCTTTTATGTTTTATTTTATTTTTTTGAGACAGTCTCACTCTGTCAGCCAGGCTGGAGTGCAGTAGCACAGTCATGGCTCACTGCAGCCTCGAATTCCTGGGTTTAAGCGATCCTCCAGCCTCAGCCACCCGAGTAGCTGGGACTACATGCGTGCACCACCATAACTGGCTAATTTTTTATTTTTTGTTAACACAGGGTCTCAGTATGTTGTCCCTGCTGGTCTCAAACTCCTGGGCTCAAGTGATCCTCCCGCCTCAGCCTCCCAAAGTGCTGGGAGAATAAGCCACCGCTCCCAGCCTGTGCCTTTGCTGGAGTCTCACTCTGTCACCCATGCTGGAGTGCAGTGATGTGATCTTGGCTCACTGCAACCTCTGCCTTCCGGGTTACAGTGATTCTCCTGCCTCAGTCTCCTGAGTAGCTGGGACTACTGGCGCCCGCCACCACACCTGGCAAATTTTTCTATTTTTAGTAGAGACAACGGGGTTTCACCATGTTGGCCAGGCTGGTCTTGAACTCCTGACCTCAAGTGATCTGCCCGCCTCCGCCTCCCAAAGTGCTGGGATTATAGGTGTGAGCCACTGCACCCAGGCAGCCTTCTTAAAATGACTCCAATGTCACCTCTTAGAGAGGTATTTCCCCATCATTCATTCGTCCACTGAACTGTTTCATTTTTTTATAGCACCTAACATTATCTGAAATTAAAGTATTTATTGTGTCTCTCCCCGGCTAGAAGGTCAGTTTGCTCAGTAGCTATTTGTAGAATGAATGGATCCTCAGAAACTGCTCCTTCATCCACTCACCCACCCCTCACTCTCGCCTCCCCTCTCAAACTTCTCGGACTCAGGTGGAATTCTGCTCCTGTGCTCTGCCCTGGGGTTGGCGGGCGCTGCTTGTGGAGCTGGGGGGAGGCGGAGCCTGGGCGTGGACCTGCATAGCCCAACAGGCGCTGGGGGCGGCAGCAAAAAGGGCGGGGGCGACAGGAACATGACAAGACGCCTCTGTGAGGCCCCAGCTTCTCAGAAAAGCCAAGAACAGAGAGTCCAGGGTGGTTAGAGGGACAGAGCAGAGGAAGGGGGCCCAGGTGGTGTCCCCTGGCCATTCTCCACCACTCCCCTCTGTTAGGAGGGAGAAGAGGCATGAGGGGATGTGGAAGGGAGACAGACTTTTGGGCAGGGAAATAGCAAAACAGTTACGTGCAAACAGCAGACCGTCAGGAGGTGGGGGAGAGCTGGGGAGTAGGGGGCACTGGAGAGAGACAGGCAGGGTCTGCGGCCCCAAGAGAAGCTCAGGCCAGGCTTAAGGACAGAGAGCAGGGAAGCTGGAGGCCAAGGGGGTTTGCTTTGGAAGAGTCTGGGGACAGGACAGGAAGAGAAACAGCATCTTCTCCCCTGGGGTGGGTGCTGAATGCAGGAGTTCAAGAAGAGTTGGGCGGGGAGGGGGTGGGGGGTGGTAGGAAGGGGCGTCACGAGAGACGTGAGCTTGAGGCCAGGAGGGGGTTGGGGGGAGCCAGTCCTGACCGGTCCTGACAGGACCCAGACATCCAGTCCCAGGTTATTTTTATACTGTGGTTTGTGCCCAAGGCCAGAAAGGGGAAAGAGTTCGCATCCTCACACTCCCTGCCTCTCCCCAGCCCTCCGAGGTGTTATATTCTCCCCGCAGGACAGAAGTATCCCACCCTCTTGTCTCTGGCTGCTCACCCCTACCACGGGGACCCAGGCATGCTGCCCCCCCAGCCCGGACTTGTTCCTCTTTTGGAGACAGGAAGGAGAAAGAGTATGAGACGGAACTCCTTCTGGGGCTTTTCTCTCCCACTGCATGGTGGTCACCCTCGAGTTATCAATCACAGAGAGGCTCAGATGGAGGGAGTTGAGACAGACAACTGGGGGGTGAAAAGGATCAACCAGCAAGCCCCCTCCCCATCCCTGAGAGGTGTTCCCCCCACCCAATTTCTCAGTGACACTTGGTTTACAGCAAAGCTGGAGGTAGGACTCAGATGGGTGGCTGGGGGAAAAGAAAGACCCCTACATTCAGGACGGGGCTGCAGTGCAGAGACTAGCAGCGCGCAAGGCCTACCTTTTACCTTTCCGCCCCAAATCCTGGCAGCTCCTCCCCCAGGGACCCAGCTACCCAGCTGGGGCCTCCACCCTCATCACCTAGAGGCAGAGGGGCTGAGACCAAGACAGAAGAAGGCCTGGTGAGGGGGCCACATATGCTATAGGCTACATGAAGACCAAGACAGAGAATCAGAGGCCAGGGAGAAAGAGAGAGGGTGCGGAAAAACAGGAAGGAGGCTGAGACAGAAAATGAAGGAGGAGGAAGGGGCTTCAGAGTGACCTGGCAGGCACAGAGAAGAGGGCTGTCTGATCTGATAGACAGGTAATGCAGGAGGGGGAGGGGAGGGGGAGGGGAGGGGGAAGAGGGGGAGGGGAAGGAGGAGTGGGAGGAGGGAGGCCCAAGATAGAGGTTAGGCCAGAGCTGATGGGCCAGCCCTAGAACCCAGGTCTTACCTGCCCCATCTCCTCTGGAGCACCCAACTCCATCCGCAGCCGCATGTCTACAGCTTTCCTCCGGGACAGTGGAGGGGTCCTGGTCCCTGAGCCCCCAGCCTCCGCTTCCACCCTCAGAGAGGGCAGGGGCGTGGCAGCCCAGGATGTGCCCGCACTCTCACCGGTCCCAGGCTCTGGGGGGCGCTGCTGGGGTGGGGAGGCTGACAGTGGGGGCGTCTCTGCCTTGGCTTTGCCGGGCACCACCAGCTGGCCCAGTCCCCCAGTGAAGGAGCGGGCCTGAGGTCCGGGAGAGGTGGGGGGTGGACGGAGCCAGGAGGTGGGGCCCTGAGACAGGCCTGACTGTGGGGTGGGGGTGCCCAGGCCAAGGCTGGCCAGCTCCAACCTGGAATCCAAAGATCTGCCCCCGGCGCCCCCTGAGGCCCCTCGAATTCCCTCCAGGAGTCGGCCGAAGCTGTGGGGCTCCAGGTCTCTCTCATAAACATCCACACATGTCCAGCGACCACGGCGATAAGGCTCTCCCAGGCCGTGGGGCAGCTTCACCACCCGAAAACGGGAGGAGGGGGCCCCAGGTGGTGGGGAGCCATTCCGGGGGGTGCCCTTGCCCCCCGGATCGGGGCTGGGCTCCCCACTGGGCAGGCGGGGCAGGGGCCCGGTGGGGGGCTGTGGAGTAGGGGGATCTGAAGTCCCTGGGCTCCCCGGGCCCTCATAGTCTGTGGTGACGCTGGTAATTTGGAAACTACTCTTCTTCTTGCTCCCACTCATGGTCCCTGGGGCTCAGGGCTGGGCCAAGGTTGGGGGTGGGTTGGGACTCCTTGAAGGGGCTCAGGCACCCCTGGAACAAGGGGGCCACATGGCGGGGGCATCTGGGCCCCTGGGGACGTCTGGGTCCGACATGGCAGGAGGGCCTGGTGGGAACCTGGGGTGCCTGCTGGGTGAGGGGAGAAGAGGAGAGGGGAGGTGGCGGGAGGGGGGAGCAGGGGCAGGTTTTTCCTGCTGCTGTTGCTGCTGAACTCCAGAGCTGAGTTTGCAAACTGGAAAAAGAGGGAGAGAGAGAGTGTGTGTGTATGTCTCTGTGTGTGTGTGAAACCAGTGGGCAGGCCACCTCCGGGGCTTCCTCTCCGGGGAGCAGAGTGGGGGAAGGGGAAACCGTCAGAGACCCGGAGACAGGCAAGAGATGACAGAGACCAGGGCAGAGGGGACCAGATCCAAGAAGGTGCTCAGAGTAGGAAGAGGCAGATGAGTCCCAGAGTTGGGCATTTCTCGTCTGAGATTCTGACTCAGGGGGCGGGTATTGTCCCAAGAGCTCGGACTCCAGGGCCTGGGAGAACCGGGGTGAAGCAGCTCCCCAGCCTGGCCCGGCCACTCAGAGAGACCTCTCCTGGGCCTCAAGCCCACCCCAGCTCCCACATCCCTGGGGCAGGCCCTGCCCGGCTACCCCCAGCACCCCACCCAGTCCCGAATCCTACCTCTGGGGCCTCGGCCACTGATCTGAGCCTGAGGGTCCCGGCGCCTAAGAGGTCGGGTTGTGAGTTCCCTGGGGCCTTCTGGCCAGGGGGAGTGGCGGGGCACGCAGGCGACGATCAGAGGTTGCCCCGTCCTCTCCGTGGGCCTCAGCTCATCCTGCGAGGCATCTCCGAGGAAAGTTTGCTCTCCGGAAAAGAAGGAACTCGCGCCTCCTCCGAGGAGCCCAGGAGCGGCCGCTGAAGCCCCAAGGGTCTGGAGACTGATGTGGGAGAGGGCGGTCGAGCCCCCCGCTGCTCCCGGTGGCAGCCAGCGAGTGGGTGTCTCGAGTCTCCTCCCGCGTGGCCCCGCTGGGTCTGTGTCTCCGCTCCTCCGCTCCCCTGGGTCTCTGCCTCTCGGTCTTTCTCTTTCTGGGCTGTTGACAACCCCCACACCAGGAAGTCCTGCCTCCTCGGGCCTGCTGACTGCTCCTCTCCTCCTCCTCCTCCTCCTCCTTCCCCTCTTCCTCCCCTTCCTCCTCCCTCCCTCCCTCCTGGGGCTTCCCGCCAGCTGGCCCGGGGCCAGGCCTGCCACAGCCGCTGCTGTTGCAGTTGCTGCAGCCACTGCTTAGGCTGCTGCTCCTCGGGGCCCCAAACAGACTTTCTTAACCCCACACCTGCCGGGCCCCAGCCCCACTCTTGCAGGGAGGGGCTGCAGAGGGCGGGGCTCGGGGAGAAAGGGAGGAGCTTGCAGGGAGGCGAGGGATTCCCTTACTTGTAGTCAGTTGCTGCCATTGGCCTAGAGACACACAGAAGAAACGGAAGGCACAGGCCGGGAGGTGTGCTGGATGCCCACCCAGAAGTGCCCAGTCCCTGCTGTGGGGCGGCTGTGGCTGTCATTCTCCTTTGGTTTTCACAGCAACTGCATGAGGAAGGTACTATTATTCCCCCCATTCCTTATTTTTAAAAGTGGATTATTGCCGGACCCCGGTGGTAGCTCATGCCTGTAATCCCCGCACTTTGGGAGGTCGAGGAAGGAGGATCGCTTGAGACCAGTTTGGACAATATAATAGCAAGACCTCGTCTCTACGAAAAATAAAAAAAAAATAGCTGGGCATGGTGATGTGCACCTATAATTCCAGCTACTCAAAGGCTGAGGTGGGAGGATCCCTTGAGCCCGGGAGTTTGTAACCAGCCTGGGCAATATAGCGAGATCCCCATCTCTACAAAAAATTTTTTAAAAAGTACTTTGAGAGGCCAAGGCGGGCGGATCACGAGGTCAAGAGATTGAGACCATCCTGGCCAACATGGTGAAACCCCATCTCTACTAAAAATATAAAAATTAGCCAGGTGTGATGGCACGCACCTGTAGTCCCAGCTACTCAGGGGGCAGGAGAATCACTTGAACCTGGGAGGCGGAGGTTGCGGTGAGTAGAGATC
>NW_012115400.1:1563466-1566648 GCF_000951035.1 Colobus angolensis palliatus
CAGGATGGTCTCCATCTCCTGACCTCGTGATCCGCCCGTCTCGGCCTCCCAAAGTGCTGGGATTACAGGCTTGAGCCACCGCACCCGGCCCAAAATCAATTTTTAAAAAATCATCAACGTTATAATGAAATGACATTCAATGAAATTACATGTGAGGGCCAGCTGTATTTTGCTGGACTATTTGAAATCAAATCCTGGATGTTATACTATTCCCCTTTCCCCCAACCACCCCCCTTTATTTTTTAGAGACAGGCGCTCGCTCTCTCTCGCTCTCTCTCTTTCTGTTACCCAGGATGGAGTGCAGTGGTGTGATCATAGCTCACCACAGCCTGGAACTCCTGGGCTCAAGCCATGCTCCTGCCTCAGCCTCCCAAGTAGCTAGGACTTTAGATGCACGCTACCACACCCAGCTAATTTTTAAATTTTTATAGAGATGGGAGCTCTCACTATGTTGCCCAGTATGGTCTCAAACTCCTGGCTTCAGTTGGTCCTCCTGTCTCAGCCTACCAAGTAGCTGGGACACGCACTACTACACCTGGCTAAATTTCTTTAAAAAAAATTTTTTGGGCCGGGCGCGGTGGCTCAAGCCTGTAATCCCAGCACTTTGGGAGGCCGAGACGGGCGGATCACGAGGTCAGGAGATCGAGACCATCCTGGCTAACACGGTGAAACCCTGTCTCTACTAAAAAATACAAAAAACTAGCGGGGCGAGGTGGCGGGCGCCTGTAGTCCCAGCTGCTTGGGAGGCTGAGGCAGGAGAATGGCGTAAACCCGGGAGGCGGAGCTTGCAGTGAGCTGAGATCCGGCCACTGCACTCCAGCCCAGCAGCCCAGGCGACAGAGTGAGACTCCGTCTCAAAAAAAAAAAAAAAAAAAAATTTTTTTTTTTTGGTAGAGATGGGGGTCTTGCAGTGTTGGCCTCAAGTGATCCTCCTGCTTCTGCCTCCCTAGTAGCTGGGACCACAGGTGTACACCACCACACCTGGCTAATTTTTTAGTTTTCGTAGAGATAGGGTCTTACTATGTTGCCCAGGCTGGCCTCAAATGATTCTCCCTCCTGCGCCTCCCAAAAAGCTGACATTACAGGTGTGAGCCATGGTGCCTGGCCTCAGAGAAATTTCTAACCCCTCTTTAGGGTTAGGTAAAAATAAAACAATGGAATACCTACCCTCGTTATGTATTTGTTCTGTATCTCTTTGTTAGAAACATCCACACTCCTGTTTCTCTCCCTTAAGCCATAGCAACAATGACTGCCATAGCCCAGGTCTGTGAACCTCCCAAGTAGTGATGTCTGGGAGGCGGCCTCCCGCCTGCTCCCTACCCCTCCAGACTGCATCCCTCTGTCCCTTACAGAACCTTTTCTCTAGCAACATTCAGAACACGGCCTTGGTCCCTCCGTCCCCAGGCTCTCCTTCCATCTTGCTGACTTGCTACAAACTATTCAAAAATTATCTTTGGGCAATCCCTTTCTCTGCCTCAGGCACTGGTATCTGAGTCTAGAGGCCCTGGCACATTGTTGACCTCTGCAGAAATGTTTGTTGACTGAATAATATGTACAAATTTTTATGTCTTAATTTAATTTAATTTAATTTGAGATGAAGCCTCACTCTGTCACCCAAGCTGCAGTGCAGTGCCATGATCTCAGTGCACTGCAACCTCTGCCTCCCAGGTTGTGATCCTCCTGCCTCAGCCTCCCGGGTAGCTAAGATTGTAGGCACCCGCCACCACGCCCAGCAAATTTTTGTATTTTTAGTAGAGATGGGGGGGGGGTCTCATCATGTTGGCAAGGCTGGTCTTGAACTCCTGACCTCAAGTGATCTGCATGCCTCAGCCTCCCGAAGTGCTGGCATTACAGTCGTGAGCCACCGCTCCCGGCCTATACGTATAAACTAATCATACTAAAGGTATAAATGTGAAATGGGTTTTAAGTGTTTCAGTATTTCCCTCCCCTGGGAGCATTCTTAATAGCCTTTAATATGTAGGACCCTTTACAATTTACAAGGCACTTTGGTATTATTTTACTACCCCTCCCCTGCCAACAAAGAATGGACTAAAGCCAGCTTGTCCAACTGCACGGGCAGCTTGTGGCTCAGGACAAATTCGTAAACTTTCTTAAAACATTAGGAGTTTGAGTTTTTTGTTTTTTGTTTTGTTTTGTTTTTTTCTGAGGCACGAGTCTTACTCTCTCCCCTAGGCTGGAATGCAATGGCCTGATCTCAGCTCGCTGCAGCCTCTACCTCCCAGGTCAAGCGATTCTCCTGCTTTGGCCTCCCGAGTAGCTAGGATTACAGGCGCACGCCACCATGCCAAGCTTATTTTTTCTATTTTTAGTAGACACGCGGTTTTGCCACGTTGGCCAGGCTGGTCTCAAACTTCTGATGTCAGGTGATCCACCAGCCTCGGCCTCACAAAGTGCTGGGATTACAGGCATGAGCCACCGCGCCCGGCCAGTGTTAAGAGTATTTTATGTGTGGCTCAAGACAAATTCTTCTTCCAATGTGGTCCAGAGAGGTCAAAAAAGTGGACATCCCTGGACTAAAGCATCTCTCAGAGAGGTTGCACGATCTGCCTAAAGCCACACAGCAAGTTTGCAAAGACGCTGCCATGGAAAGTAGCATTCGCAGGCTCCAGGGATTAGGCCGTGCCTATCTTTGCCATGCCCATTTTCCAGCCCATGGAAGGTACAACTGAGGTCTTCTCGAGCTGATTTACCCCTGCTACAGAGCTGTGCGCCCAAGGGATTTCAGAGGGAGTTATTTCTAAGGGAGATGATGAGAAAAGTGATGGGCGGGGAGGTCGAGGTCATGTCCCACAGCGGCCCCTTGACAGTGCCAGGGTGGTGGCCACACTCAGAGGTCGACCCTGGTCGTTGCGAGCGGCGCCGGGGGAGTCAAAGGTCATGAGAGGAGGACTCGGACCACGGGGGCGGACGGCTTTGAGCCCAGACGGTGGAACGAGATCCGGGCACCCCTGGGAGGCTGCAGAGGGAGGCGGCCGATTCCCCCACGAGCCAACTCGGGTGCTCTCCTGGCACCTGGGGGTGGCGGGGAAAGGGGGCGCGGCCAGCACGCCCCCTGCTGGGCTGAGCCGCCTCCCGTCCAGTTCCCTACCCTCGGAGCCCCTCGGCCCGGAAAGCGGCACCCCCTGGCGGCCTCGGCGCCTCACTGCACCCCGGGCCCCGCA
>NW_012115400.1:1566998-1572851 GCF_000951035.1 Colobus angolensis palliatus
GGCCTCTCCCGTTCCGTCCTTGGAGGGTGTGGAAGGGTGGGTTTGGGGCCGGGGGCGGGTCTGGGGGCGGACCCGGAGGCGGGGCTGTCTCTGCGGCAGGGCCCAGCTTCGCTCCCCCCGGTCTGTCTCTGTCTCTCCTCCTCCCTCCTCCTGCTCCGGGCGGAGCCCGGCATGGGGGGGCCGGCGCCCGGCAGGCCAGGTACGGTGATGGAGAAACTGGGGAGGCTTGGTGCAGGCAGGTTGGGGTGGGGGGACAAGGGACAGGGAGGATTGGCGGAGCGAAAGGCGGAGAAGCCCAGGGTAGCAGGACAAGGGGAAGGGGAGGGGTGCCAGGAACCTGGGGCCCTTGGATGGAGAAGGGGGATGAAGCAGGCCAGGTTTGGAACAGGGGAAGGGGGAGGACGGCTGTAAGGAGGGGCGCCTGGGAGGAGAAGTGAGGCTGAAGGCGAAAAGAAGAGTGTAGGTTTGGGGGAAGGAAAACCGGAGCAGGTATGGAGGCCGCAGCCCAGAAGGTAGCAATGGGGCCAGACTGGAGCCCCCCGGGTGGGATTGAGGGGCGGGGACTGGAAGAGGAAAACCGGGGGCCTCCCAAATCCTGGAGGAAGAAGAAGGTGATTGGGGCCATCAGCGAGGGAGGGAGGCAGAGACCAAACCATTGCTAAAGGGCCAGGGAGCCAGAATCGGGGTGGACCAAGGCCCAGGCCCGGGGAAGGACTGGAAGGGGAGGAAGGCAGGCAGTGGAGATAGGTGGATGGGTGGTATTTTAGATACCCAACTCAGGGTGTCTCCCATCCTTCCTTCAGCGTCCCCACCCTGCCCTCATAAGATCCCCGCTACAGCCCAAGATGGGAGGGAGAGTCTGACCATCTCCCCTTTCCCCAGTGGGGTGCAATGTACGCAAGTAGGCCCTGGGCAGAACTCTTTGCCTGTAGGTGTGTCCGGTTCCGTGTAGCAGATTTGTGTGTGTCTGGAGGTCTGTGTGTGTGTCTGTGGGTGTGTCTGTGGGTGTTTATGTCTGTGTGCCTGTCTATCCCTAGGTTTCTGTTTACCTATGCCAATCTCTGTGTCTGGTCCTCTGTCTGTAGATGTGGGTCGGTGGCTCTGTGGTTTGTGTGTCTGAATGTGTACTTGTGTAGCTGAGGGGTTGCAGTCCGTTTGTGGGGCCTGTATGGGTGGTGGATCAGGATGTCTTTACACAAGAAGGGAATCTGTGTTGACCTGGTCGCTCCAGAGCGTGTATTTGTGGCTCTGAACACCTTTGTTGGGGTCTTGTGTCTGTCTATCTGTCTGTGGGTCCTTGAAGCTGTGTTGGGTTTTCTGTCTGTGTTTTCCTCTCTGAGGACCCGAGTCATGTCTCTTCTCCTTTTTCTCTCTTTCATTCATCCCTGGCCCCCACCCATCCCACCTTTCTTTTTTTTCCCTTCTCACCACCCCCTCCCCCAACCCAGTGGATCCGGGACCCAGGGAGGGCCGCCCCCCGGGCCTGGTGGCACTGAGCAGGGCCCCCCAGCCCCCACCTCCTGCCCCACGAGATGAACCTCCTCTACCGAAAAACCAAGCTGGAGTGGAGGCAGCACAAGGAAGAAGAGGCCAAGAGGAGGTAAGGCTGTGCCCCAGACCACTCCCTTTCCTTCCGCACCTCTGCCTGCCCCCTCACTGGGCCACAGCCCTTCTCGGGGGCCTGGCAGCCTTGTCATGAGTGAGCTCTCTGATCTCAGAGTCAGTACGGAACGGCCAGGATTGCACACAGATTGTCCTGGCCCAACTCCTGCCCTCCTGCGGGGGGGTTTACAGCCCAGGAGCACCCCTTTGGTTGTTCCCCATCCCCAGAGGCCCAAGTCACTCCTTCCTGACTCACCTCTGGCCTGTAGCCCTTCTCCTTTCTGCAAATTTGGGGCTGGCTGTGGGCTTTCCTGTCACCTGACCTTGGAAGGGGCAGGCCCCGCCTCCCTCCCAGGGTCTAGGGAAGGGGTCATTTCAGGGGCATCAGAGAACATCCACTTGGCCTCCTCCCAGTTTCCCCTGCTGCAGGAGGCGAGTGGTCAAGTTGTGTGTGTGGTAGGCGGACATGCAGGCTGGGCCTTGCCAAAGAGCCGGGGCAGGGCACCACCCCTGGACCCCTGCATCCCTGTCTGCCTCCCCGCTTGCCCTTCCAGGGACCTGGGGCCTGGCCTCTCCCATCCTTCTCTCCTTCTCCTCTTCACTCCCATTGACTTCACAGCCACTTGGAGCCTGTCACAGCCACCTCCCTTTTCCTTCCTCGCAACTGTGGAGTTTAATTCTTGTTGTTAATTAGATTAATCAGAGTGATCGCTGCAGCGATCTCTCCCTAATGAAGGGCTAGTAGACAGGGCCTTAATGAGCGCCCACCCCACACAGCTCTCCTCTCTTCCCTGCCAGCCGCCCCCCCTCCACTCCCCGCAACCCTCCACTCAGACAGAAGCTCAGGGACAGTGGAATGGAATGGGGGTGAGCCAGGGAGGGTGACAGAGAGAGGACAACACCAGGGGAGAGGGAGGAAGAAGGATGGGCCAGGGGAGGGAGGCTGCTCTGGTCCTGGAGGGACACATCCTGCATCTGGGAGAGGAGGTGTGCCGTGGGGGTGTAGGTCACAGTGACTGGGCAGGAGGGGACACCAGAGGCCAGGTGTGGTCCGGTGTGAGAGTGAGAGGGGCCGAGGAGCTGTGGGGGCAGGTGTGTCTGTCTGTGTTACCTGGGTTTGTATCTCTGTCTCTGCACAAGGCTGTCCACACAGGTGCCCAGGCTGGGATCTGCCAGCCCGAGGGATGCTCCCCTGCAGGCATACTCACCCCTCTTCTCATACCTGCCCCCAACTGCCTTGCCTTTTTAAAGCCCAAGATTCTGCCTGAAGCCCCTTCATTGGTGCCCTGGACCTTCTGGCAACCCTGTCCCCACCCAGGCTCCTGTCCTCCTCCCTGGGAAGCCACAAGGTTGCTGACACCTCTTGGGGTGGAGAAGGGGGAGGCCTAGGTCCGAGGCCCTTCCTCCACTCCATCGTGGCCTTCTCTCCCCAGCTCCAGTAAGGAGGTGGCCCCCGCTGGCTCGGCTGGGCCGGCAGCCGGCCAGGGGCCTGGGGTCCGCGTGCGGGACATCGCCTCCCTACGGCGCTCCCTCAGGATGGGTTTCATGACGATGCCTGCCTCCCAGGAGCACACCCCGCACCCCTGCCGCAGCGCCATGGCCCCACGCTCCCTCTCCTGCCACTCGGTGGGCAGCATGGACAGTGTCGGGGGTGGCCCTGGTGGGGGCGGTGGGGGCCTCACAGAGGACAGCAGCATCCGAAGACCCCCTGCCAAGCCCCGGAGACACCCCAGCACCAAGCTCAGCATGGTGGGGCCCGGGTCAGGGGCAGAGACACCCCCCAGCAAGAAAGCAGGTGAGATACCCCCTATCTCTCCCTGGGGTGGAGCTGGGAGCTGGGAGGATCTATTCCAGGCCGGGGGAGGCTTGCCGGGAGGGTTCATTCAGGGAAGAACCAAGGAAGTGGAAGATTCCATTCTCAAAAGGAATTGGGGGGTCCTTTTGGATGGGCCTGAGATGAACCAACCAAGGGCAGGGGATACTCCCTGAAAAGTTCTTGAGAAAGGCGTGGTGGCCTCAGAGGGACAATGAGGGTAGGAGCTGCGAATTCTAGGGAATACATTAGAAAGACTGAGGACTGTGGGACAGACACAGTGGCTCACGCCCGTAATCCCAGCACTTTTTTTTATTTTTTTGAGACAGAGTCTCGCTCTGTCGCCCAGGCAGGAGTGCAATGGCATGATCTCAGCTCACTGCATCCTCCACCTCCCAAGTTCAAGCAGTTCTCCTGCCTCAGCCTCCCAGGTAGCTGGGATTACGGGCGTCCATCACCACGCCTGGCTAATTTTTTGTATTTTTAATAGAGTCAGGGTTTCGTCTTGTTGGCCAGGCTGACAAGGCCAGGCTTGCTGGCCTCAGGTAATCCACCCACCTCGGCCTCCCAAAGTGCTGGGATTACAGGCATGAGCCACTGTGCCTGGCCAATTAGTTGATGTTTTGAAAAGACCAAGGGCTGACTGGTAGAAAAGTAACCTACAGCTGGGCATGGTGGCTGATGCTTGGAATCCTAGTGCTTTAGGAGGCCAAGGCAGGAGGATCCCTTGAGCCCAGGAGTTTGGGACCAGTCTGGGCAACATGGCAAGACCTCTCTCTATTAAAAAATAAAAAAGAAATGAAGAAACCTTCTGGGGCTGTAAGTTGAGGAATATGGGGAAAATGAAGAGGCAGATATGTCCTTGCAGAGGGGTCAAGGGATCAGAATGGGCTCCTCCCACTTGCTCCCCTCATTAAAAGCCTGGTTTATTTTTCTCTTTCTTGTCCTGTCCAGGCTCACAGAAGCCAACCCCGGAGGGCCGAGAGTCCAGCCGGAAGGTTCCTCCGCAGAAGCCCAGGCGAAGCCCTAACACCCAGCTCTCTGTCTCCTTCGATGAGTCCTGCCCCCCAGGCCCCTCTCCTCGAGGGGGGAACCTGCCTCTTCAGCGCCTCACTAGGGGGTCCCGAGTAGCTGGGGACCCTGATGTGGGTGCCCAGGAAGAGCCTGTGTACATTGAGATGGTGGGGGACGTCTTTAGGGGAGGAGGACGAAGTGGAGGAGGCCTGGCTGGGCCCCCTCTTGGGGGTGGGGGCCCGACCCCTCCAGCGGGCGCCGACTCGGACTCTGAAGAGAGTGAGGCCATCTATGAGGAGATGAAGTACCCGCTGCCAGAAGAGGCCGGGGAAGGCCGGGCCAATGGCCCTCCACCATTGACGGCAACATCCCCGCCACAACAGCCTCACGCCCTTCCACCCCATGCCCACCGCCGCCCAGCTTCAGCCCTTCCGAGCCGGAGGGATGGGACACCCACCAAGACCATTCCTTGTGAAATCCCCCCACCCTTCCCAAACCTCCTTCAGCACCGGCCTCCACTCCTGGCCTTCCCCCAAGCCAAGTCTGCTTCCCGAACCCCTGGCGATGGGGTCTCGAGGCTACCTGTCCTCTGCCACTCCAAGGAGCCAGCCGGCTCCACCCCAGCTCCCCAAGTGCCTGCACGGGAGCGGGAGACGCCTCCCCCACCGCCTCCACCTCCTGCTGCCAACCTGCTGCTGCTGGGACCATCGGGCCGGGCCCGGAGCCACTCAACACCGTTGCCACCCCAGGGCTCTGGCCAGCCCCGGGGGGAGCGGGAGCTCCCCAACTCCCACAGCATGATCTGCCCTAAGGCGGCGGGGGTGCCGGCAGCCCCCCCTGCCCCGGCCGCCTTGCTTCCCGGCCCCCCCAAGGACAAGGCCGTGTCTTACACCATGGTGTACTCGGCGGTCAAGGTGACCACGCACTCTGTCCTGCCAGCCGGTCCACCCCTGGGTGTTGGGGAGCCAAAGACGGAGAAGGAGATCTCAGTCCTCCATGGGATGCTGTGTACCAGCTCGAGGCCCCCCATGCCAGGGAAGTCCAGCCCCCACAGTGGGGCCATGGGCGCGGCAGCTGGGGTCCTCCACCACCGCGGCTGCCTGGCCTCCCCCCACAGCCTTCCAGACCCAACTGCAGGCCACCTGACCCCGCTGTGGACCTACCCAGCCACAGCAGCTGGGCTTAAGAGACCCCCTGCCTATGAGAGCCTCAAGGCTGGGGGGGTGCTGAATAAGGGCTGTGGTGTGGGGGCCCCGTCCCCCATGGTCAAGATTCAGCTGCAGGAGCAAGGGACCGATGGGGGTGCTTTTGCCAGCATCTCCTGTGCCCACGTCATCGCCAGTGCAGGGACACCAGAGGAAGAAGAAGAGGAGATGGGTGCTGCGACATTTGGGGCAGGCTGGGCCCTGCAGAGAAAGGTCCTC
>NW_012115400.1:1573057-1575129 GCF_000951035.1 Colobus angolensis palliatus
TGGGGGGCAGCTGGGAATGCCTGCGATGGTTTGGGGGAGGTGTTGGAGGGGTTATTTGGAAGTCACAGTCTTGAGTCTGGGATGTTTTCTAGGAGACCAGAGGGGTGGAGGTGAGCAATAGACAGAAAGACTGGGATCACCCAGTGTGTGCTGGAGGGGCAGGAAGGTCTGGGAGGCACAGGGGGTCAAATCTGGCCCTGTCCTGCTCTGCTCCCTGCCCCTCCCTTCCTGGGGCTGCAGGGGTGTGTGCTTGTGAGTGTGCGCACCAGGAACTAAACACAGCTGCCTCCCAGCTGTTACCATGGCAACCCATCCAGACAGGAGGGAGAGGAGAGGAGGCCCCTACCGTTGCCTGGCAACGCAATGCTCTGCCAGGCCTCCTCTCAGAGATGAGCTTAGTTCACAGGCAGCCCTTCCCCCTGCCCTCCTCCTTCTGGGCTCAGGAATTGGGATTCTCCCCCTACAGGTCTTGGTCCCAGGGAGATGGTCATTCTGGCCCTAGCTGGAGATGGAGGGGCTTGGAAGCTAAAGCTGGGGTTGGGGAGGCCCCTCTGACCAGGGAAAAGGGTTTGGATGCAGCACATATACATGATTCTCAACCCCAGGAGATGGTACCAATGGGTGGAAAGGAACGGGTGTATGTGCGTGTGTGTGTGTGTGTGTGTGTGTTGGGGGAGTGTGAAGGAACCCCATCCCAGCTGTTACTTGCAAAAGGGGCAGTTTTGTCTCCTGGTCCACCCATGCTGCAGCATGTGTGACCGGAGGGACAGAAGGACGCCTCCAATGTGCAGGCACACAGCTTTCCTTGTCATCCCAGCAGAGGTCGAGGATGGTGCCCGGGCCTGGAATGGCAGTGCCGAGGGTCCAGGCAAGGTGGAGCGTGAGGACAGGGGCCCTGTGACATCAGGGATCCCAGTGAGGAGCCAGGGGGCAGAGGGCCTGCTGGCCAGGATCCACCACGGAGACCGAGGAGGGAGCCGCACCGCGCTGCCCATTCCTTGCCAGACCTTCCCTGCCTGCCACCGCAATGGAGGTGATATGGCCTGCACACACCTGTGCACAGTGGGGCTGGCTGGGGGATCTCCCGGGGTCTGGCCGCACCTGTCCTGACTTCCTCTCACCTGTTCATGTCCACATCCAGGGCCCTAAATCTTCATACCACATCTCCACCCCCTTTTCTGCCTTGATGAGGCAGGGGCAGCCTGGATCATTCAAGGGCAGGGGACTGGGAACTAGGGGAGGGGCACCTGAGGCTCCTGCCCTCCTCACTTCTCCTTCTTCCACCTCAGACTTCACGGGAGGCTACCGCCTAGGGCGCTCGGCCTCCACCTCCGGAGTCCGGCAGGTTGCGCTCCACACACCCCGGCCCTGCAGCCAGCCCAGGGATGCCCCGAGCCAGGTGAGGCTTGGTTTTTCTTTTATTTGTGAAGGAGCAGGTGGAGAAGGCTTGAATGTGCAAAGAAAAGCAATAAAGGGGCCAGGGCTGGGCACAGTGGCTCATGCCTGTAATCCCAGCACTTTGGGAGGCCAAGGCAGGAGGGTCACTTGAGGCCAGAAGTTCATTAGCTTGAGCAACATAGTGACACCCTGTCTCTATTTTGTTTTTTTGAAGAAGGCCAGTTGCAGTGGCTCACACCTGTAATCCCAATGCTTTCAGAAGCCGAGGCAAGTAGATTGCTTGAGCCCAGGAGTTCAAGATCAGCCTGGGCCACATAGCGAGACCCCATCTCTATAAAAAATAAAAAATGTAGTCAGGCGTGCCGGCACAAGCCTGTATTTCCAGCTACTCTGAAGGTTGAGGTAGGAAGATGGCTTTACCCTGGGAGGTGGAGGTTACAGTGAGCCATGATCACGCTACTGCATTCTAGCCTGAGCCACAGAGTGAGACCCTGTCTTAGAAGCAGAAAAAAAAAAGAAAGAAAGAAAGGGGCCAGGCAGGGTGCGGTGGCTTATGCCTGTAATTGCAGCACTTTGGGAAGCCAAGACGGGCAGGCCTCACCTGAGGTCAGGAGTTCGAGACCAGCCTGGCCAACATGGTGAAACACTTTCTCTACTAAAAATACAAAAATTAG
>NW_012115400.1:1575504-1576854 GCF_000951035.1 Colobus angolensis palliatus
TGTCTCAAAAAACAAAAACAAAAACAAAAACAAAAAACACAAAGAGCCATGCAGGCTGGGATCTGAGCCAGTACAGACTAACGGGAACCCAGGAATGAGAGTGAGGGGGTTGGGAGAGGATCTGGGAAGGGTTTGAAGGTTTGCTTAAGATGGGCAGCAAGATAGGGCCCAGCTTGGAGATCAGTGAGGGCCACCACTAGCCAACAGCGCACCTTTGCGCAATTTAGGAAAAAGACCTCCCCACTGGGCACCATGTCTTGTGTCTGTAATCCCAGAACTGTGGGAGGCAGAGATGGGAGGATCGCTTGAACCCAGGAGACTGAGGTTGCAATGAACTGTGATCCCACCACAGCACTCTATCCTGAGTGTAAGGGCAAGACCCTGTCTCAAAAGAAATAAAAATAAAGAGATCAAGCATGGTAGCTCACGCCTATAATCCTAGTACTTTGGGAGGCCCAGGCAAGAGAAGTGGTTGAGCCCAGGAATTCTGTACCAGCCTGGGCGACATAGAGAGACCCTGTCTTTACAAAAAATTAAAAAATTATCCAGACAGGTGGTGCGTGCCTGTAGTTCCAGTAACTCTGAAGGCTGAGGCAGGAGAATCACTTGAGCCTGGGAGGTGGAGGCTGCAGTAAGCCATGGTCGTGCCACTGCACTCCAGCCTGGGTGTCAGAGGGAGAACCTGTCAAAAGAAAGAGAGAGAGAGAGAGAGAGAAAGAGAAAAAGAGGAAGGGAGGGACCCTGTCTACCCTTGCCCCAGCTGGGCACAGTAGTTGATACCTGTAATCCCAGTGCTTTGGGAGGCCAAGATGAGAGGATCCTTTGAGGCCAGGAGTTCAAGACCAGGCTTGGCAACAAAGCAAGATCCCATCAATACAAAAATAAAATTTAATTTAATTTTTTAACAATTAGCTGGTGTAATGGTACATGCCTGTAGTCCCAGCTACTTGGGAGGGAAGCTGAAGCTGGAGGATTGCTTGAGTCTAAGAGGTAGAGGCTGCAGTGAGCTATTATTGCACCGCTGCACTCTGGCCTGGGCGACAGAGCCAGACCCTGTCTCAAAAAGACGAAAGAAAGAAAGAAAGAAAGGCATCCCTTCTAGAGGGAGCAACTTACAAAATGCATCTGTCTAGGAAGACTAGGGCGTGACTGGGCCAAAGCTGCCGAAGTTGGATTTCGGCCCCCATGGGCCCCACAGCCAGAGGGAGCCAGCTGAGGCCGTGGAGGGCAAGGAAGGACTTGCTTCTGGGGGAAGACGTGGGTCTAGGCAGTGCGGACCCAGTCCGGTCATGCTGAGGTCCCCGACCCTACCCGCCTTTTCCTTTCTCCCTCGCCCGCGGCACAGCCCCA
>NW_012115400.1:1580239-1581324 GCF_000951035.1 Colobus angolensis palliatus
GAGTGGTTGAGAAGCAGGCTTTGTGTGGTTGGCCGCCACTGTGCGTAGCGGCTGCTCAGCCCTGCCCCTGCCGCCCCTGCCGCCCCTGCCGCCCCAGCCGGCCCGCGAACGCGACGGGAAGCTGCTGGAGGTGATCGAGCGCAAGCGCTGCGTATGCAAGGAGATCAAGGCGCGCCACCGCCCGGACCGAGGCCTCTGCAAACAGGAGAGCATGCCTATCCTTCCCAGCTGGCGGCGGGGGCCCGAGCCCCGCAAGTCCGGCACCCCGCCCTGCCGCCGGCAGCACACGGTCCTCTGGGACACCGCCATCTGAGGCGGGCGGGGGGACCTGGGCGCCTGGACTGGGGCGGGGGCGGGCACGCCTGGCTCTCGGGGGAGCCTCGCCTTGAGAGACATTGAAGGACCACGTGGGAGAGTGCCAGGGAGAACCCCTGCCCTCCACCCTACCCCCCGGGATGGGGAGAGTCTGCCAGGCCCATTGGGCTTAGGGTGCCAACAGCGCTGCTGAGAAACTTGGAGGAGGAGGAGGGTTTGCTTGAGGTTGGGGCGAGGCGCTCTGGCTGTTCTCCCCCCTGGGCGCTGTATGTCTCTCCTCCTGAACCAAGCCAGAGGTCAGCATGGGGAAGGGAGGAAGGAAGGGATGGGAGGAAGAGGGGGGTGGGTGAGCTCAAAGAGAGGGACTAGAGTGCCAGATGGAGGAGCTCTTTTCTAGAGAGCCGGGAGTTGGGGAGGGGGTATTTATTTTGTTATTTATTTCAGTCTGGAGGGCGATTCTGGGCCCTTCTGACCTACTCCTGAGCTGGGAGTGGAGAATCAGGGCCAAGTTTGCACTCTCCCCAATGCCAATGCCTAAAGGCCCCGCCATCCATGCCACCCCACAGCCAAGGAGGGGTCTGCATGGGGAGTGGACCGAGAGAAGAAGGGGCCCAGGGAAGCAGAGGGCCCAAGACCATTCACAATATTTACAATTTGCCAGAATTTGGTAGTCAGTGTGGCCTGCTCTGAATCAGGCATCTTATTTAGTATTGGGGTGAGGGTCTAGTGCCAGGGATGGGCGGGATGATGGGGGAGGAGGAGGGAAATTT
>NW_012115400.1:1581374-1582160 GCF_000951035.1 Colobus angolensis palliatus
ATTTATTTAAATTAAAAAACAAAACACAGAAGAGATGTCAGGAACTTTTTTTTAATTCCTTTCTTTTCAGAATAATATATTAAAAGACTCATGATCCTAAAGCTGGCTTCTTCTATTTCACAGCGTGCTCTGCCATTCTTACACTTGCTCCTTTTCCCATCTTGCCCCTGGTTGGTGGGAGTTGAAGGTTGTGCGGGGAGGGGTGAGTAGCTGTGGCCAAGCCACAGGGTGAGGTGGAGTTCCAGGTAAGTCTTCGAGAATGCACCGGGCCCTGACTCCATTAGCATTTTTTTGGTGCACAGAATGTGTTCTTCACATTGCACTGATGCAGAAGGAATATTTGGGCATGAAGCTTGCTTTCAAGTACCTTGTGATCTACTCAGGGAGATAAAAACCCTGAGATAACAATAAACAGTGTTGCAGGAGTAAGAGAGGGGGGACAGGGCTAAGTGTGGTGGTTGACACCTGTAATCCCAGCACTTTGGGAGGCCGAGGTGGGCAGATCACCTGAGGTTAGGAGTTCAAGACCAGCCTGACCAACATGGTAAAACCTCATCTCTACTAAAAAAAATACAAAAATTAGCCAGGTGTGGTGGCGCTATATCCCAGCTACTTGGGAGGCTGAGGCAGGAGAATCACTTGAACCCAGGAGGTGGAGGTTGCAGTGAGTCCAGGTTGCACTGAGTCCAGATCACGCCACTGCATTCCAGCTTGGGCAACAAAAGCGAAACTCCATCTCAAAAAACCAAAACCAAAAACAAAAAACACAAAGAGCCATGCAGGCTG
>NW_012115400.1:1583047-1584191 GCF_000951035.1 Colobus angolensis palliatus
CCGGGAGGTGGAGCTTGCGGTGAGCTGAGATCCGGCCACTGCACTCCAGCCTGGGCGACAGAGCGAGACTCCGTCTCAAAAAAAAAAGAAAGAAAAAAAGAAGGGGTACAGGGCTGGAATCATCTAAGAAGGCTTCTTGCAAAGTTACCCTAAAAGGACAGGTAAGCTAGTCTGGACAACATAGAGAAACCCTGTCTTTATAAAAAATACAAAAATTAGCCAGATGTGGTGGCATGTGCCTTTAGTCCCAGATATTCAGGAGGCTGAAGTGGGAGGATGGCTGGAACCTAGGAGGCAGAGGCTGCAGTGAGCAGAGATTGTGCCACTGCACTCCAGCCTGGTCAACAGAGCGAGATCCTGTCTCCCCTCAAAAAAAAGGACAGGTGAGGTTTGGAGAGGGGGATAGGAAAACTCCCAAGGTCACAGTCATGGTTTGAATGTCTATGGAACAGTAGGAGATGGGGGTAGGAGGAGGTAGGAAGTATGTTTAAATGACAGCAATGGCATTAAGAGGTCCGTCCATGGGACGGATCACCTAAGGTCAGGAGTTCGAGACCAGCCTGACCAACATGGAGGAACCCCTTCTCTACTAAAAAATACAAAAAAATTAGCTGGGCATGGTGGCACATGCCTGTAATCCCAGCTATTCAGGAGGCTGAGGCAGGAGAATCACCAGAACCTGGGAGGCAGAGGTTGCAGTGTAGCAGGATGAGCTGCAGACAAAACTTCAGCAGCAGTGAACTGAGGTCGTGCCATTGCACTCCAGCCCGGGCAACAAGAGTGAAACTCCATCTCAAAAAAAAAAAGAGGTCCAGCCATGATGAAGCTAGTTCAGAAAGATTGGCCACAAGGCAAGACTCAGGTCCTCACCAGGGAAGCCAGGGAATCCTGCTGGGAGGTGATCTGTTACCAGGGAGGAGGATAAGGAGGGTGCCTGGGAGGATGGAGGGCAAGGGACAGTTGCAAGAGGCCACTGAAAGGAAACCCCCTCAGGATGGGAGTGAAGCAGCAGAACTGATCATACAAGAAGCCCAAGTTTGGGCCGGCGTGGTGGCTCAAGCCTGTAATTCCAGCACTTTGGGAGGCCGAGACGGGCGGATCACAAGGTCAGGAGATCGAGACCATCCTGGCTAACACGGTGAAA
>NW_012115400.1:1586221-1588458 GCF_000951035.1 Colobus angolensis palliatus
GCAGTGGCTCACGCTTGTAATCCTAGCACTTTGGTAGGCCGAGGTGGGTGAATTGCCTGAACTCAGGAGTTCGAGACCAGCCTGGACAACATGCCAAAATCCTATCTCTACTGAAAATGAAAAAAATTAGCCGGGCATGGTGGTGAGCACCTGCAGTCCCAGCTATTGAGGAGGCTGAGGCAGGAGAATCACTTGTATCTGGGAGATGGAGGTTACAGTGAGCCAAGACTGTGTCACTGCACTCCAGCCTGGGCAACAGAGCAAAACTCTGTCTCCAAAAAAAAAAAGGAAAGGAAAATTAATGGAAGGAAATATCCCATTCATAAGAGTAATAAAAACCTTAAAATAAATAGGAGTAACATTAACAAGAAATTATAGAACCTATCTTGGACCAGTTGATAACACTAAAATATTTTGAGTCACTTAAAAAAGGAAGACCTTGGCCGACGGCACTGGCTCACGCCAGTAATCCCAGAACTTTGGGAGGCTGAGGCTGGGTGGATCACCTGAGGTCAGGAGTTTGAGACCAGCCTGGCCAACATGGCGAAACCCCATCTCTACTAAAAATACAAAAATGAGTCAGGCGTGGTGGCAAGTACCTGTAGTCCCAGCTACTTGGGAGTCTGAGACAGGAGAATCACTTGAACCCAGGAGGCGGAGGTTGCAGTGAGCAGAGATCATGCTACTGCACTCCAGCCTGGGAGACAGAGCAAGACTCCGTCTCAAAAAAATAAAAGTAAAAATAAATACAAAAATACAAAATGAAAACCATCAGGACAAACGGCGATCATTGTGGAGTGGGGGAGAAGGAAGGCTCGTAAGGACAAGCACAGTGGCTCACACCTGTAATCCCAGCACTTTGGGAGTCCCAGGCTGGAAGATGACTTGAGCCCAGGAGTTCAAGACCAGCCTGGGCAACATAGCAGGACCTCGTCTCTACAAAAAGTGGAAAAAAAAGAAAAAAAGAAAAAGAAAAAGAAAGGCTAGGCGTGGTGGCATGTGCCTGTAGTCCCAGCTACTCAGGAGGCTGAGGTGCAAGGATCACTTAAGCCCAAGGAGGTCAACACTGCAGAGAGCTATGATTGCACCACTGCATTCCAGCTTGGGTAACAGAGCAAGACCCTGTCTTAAAAAAAAAGAAAAAGAAAAAAAGACTTGAATAATCAAATAGTAATAACTTGTTCTTAGATAAGAAGATTGGATGTTTGGGAGGCCGAGATGGGCAGATCACGAGGTCAGGAGATGGAGACCATCCTGGCTAACACGGTGAAACCCTGTCTCTACTAAAAAATACAAAAAACTAGCCGGGCGACGAGGCGGGCGCCTGTAGTCCCAGCTACTTGGGAGGCTGAGGCAGGAGAATGGCGTAAACCCGGGAGGCGGAGCTTGCAGTGAGCTGAGATCCAGCCACTGCACTCCAGCCTGGGCAACAGAGCGAGACTCCGTCTCAAAAAAAAAAAAAAAAAAAAATTAACTAGTCAGAAGGGGGAGGGTGGGAAGCTGCATCTCTATTTCATTTATTATGCCAAAGGACTTCAATGTAAAAACAAACATTAAAAGGAAAAAGTGGGCGGTGGCTCACGCCTGTAATCCCAGCAACTTGGAAGGCGGAGAGGTAGGTGGATCACTGAAGGTTAGGAGTTTGAGACCACCCTGGCCAACTTGGTGAATCCTGTCTCTACTAAAATACAAAAATGAAGGGGTGGCCTGCCCCTCCACACCTGCGGGCGTTTCTCGTTAGGTGGAACGAGAGACTTGAGAAAAGAAATGAGACACAGAGACAAAGTATAGAGAAAGAAAAAGTGGGCCCAGAGGACCGGCGCTCAACATACAGAGGACCCACGCGGGCACCGGTCTCCGCGTTCCCTCAGTATTTATTGATAATTATCTTTACCATCTTAAAGAAAAGGAAGTAGCAGGATAATAGGATCATTATAGGGAGAAAGTCAGCAGTAAGACATATGAATAAAGTTCTCTGTGACATGAATAAGTTTAAGGAAAAGTGCTGTGCCTTGGTATGCATATGTAAACATCTCCCTAAACCCTTTTAGTGCATAAAGAGCAGCATTGCGCTACCAAGTCCCGCCTTTCGCCCTAAGGCGGTTTTCTCCTTTCTCAGTAAACAGAATGTACAATCGGGTTTTACACCGAGATGTTCCATTGCCCAGGGACGGGCAGGAGACAGATAGATGTTTTTCTCTATCTCAACCTCCAACAACCGCCAAGAGGCCTTCTTT
>NW_012115400.1:1589289-1591252 GCF_000951035.1 Colobus angolensis palliatus
GGCAGGAGACAGATAGATGTTTTTCTCTATCTCAACCTCCAACAACCGCCAAGAGGCCTTCTTTCCTCTTGTACTGGTCTTCCTCAGCACAGACCCTTCACAGGTGTCAGGCTGGGGGACAATCAGGTCTTTCCCATCCCACGAGGCCATATTTCACACTATCCCATGGGCAGACACCTTGGACAATACCTAGCTTTCCTAGGCAGAGGTTCCTGCGACCTTTGGCAGTGAACTCTGGCAGTGTACCTGTCCCTGGGTACTTGAGATTAAGAGAATGGTGATGACTTTTAACCAGCAAGCTGCCTCAGGCACTTGTTTAACAAAAGCACACCCTGCACAGCCCAAAATCCTTTAAACCTTGAGTCACCACAGCACATGTCTCTTGCAAGGACCAGGTTGGGGGTAGGGTCACAGATTAACAGCATCTCAAATACAGAACAAAATGGAGTCTCTTATGTCTACTTCTTTCTATATAGACACAGTAACAGGTTGATCTCTCTTTCTTCCCCCCTCCTCCGACACACAAAATTAGCCAGGTATGGTGGCAGGCACCTGTAATCTAAGCTACTTGGGAAACTGAAGCCGGAGAATTGCTTGAACCCAGGAGGCAGAGATTGCAATGAGCCAAGATGGCGCCATTGCACTCCAGCCTGGGCAACAGAGTGAGACTCCGTCTCAAAAAAGGCCAAGGCAGGAGGATTGCTTGAGTACAGGAGTTCTAGACCAGCCTGGTCAACATAGCAAGACCCCATCTCTTTAAAACCAAACAAAAATACTTCTATATGGCATGTCAAACTACAAACATATTTCTAACACATATGAAAAAGATTAATACAATAGGATTGCTTGAGCCCAGGAGTTCCAGACCAGCCTGGACAACATAGCAAGACCCCATCTCTTTAAAACAAAACAAAAATATTTATATATATAGCAAGTCGAACTACAAATATATTTCTAACACATATGAAAAAGATTAATACAGTATATAGGTTCATGAGTCAATAAGAAGAGGATAAAGGAACCCAGACAGATATGAACAAGAACATGAACAATTCACCAGATACAGAAGAGTAAACATGTTCAGCCTGAGCAATAATGAAGTAATGCAAAATAAAACAATAATAAAATACTTTTCGCCTTTCAGACAAAACTGAAGAAAACTTATAGCATCAGTATGGCCAATATATGCAGAAAACATTCATTCATTATGTAAATATAAATTAATATAGACTTTTTGAAGGTCAGTTTCACATTTATTTAAAAGTAAAATGTGTATAGTTTTGACTCAGAAATTCCACTTCAAGGAATTTTTTCCTAGAGAGACTGTCTCTAAAACAAACAAATGAAACCCCTCATTTATTACATTTATGAGACAATTGGGAATATTACCACTGACTGGATATTTGATGATATTAAGGAATTATTATTAATTTTTAGGTGTGGTAATGCATTGTGGTTATATATTTTTAAGAATCCTTAAATAATACTGAAATATTAATGAAGAAGTTATACAAGGTCTGGGATTTGATTCAAAATAAAATGGGAAGGAGAAGGTACATGAGGAAAAGATGAAACAAGAATGGCCACAAGTCCAGTCGCGGTGGCTCACGCCTGTGATTCCAGCACTTTGGGAAGCTGAGGTGGGCAGATCACCTGAGGTCAGGAGTTCGAGACCAGCCTGGCCAACGTGGGGGAAATCCCATCTCTACTAAAAATAATGAGATCACATTAGCCAGGCATGGTGGTGGGTGCCTGTAATCCCAGCTACTCAGGTGGCTGAGGCAGGAGAATCTCTTGAACCCAGGAGGCAGAGGCTGCAGTGAGCCGAGATCACATCACTGCACTCCAGCCTGGGCGACAGAGTGAAATTCCGTCTTAAGAAAAAGATAGGCCGGGCGCGGTGGCTCAAGCCTGTAATCCCAGCACTTTGGGAGGCCGAGACGGGCAGATCACGAGGTCAGGA
>NW_012115400.1:1598717-1601925 GCF_000951035.1 Colobus angolensis palliatus
AAAAAAAAAAAAAAAAAATCCCTGCACGTACCTGGTTGTTTCCTCAAAGTGCCATCTGCAGTTTCCAGGTACTGTGTGTTGGTGTGTCTCAGTGCTAGCTGTTCAGATCCAGGTGTCCCTCATGCATGTCCCTGTAGAGTGGCAGTCCACTCTGCGGGGGTTCAGCTTCCCTTGCTCCTCTCTCTCTACCACCTCCAAGTTGCCCCCAGGATGGAGTGAGGAGCATGTTGGCTGGGACTCATCCAGGCCACACACTGACCTCTGCCACCACCCTAGGGGCAGTCTTTGCCACCATGAAAAATGGCTGGGAGCCAGGAGCCACAGGATGGCAGCACCAGTGATGGTGTCACCACCATTTAAAAAAATTTCCACTGACCGGCTGGGTGCGGTGGCTCACGCCTGTAATCCCAGCACTTTAGGAGGCCGAAGCGGGCAGATCATGAGGTGGGGAGTTTGAGACCGGCTTGGCCAACGCGGCAAAACCCCGTCTCTACTGAATACAAAAGATTAGCTGGGCATGGTGGCACGTGTCTATAATCCCAGCTACTTGGAAGACTGAGGCAGGAGAATTGCTTGAACCCAGGACGTGGAGATTGCAGTGAACTGAGATTATGCCACTGCACTCCAACCTGGGCAACAGGGCGAAATTTCATCTCAGAAAAAAAAAAAATTTCCACTGACCAAGTGGTGACCTTATGCTGATGTTTTTTGATGTTTCTGTCTTAAAGCCCAGGAATGGGTGTGACAGCAACATGCACACATTCCAGAAATTTCAGAGTAATGAAGGGGAAACCTGAAAAGATTAGAACGAGAGGGGAAATTTTAAAGATGTGCACTATTTATTTCACTGCCCATGTAGATCTGAAGTTGTTTTGCTCATCTAGTAATGTCAAATGTAGCCTTGTATTTGGGTCATAAAACTGTCATGGTTGATCTACTTACAGATATGAAAATCTAAAAAAATGGAGAACACTTTTTCCCCATTTAGATTGGCGACTAGGTGAAGCAAAAAGGCTTACAGCGGCTGGGTGCTGTGGCTCATGCCTGTAGTCCCAGCACTTTAGGGGGTTGAGGCAGGTGGGTCACTTGAGGCCAGGAGTTCAAGACTGGCTTAGGCAACATAGAGAGACCCCTGTCTCTGCAAAAAATAATAACTAGCCAGGCATGATGGCACATGCCTGTAGTCCTAGCTACTCAGGAGGCTGAGGTGGGAGGATCGCTTGAGCCCAGGATTTCAAGGCTGCAGTAAGCTATGATCATACCACTGCACTCCACCTTGGGCAACAGAATGAGACACCCTGTCTCTAAAACAAAAACAATAATCTGTCTGCAATCGAATTAATTACTTCCCCAACCAGACTTCATGTTGGTTGGATGGACTGACTGTCCATCTCAGTCAGTGGCATCACATTCAGCCTCCCAAGGCAGAAATCTGTTTTTTTCTTTCTTTCTTTCTTTCTTTCTTTTTTCTTTGAGATGATGTCTTGCTCTGTCACCCAGGCTGGAATACAGTGGCACAATCTCAGCTCACTGCAACCTCCGCCTCCCAGGTTCAAGTGATTTTCCTGCCTCAGCCTGAGTAGCAGGGATTACATGCACACGCCACCATGCCTGGCTAATTTTTGTATTTTTAGTAGAGACGGGGTTTCACCATATTGCACAGGCTGGTCTGGAACTCCTGATCCCACGTGATCCTTCCGTCTTGGCCTCCCAAAGTGCTGGGATTACAGGTGTGAGCCACTGTGCCCGGCCTTCAGGCAGAAATCTCTGTGGAAGTACATGGTTTCTTTCTCTCTCACACGCATCCATTATTAATTAAGATGCCAGTTTGCCTCTTTCAAAACAGACCCAGGCCAGGCGTGGTTGCTCACACCTGTAATCCCAGCACTTAGGGAGGACGAGAGGGGCAGATTACTTGAGTTCAGGAGTTTGAGACCAGCCTGGTCAACATGGTGAAACCTCGTCTCTACTAAAAACACAAAAAAGCCGGGCGCGGTGGCTCAAGCCTGTAATCCCAGCACTTTGGGAGGCCGAGACGGGCGGATCACGAGGTCAGGAGATCGAGACCATCCTGGCTAACACGGTGAAACCCCGTCTCTACTAAAAAATACAAAAAAAAAACTAGCCGGGCGAGGTGGCGGGCGCCTATAGTCCCAGCTACTCGGGAGGCTGAGGCAGGAGAATGGCGTGAACCCGGGAGACGGAGCTTGCAGTGAGCTGAGATCCGGCCACTGCACTCCAGCCCGGGCGACAGAGCAAGACTCCATCTAAAAAAAAAAAAAAAAACACAAAAATTAGCCGGGCGTGGTGGTGGGTGCCTTTAGTCACAGCTATTTGGGGAGGTTGAGGCAGGAGAATTGCTTGAACCTAGGAGGTGGAGATTGCAGTGAGCCGAGATCACGCCACTGCACTCCAGCTCGGGCGACAGAGTGAGACTCTGTCTCAAAGAAAAACAAACAAAAAACCCAGACCCAAAGAACAGTGGTTTAACCTAAATGGGGGGTTACATTTTGCTCATATAATGGTCCAGACATTAGCAATCCATAACAGATACACAGGCTGCAGTTCATCAGGACCCAGGCTCTTTCTAGCTAGTTGCTCTGCCATTCCTAGGGTCCTGCTTTTGTTCCACAAAGTCTGAGGGGCTTTACCATCAGGTCCACTTTGTACTCAGCAGGATGGTGCTTGCCTGGGATGCAACAGACATAACAATTAACCCTCAAAATACCTAAGTGGTAGTGGTTTTATTAGGTTGAACCATATGAAATTGCCATTTTGGGGTCAAATATAATAGAATATTGGCAATTTTATGTCATTCAACCCAATGGTATCTCTACAGCTTAAAGCTCTTACACAAGAGACGTCAAGTAAACTGCCCAAAGTCACACAGCAAGTGAATGGCAGAGAGGGGCTTCAAATTCAGAGCCTCCCTGGAATCTGGGCCCAAGGAAGATTCTTCAGTGGATAAGGCTTGGTTCCTGTCCCCTCTGCACTTATAACCTAGTTGCAGGGCAACATATGAACACTGGAACGGTAATCACAGTTTAAGAGAGAAACGACAGGCCGGGCGCGGTGGCTCAAGCCTTTAATCCCAGCACTTTGGGAGGCCCAGACGGGTGGATCACGAGGTCAAGAGATCGAAGACCATCCTGGCTAACCTGGTGAAACCCCGTCTCTACTAAAAAATACAAAAAAAAAACTAGCCGGG
>NW_012115400.1:1607572-1608079 GCF_000951035.1 Colobus angolensis palliatus
TGGTCTCGATCTCCTGACCTCGTGATCTGCCCGTCTCGGCCTCCCAAAGTGCTGGGATTACAGGCTTGAGCCACCGTGCCCGGCCTACAACTTTTATTGAAGCTTCAGTACAGAGCCGCAGCAAAGGTACTGCTCCTTGTGGAGCAGGGATAACTCATAGGCACTGTGTCCAGAATAGCAGCTGAGAGGCCAGACTAAACTCATTTATGCCAATTTTTAATTGTATACAAATTAAGGGGCGGCTTATGCAGAAATGTCTAGGATGGAGGCGGTAACTTCTAGGTCGGTAGGTGGTTGCCATGGAAAGGGGAGATGACTTCTGGGTGTTGTCATGGCAATGGTAAACTGACATGGCACTCTGGAAGGGATGTCTTTATGGAAAGCTGCTTCTGTCCCATCCCATTTTTAGCTAGTCCTCCATTTGGTCTGGTGTCCATGCCCTGCCTCTGGAGTTGAGTCTTGCCTCCTACCTCAATAATCATTTTTTCTTTTCTTTTCCTTTCCTTT
>NW_012115400.1:1608129-1609829 GCF_000951035.1 Colobus angolensis palliatus
TTTTTTTTTTTTTTTGTAGGACACGGTCTCACTCTGTTGCCCAAGCTGGAGTGCAGTGGTGTGATTGTGGCTCACTGCAATCTCAGCCTCCTGGGTTCAGGAGATCCTCCCACCTCAGCCTCCCGAGTAGCTGGGACTACAGTGTGCACCACCACACCTAGCTAATTTTTGTACTTTTGATAGAGACAAGGTTTTGCCATGTTGTCCAAGCTGGGATAATTATTTAATTCTGTGCTATTTAACAAAAATGTGCGGTGTTATCTGTGTAGACTTGGGTCTTCGTCATGCTTGGTGGTGTGTGCATGAGTGAGTGTACATACTTCCATAACCCACAGATTTCTTTCTTTTTTCTTTTTTTGTGATGGAATCTCACTGTGTCACCCAGGCTGGAGTGTAGTGGCCCGATCTCAGCTCACTGCAACCTCTGTCTCCCGGGTTCAAGCAATTATCCTGCCTCAGCCTCCCAAGTAGCTGGGATTACAGGCATACACCACCACGCCTAATTTTTGTATTTTTAGTAGAGACGGGGTTTCTCCATGTTAGCGAGGCTGGTCTCAAACTCCTGACCTCAGGTCTGGAGGCCTCGGCCTCCCAAACAGTTGGGATTACAGGCGTGAGCCACCGCGCCCAGCCACCTGTGGATTTCTTTATGTCTCTCCACCTTTCTCACCTTGAGTTTATGAGGCTGGATTACGTCTTTCTTGGGTCTTGGCATTTGTTTCTATCTCTTCCCCTCTCTTTCCTTCCGTCCTTTGTTTCTCCATCACACTCTCTCCCGACATTTATCTCTTCCTGTATCTTTGCTCTATAATTGCCCCATGTAAATCCTAAGGATATATTTTATTATTCATTGCACATACTAAATAGTTTGATGTGCCCTAGTCCTTAATTTAAAATGTAAAGAACAGGCGGGGTGCGGTGGCTCACGCCTGTAATTCCAGCACTTTGGGAGGCTGAGGCAAGTGGATCACCTGAGGTCAGGAGTTCGAGATCAGCCTGACCAACATGGTGAAACCTCGTTTCTACTAAAAATACAAAAAATTAGCCAAGTGTGGTGGTATGCACCTGTAATCCTGGCTACAGGAGGCTGAGGCCGGAGAATCGCTTGAACCCAGGAGGCAGAGGTTGCAGTGAGCCAAGATCAGGCCATTGCACTCCAGCTTGGGCTACAAGAACCAAACTCCTTCTCAAAATAATAATAATAATAGTAATAATAATAGTAATAGGCAGGGCGCAATTGCCTGTAATCCCAGCACTTTGGGAGGGTGAATCACCTGAGGCGAATCACCTGAGGTCGGGAATTCGAGACTAGCCTGACCAACATGGAGACACCCCATCTCTACTAAAAATACAAAATTAGCCGGGCGTGGTGGCAGGTGCCTGTAATCCCAGCTACTCAGGAGGCTGAGGCAGGAGAATTGCTTGAACCCAGGAGGCAGAGGTTGCAGTGAGCCGAGATCGCGCCATTGCACTCCAGCCTGGGCAACAAGAAGGAAACACCGTCTCAAAATAATGATAAAAATAATGATAATAATAAATAAAACACAAAGAACAACATGTTCCATCGCTCCACCTAAATCTCCTATTTTATTGCTCCTTCTCCCTGACCTTTTAGTAGTTTGTTTTTATTTTTTATTTTTGTCAAGTTATACACATACATAATTTTAAGAGTCAAACTGTACTAAAAGGTTAACAATGGT
>NW_012115400.1:1610834-1611657 GCF_000951035.1 Colobus angolensis palliatus
GTAGCTGGGACTGGAGGCATGTGCTACTGCAGCCAGGTAATTTTTAAAATTTTTTGTAGAGACAGGGGTTTCATACATTGTCCAAACTGGTCTTTGAACTCCTGGTCTCAGGTGATTCTCATGCCTCAGCCTCCCAAAGTGCTGGTATTACAGGCATGAGCCACCACTCCAAGCTCCTAAGTGTCTGTTCTTTGCATTCCCTTGGCACTCTGTGTACACCTGCCACTGTTACATCAGTTGTTGTTTGCTGCATAACAAACTACCTCCGAGCATAGTGGCTTAAAACAGTTTTCATGTATTCTCTTGCAGTTCTGTGGACAGGATTGGCTTGGCTCTGCTCCACGACGTGTGGGGCCTCAGCTGGAAGACTGGAAGGCTGGAGGGCTGACGTTACCTGCAGGCTTGATGGAGGCTGGAGGCTTGGTTTCCCAGATGGCTCACTCACACAGCAGGCAAGTTGGTGCTGGTTATTGGCAGCCAGCCTCAGTTCCTCCTGAGTGGCTTATAGGCAGCGTGGATGTCCCCATGATGCGGCAGCTGGCTTGCCCCCGGAGTGGGGGCTCTGAGAGAGAGCAAGGTGGAAGCACAATGTCTTTTATGACCTAGCCCCAGAAATCACACACTATCATTTCCATCACATTTGGTTTATTAAAAGCAAGTCCCAGCCGGGTGCAGTGGCTCATGCCTGTAATCCCAGCACTTTGGGAGGCCCAGGCGGGTGGATCACGAGGTCAGGAGTTTGAGACCAGCCTG
This sequence comes from Colobus angolensis palliatus, assembly GCF_000951035.1. Taxonomy (NCBI): domain Eukaryota; kingdom Metazoa; phylum Chordata; class Mammalia; order Primates; family Cercopithecidae; genus Colobus; species Colobus angolensis. The sequence goes on from NW_012115400.1 coordinate 1,611,588, forward strand.
GCCAAGATGGTGAAACCCTGTCTCTATTAAAAATACAAAAATTAGCCAGGTGTGGTGGCAGGCACCTGTA
>NW_012115400.1:1615167-1618596 GCF_000951035.1 Colobus angolensis palliatus
AAAAAAAGCAAGTCTCTGGCCAGGTGTAGCTGCAGCTGCTCACGCCTGTAATCCCAACACTTTGAGAGGTCAAGGTGGACAGATCACTTGAGGTCAGGAGTTTGAGACCAGCCTGGCCATCATGGCAGAATCCCTTCTCTACCAAAAATACAAAATTATTAGCCAGGTATGGTGGCGCACACCTGTAATCTCAGCTACTTGGGAGGCTGAAGCACAAGAATCGTTTGAACCTGGGAGGCAGAGGTTGCAGTGCACTGAGATCGCACCACTGCACCCCAGCCTAGGTGACGGAGTGAGATTCTGTGTCTAAATAATAATAATAATAATTTTTAAAGAGCTGGCATGATGGTTCTTGCCTGTAATTCTAACACTTTGGGAGGCCAAGGCAGGAGGATCACTTAAGTCCAGGAGTTCAAGACTAGCCTGGGCAACATAGTGAGACCCCACCTCTAAAAAGAATCTAAAAAATGATCTGGGCATGGTGGCATATACCTGTAGTCCCAGCGACTAGGGAGACTGAGGTGGGAGGATCAAATAAGCCTAAGAGGCCAAGGGTGCAGTGATGTGTGATGGTGCACTGCACTCCAGCCTGAGCAGCATAGTGAGACCCCCATCTCTAAAAAGAATTTGAAAAATGAGCTGGTATGGTGACATGCGCCTGTAGTCCCAGCTACTAGAGAGGCTGAAGTGGGAGGATCAAATGAGCCCAGGAGTTGGAGGCTGCAGTGAGCATGATTGTGCCACTGCACTCCAGCCTGGGCAACAGACTGAGACCCTGCCTCAAAAAAATACAAATACAAAAAATAACTAAAGTAAAATCCTGAGTCACTCCCCATTGCTTTTTGTGTCCATTTCAAAATCATCAACACAGCATTCATGGCCCTATTGAACTGGTTTGTTTCAGCTTTATCTCAGTCTTTTACTCCAAAACCTCTGGTTCAGGGCTGCTGACCTCCTTGCGATTCCCAGCGGGGCTGACTTTCTCATACTTCCATGCCATCATTTGTCTTTCCTCCACTTGGAGACCCTGTACCCCTAATCTTCCTAGCTCATCCCTACCCACGTTCCAAGATTCAATGCGTTACATTTTCTAGGAAGTACTCAATGCCCTTCCTCCAATGTGAGTTAGACACTCTTTCTCACTCATTCAGTAAAGATTTATTGTCATTCTGGCCTGGCGTGCTGGCTCATGCCTGTAATTCTAGCACTTCGGGAGGCCAAGGTGGTGGATTGCCTGAGCTCTGGAGTTCCACACCAGCCTAGCCAACATGGCGAAACCCCGTCTCTACTAAAACACAAAAAATTATTTAGCACACGTCTGTAGTCCTAGCTACTCGGGAGGCTGAGGCAGGAGAATTGCTTGAACCTGGGAGGTGGAGATTGCAGTGAGCCAAGATCCCGCCACTCTGTCTTCAAAAAATAAAAAAAATTCTTTTCACTTTTTTTGGCCAGGAACCTTGCTAGATGCTATAGGTCCAGAAATTAAAAACAGCCCTGCTCTTGAGAAAATAGCAGGTTAGGCCACACGTGGTGGCTCATGCCTGAAATTCTAGTGCTTTGGGAGGCCGAGGTGGGAAGATTGCTTGAGGCCAGGAGTTTGAGATCAGCCTGGGAAACAGAGTGAGACTTTGTGTCTACCAAAAAAAAAAAAAAAAAAAATAGCCAGGCATTGGGGGGCAAACTTGTAGTCTCAGCTATTTGGGAGGCTGAGATGGGAGGATCACTTGAGCCCAGGAGTTGGAGGCTGCACTGAACTATGATCATACCACTGCACTGCAGCCTGGGTGACAGAATAAGACCCTATCTCTGAAAACAAAACAAAAAACAGAAAGAAAGAAAGAAAGAAGGAAAGAAAGAAAGAAAGAAAGGAAGGAAGGAAGGAAAAGAAAGAAAAGAAAGAAAGAAAAGAAAGAAAAAGGAAGGAAGGAAAAAAGGAGGGAGGGATGGAGGGAGGGAAGGAAGGAAGGAAGGAAAGAAAAGAAATGAGTAGATTAGTAGAAAGGGATCCTTTAACATGAAATCGATGCCTCCTCATGGAGTTCTAAGCCCTCAGAAGTGGAAGTCAACTGGAGTGTGCAATTTTCTCTTTCAACTAACCCAACAGTTTCTACCTCACTCCCCTGCCTTCCTAGGACTCTGTGCACACACCCACCAGAGTGTTATCACATTGCAAGACAGAACCCAATTGTCTCCTTTATCTCCTCTACCAGACTTTGTGCTCCATCAGTTGAAGAGTAGGATGAAAAAAAAAAAAAGGAGGTTACATGAAGATGATAGAATTATAGCCAGGCCTTGAAGAACGGAGACAATTCCAGCCATTGTTGTAGATGTGGAGGCTGAAGGACATTCCAATTTGAAGAAACAGTGTAAGTAAAGGAGGGGTGGGACCAGATCAAAGAAGACACGTAGGCCAGGCACAGTAGCTCCCGTCTGAAATCCCAGCACTTTGGGAGGCCGAGGCAGGTGGATCACTTGAGGTCTGCAGTTTGAGACCAGCCTGGCCAACATGGAGAAACCCTGTCTCTACTAAAAATACAAAAATTAGCCAGGTGTAGTGGCTCATGCCTGTAATCCCAGCACTTTCAGAGGCCAAGGCAGGTGGATCACGAGGTCAGGAGATCGAGATCATCCTGGCCAAAATGGTGAAACTCTGTCTCTACTACAAATATAAAAATTAGCTAGGCACGGTGGCGGGCACCTGTTATCCCAGCTACTAGGGAGGCTGAGGCAGGAGAATAGCTTGAACCAGGGAGTCAGAGGTTGCAGTGAGCCGAGATCGTGCCACTGCACTCCAGCCTGGGACAGACCGAGACTCTGTCTCAATAAACAAACAAACAAACAAACGGGTTGTTGGTTTGAGATCTTTCTTCTTTTTCAATGTAGGCATTTACAACTATAAATATCCTTCAAAATATTGCTTTAGCTAAATCCTTTAAGTTTTTGGTACATCATTCAGTTTCATTTATCTCCAAGTAGTTTCTAATTTCTCTTGTGATTTCTTTTTCTTTTTCTTTTTCTTTTTTTTTTTTCTGGAGATGGAGTCTCACTGTCGCCCACCCAGGCTGGTGTGCAGTGGTGCAATCCCTGCTCGCTGCAACCTCTGCCTCACGGGTTAGAGCCTCAGCCTCCCGGGTAGCTGGGGTTATAGGCATGCACCACCACGCCCAGCTAATTTTGTATGTTTAGTAGAGAAGGGGTTCCACCATATTAGCCAGGCTGATTTCTAACTCCCGACCTCAGGTAATCCACCCGCCTCGGTCTCCTAAAGTGCTGGGATTACAGGCGTGAGCCACCATGCCCAGCCATGATTTCTTCTTTGACTTATGAGTTATTTAGGACTGCATTTAATTTCCACATAGTTTTAAATTTCTCAAATTTCTATTATTGATTTCTTTTATATTTTATTTTATTTTAAGACAGAGTCTCGCT
>NW_012115400.1:1619528-1620601 GCF_000951035.1 Colobus angolensis palliatus
GGCCTCCCAAAGTGCTGGGATTACAGGCTTGAGCCACCGCGCCCGGCCTTTTTTGTATTTTTAATAGAGACAAGGTTTCGCCATGTTGGCCAGGCTAGCCTTGAACTCCTGGCCTCAAGTGATCCTCCCGCCTCGGTCTCCCAAAGTTTTGTGATTACAGACGTGAGCCACTGTGCCTGGGCTCTATATTGATTTCTAACTTCATTTTATTATGGTTAGAGAATGTACTGTGTATGATTTCAATCTTTTTAAATATATTGAGACTTATTTTATGGCCTAACGTATTGTTTATTCTGGAGAGTGTCCTTGTGGACTTGAGAAGAATATAGATTCTGCAGTTGGCGGGTTGAATATTTTATAGATATCTGTTAGGTCTGGTCAGTTTATACTGTTGTTCAAGGCTTCTATTTCCTTGTGAATCTTCTGCCTAATGGCTCCTTCATTATTGAAATGGGGTATGGAAGTCCCCTATTATTATTAGTGACTTGGGCTCTGACATTCAGAGTCCAAAAATGATTAGCCAGCCTAATGAAATCCCCACTGCTTAGAGGGGTAACAGTGAGAGAGAGAAAAGGATGCCATGCAGGAGCTGTGTGGGCCATGAAAGATGGAAGAGACAGTGGCCAGTTCCCAGCCAACCTCAAATTCTTAGATTTTCAGTTCCAGCCCACCTATATCCTTATAGTATGTCCAAGCCCCTTTTTCCCCCTAAAATTTGCAGTTAGCCCTTGTTTCTTGCAAATGAAATACCAAACTACTCTAACAAGCATAGAATTCTATTCCAGGAGTGGAGTTGCATGCAACAGAATCTCCAAAGAGGCGTGGACTCTTCATAGTAACACAGTGGAGAGGGAGTCAGAGATGATCTCCATGTCCCTGAATGGGAAGTTAGAAGTCCATGGACTGATAAAACAGTTCATGAAGTCTTAATATTCAGATACTACGTCCTTTGAACGTAAAGTTTTGGGCTGGGCGTGGTGGCTCATGCCTGTAATCCCAGCACTTTGGGAAGCCAAGGTGGGCAGATCACGAGGTCAAGAGATCAAGACTATCCTGACCAACATGGTGAAACC
>NW_012115400.1:1625577-1626307 GCF_000951035.1 Colobus angolensis palliatus
AAAGGAGGAACTGGGATGATTGGGTAGAATCAGAAAACAACATTCAGCCGGGCACAGTGGCGCCTGTAATCCCAGCACTTTGGGAGGCCTAGGCGGGCATATCACCTGAGGTCAGAGGTTTGAGACCAGAATGACCAACATGGTGAAACCTCATCTCTACTAAAAGTACAAAAATTAGCTGGGCATGGTGGCATGCGCCTGTAATCCCAGCTACTTGGGAGGCTGAGGCCGGAGAATCGCTTGAACCTGGGAGGTGGAGATTGCAGTGAGCCAAGACGGCACCACTGCACTCCAGCCTGGGCAACAGAGCCAGACTCCAGCTCAAAAAAAAAAAAAGGAAAGAAAACATTTCAAGCCATTCTGTGTACCAGCAACAAGAAAACACATCTTTGGTGTTGTTTTGAGGTTTTTTGTTTTTTGTTTTTTTGACAGAGTCTAACTTGTTCACCCAGGCTGGAGTTCAGTGGCACCACCACAGCTTACTGCAGCCTCTACCTCCTGGCTCAAGGGATCCTTCCACCTCCAAAGTAGCAGGGATGACAGGCACGTGTCACCATGCCTGGCTAATTTTTTATTTCTTTGTAGAGTCGAGATCTTGTTAGGTTGCCTAGGCTGGTCTCGAACTCCTGGCTTCTGGTGATCCTCCCACCTTGGCATCCCAAAGTGCTGGGCATTTTGAGACATGAGCCGCTGTACCTTACCGAAAAACACATTTACTACTATCAGCCAG
>NW_012115400.1:1631177-1634226 GCF_000951035.1 Colobus angolensis palliatus
CCATGTTAGCCAGGATGGTCTCGATCTACTGACCTCGTGATCCGCCCGTCTCGGCCTCCCAAAGTGCTGGGATTACAGGTTTGAGCCACCGCGCCCGGCCGCCAAATATTTTATAATAAAAAAGATACTGTAAATTGACAAATCACAGCATTTGCTAAGTTCACAACTGTGCTGGCTTTCTGTAGTTAACATTAAGATCTTGATTATCAAGGACTGAAATCCTAGAGGTTGGATGAGGAATATCTTGAGGGCATGGGGCTTCCAGTCCCCTGGGCCCATCCAAGTAATTTCTCCTGTATTCATGATTGCCAAGCGAATGTGATGAGTCACTTTCTAATGAGGAACATCTGATCACAGGAATTTGGGAATACCATGAAACCTTGGATGGTGTGCAAAATCCAAGCAGGGAAAACAGAAATTAGAGGCTAATTTTCTAGGGAGTTGTTGCAGGAGCAACTATGTGGACTCGAATGCTGCGGGGTTGGAATCAAGGAGGACAGACCAAATCAAGGATAAAACATTCATTTCCTTCCTCCTTCTTGCCTCCCTTCATTTATCTTTGTCTCTCTCCCTCTCTTCACCCCTATCCCCTCATTTCCCTTCTCCTGCACATAGCCTGCTTGATCATACTTTTTTTTTTTTTTTGAGACAGAATCTCACCCTGTCACCCAGGCTAGAATGCAGTGGAATAATCTCAGCTCGCTGAAACCTCTGCCTCCCGGGTTCAAGCGATTCTCCTGCCTCAGCCTCCCGAGTAGCTGAGATTACAGGCGTGTGCCAGCACATCTGGTTAATTTTTGTGTTTTCAGTAGAGACAGGCTTTTGCCATGTTGACCAGGCTGGTCTTGAACTCCTGACCTCAGGTGATCTGCCCACCTTGGCCTCCCAAAGTGCTGTGATTATAGACATGAGCCACCATGCCCTGCCAATACTAGTTGTTGAAATACTGAAAAGCTTTCCTAGCAGTTGGTAAATTGCTGCCAAAAGCCTCCTGAGTTCCCCACCCCCATCCACTTGCCTTCAGTCCCCCAAACCTCCATCTCCTTATTTTTATTTTTTATTTTTTGAGACAGAGTTTCACTGTCATCCAAGCTGGAGTGTAGTGGCGTGATCTCGGCTGACTGCAACCTCTGCTTCCTGGGTTCAAGCAATTCTCCTGCCTCAGCCTTCTGAGTAGCTGGGATTACAGGCGCACACCACCGTGCCTGGCTAGCTTTTTTAGTAGAGATGGGGTTTCACCATGTTGGCCAGGCTGGTCTTGAACTCCTGACCTCAAATGATCAGCCCACTTCAGCCTCCCAAAGTGCTGGCATTACAGGCGTGAGCCATCGTGCCCGGCCAGACCTCCCTCTCTTTCAGCAACTAAAGAGTTAATCCCCAGCATAACTGTTGATCTCCAGGAACAGGACTTAATGCTAAAGTCAGTGTCTGTTCTAAATGGCTGCCAGCCATGTGGTAACCAGCTGTGAAATATTTTGAATATCACCCCTGGCTGTGGTCACAAAAAGGCAAAAGCCAAGTAGGTGTGGTAAATTTGCTGCAAGAAATGGCCTAACACACTGAACTGAGGTTTTGACTTCTGTTTGAAGTAGTGGCAGGAACAGAGCAGATGGGCGGGCCTGGGTTCAGCTTGGTTTGTAAAGCAAGATAATTCCTTGGCTTAATAAACAAAGATCTAAGTCAAGTTAGCACACTACATAGTCACAGTTCCTCTAGTCTTAACCATCCCTAAGTAAGTTTCTCTCTTGTTTTTTTTGTAGAGATGGGATCTCACTGTGTTGCCCAGGCTGGTCTCCTCCTGCCTTGGCCTCCCAAAGTGTTGGGATTACAAGCATGAGCCACTGTGCCTGGTCCTGAATAAGTTTCTTGACCCAGAGTTCCTGAAGAGGAGGATGGGAACCTTGGAGGCTGTTTCTCCAGGCTGGTTAGTACCAAAGATTGAGAGGACTTGAATAACAAGTCCTTGGGCTTAATTACGTGGGTACTTGATATGCTGTCTTCAATTTAGAGAAAGGGTCTCACTCTGTTGCCCACAGTGGAGTGCAGTGGCACAACCACAGTTCACCACAGCCTCAAACCCATAGGCACGGATGGGCACGGTGGCTTATGCCTGTAATCCCAGCACTTTGGGAGGCCAAGGTGGGTGAACCACCTGAGGTCAAGAGTTTGAGACCAGCCTGACCAACATGGTGAAACCCCCATCTCTACTAAAAAATAAAATACAAAAATACAAAAATTAGGGTGTGGCGGCTGGCACCTGTATTCCCAGCTCCTCAGGAGGCTGAGGAAGGAGAATTGCTCGAACTCAAGAGGCAGAGGTTGCAGTGAGCCAAAATTGCACCATTGCACTCCAGCCTGGGCAACAGAGAGACTCCATCTCAAAACAAATAAACAAAAACAAAAACAAAAAACAAACAAACAAAACTGCAGGCACATGCCACTGCACCTGGCTAATTAAAAAAAAAATTTTTTTTTTAAGGAGATGGAGTCTCACTATGTGGCCCGGGCTGGTCTCCAACTCCTGGCACCAAGCAATTCTCCCTCCTTAGCCTCCCAAATTGCTGGGATTATAGGCATGAACCATTGCACCTGGCCTCTGTTTTGCTTTACCTATCCCAGCTATTTATCTTCACCTGGAAGGGTTAGCCGTGTACCTTCCCAGGGACCTGGTCAACTTTACCTAGGGAGCAGTCATCTGAATTTGCCTGAAACTGTTATTCCGGCACTGAAAGTTCTGCATCCTAGGAAGCCCCCAGGTCCCTGGCAAACTGGGATGGTTGATCACACTAACTGACTCCTCTGTAGGATGTCATCCTGATTGTCATTGACGATATCATGCTGATTTGCCTTAGACTTGAGGAAGTACCAAAGATCTTCCATGTCTTGTTGAGACATGAATGTAATGGGGTTGTGAGATATAACTGGCAGAAATGCAAGGACCTGCCACATCAGTAGAGTTCTTAGAAAATCATTAGTAATGGCCGGGCGCGGTGGCTCAAGCCTGTAATCCCAGCACTTTGGGAGGCCGAGATGGGCGGATCACGAGGTC
>NW_012115400.1:1640496-1640871 GCF_000951035.1 Colobus angolensis palliatus
AACTCCTGACCTCAGGTGATCCACCTGCCTCGGGTCGCCAAATTGCTGGGATTACACGTGTGAGCCACCGCGCCTGTTCTAGGGTTATATTTTTATAAGTATATATATATGCTATTCATAATTGAGCCACTTGTTTCCCTTGGAGTTAATAATTGCCTTATCTTTTGGTTTGTCAATGTTTCTAGGTATTAATCCTAATTGAATCCCTGCTGTAAAATAAGTCTTCTCATTATGTTCAAACATGTAGAGTAGATTGTCACAGGGCAGTGAAGGCATACTGCTGCACCTGCCAAGTGAAGGTAAATTATTAGGTCTTCAGTCAGTTTCATCTTCTTGAAGGAATCCCTCCAAGAACCTTCTTTTTTTTTTTTTTTT
>NW_012115400.1:1648036-1649403 GCF_000951035.1 Colobus angolensis palliatus
TTTGTTTGTTTTTTTGCTTGTTTGTTTGAGACGGAGTTTCGCTTTTGTCACCCAGGCTGGAGTGCAGTGACACAATCTCAGCTCGCTGCAACCTCTCCCTCCTGGGTTCAAGTGATTCTCCTGCCTCACCCTCCTGAGTAGCTGGGACTACAGGTGTGCGCCACCATGGCAAGCTAATTTTTATGCTTTTAGTAAAGACGGGGTTTCACCATGTTGGCCAGGCTGATCTGGAACTCCTGACCTCAGATGATCCACCTGCCTCAGCCTCCCAAAGTGCTGGAATTACATGTGTGAGCCACCACACCTGACTAAGGTCTTGTTAATCTACAAACTCAAGCCCTTTAATTCTGGGAAATTTTGCTAAATTTTTCAGTAATACTGTTTCCCCTCCATTTTTTCTTTTCTGTCCTTCTGTAGCTTCTATTATTTATATATTAGATCTACTGAACTGTTCTTTTATTTACCTTTAATCATTTTTTTCATCTCGTACTTTAAACTGCTTTTTGCAAGATTTCTCCAACTTTATCTTCCAACTATTCAACTGAGGTTTTCATGTTTATATTTTTAATTTCCAAGATTTCTTTCTTGTTCTCTGAATATTCCTTTTTTCTGTTTGTGTGTGTGTGTGTGTTGTTGTTGTTGTTGTTTTTAGACGGAGTCTTGCTCTGTCGCCTAGGCTGGAGTGCAATGGCGCAATCTGGGCTCACTGCAACCTCTGTCTCCTGTCTCAGCCTCCCAAGTAGCTGGGGTTACAGGCTCCCACCACCATGCCCAGCCAATTTTTGTATTTTTAGTAGAGATGGGCTTTCGCCACGTTGACCAGGCTGGTTTTGAACTCCTGACCTCAATTGATCCACCCTCCTTGGCCTCCCAAAGTGCTGGGATTACAGGTGTGAGCCACTGCACCCAGCCTGAATATTCCTTTTAAAAGAGTGTCCTTTCTATATTCCATGAATATGGTATCTTATCTCTCCAAGGATATTAATTATAGTGGGTTTTGGGTAAAATGTTCTTCTCTTTACCTAGTATCTGTTTCTTTCCAATTGCTTCTCTTTGTTTTTGTTTTTCTTTTTAAGATAGGCTCTTGCTCTATTGCCCAGGCTGGAGTGCAGTGGCACGATCACAGCTCCTGAGCTCAAGGGATCCTCCCGCCTCAGCCTCCCGAGTAGCTGGTACTACAGGCGTGTACCACCACACTTGGCTAATTTTTTATTTTTATTTTTTTTACTCTTCGTAGAGATAGGGGTCTCACTTGTTGTCCAGGCTCGTCTCGAACTACTGGGATCAAGCAATCCTCCTGCCTCAGCCTCCAAAGCTGAGATTACAGGTGTGAGCCACCATGCCCAGTTCTGTATATGCCATAATTT
>NW_012115400.1:1651338-1653697 GCF_000951035.1 Colobus angolensis palliatus
CCGCCCGTCTCAGCCTCCCAAAGTGCTGGGATTACAGGCTTGAGCCACCGCGCCCGGCCGTGTATCTTCTTTGGAGAAATATCTATTCAAATCCTTTGTCCCTAACTCCTGCTTTGTTAAAGGGTCAACTGTAATTGCAAAATCCAATGTCATGAAGCTCTTGCCCCATGGTTTATTCTAAATCTTTCTTAGTTTTAGGTCTGACATTTAGGTCTTTTATCCATTTTGAGTTAATTTTTCTATATATGGTGTTAGGTAAGAGTTCAACTTCATTCTTTCACATGTAGGTATGCGGTTATCCTAATACCATTTGTTGAAAAGACAGTTTTTTTTTTTTTTTTTGAGACAGAGTCTCGCTCTGTCATCCAGTCTGGAGTGTGGTGGTATGATCTTAGCTCACTGCAACCTCTGCCTCCTGGGTTCAAGCAATTCTCCTGCCTCAGCCTCCCGAGTAGCTGGGATTTACAGGTTCATGCCACCATGTCTGGCTAATTTTTGTACTTTTAGTAGAGACAGTGTTTCTCCATGTTGGCCAGAGTGGTCTCAAACTCCTGACCTCAGGTGATCCGCCCACCTAGGCCTCCCAAAGTGCTGGGATTACAGGAGTGAGCCACTGAGCCCGGCTCTGACTCTGTAGATCACTTTGGTTAGTATTCACATCTTAACAATATTAACTCTTCCAATTCATGAACCAGGATGTGTTTCCATACATTTTGTCTTCTTTAATTTCTTTCAGCAATGTTGTATAGTTTTCATTGTACAAGTCTTTCACCTCCTTGGTTAAATTAATTCCTAAGTATTTTATTCTGTGCGATGCTATTGTAGATGTAATTGTTTTTATGTTTTGTGGGGTTTTTTGTTTGTTTGTTTGTTTTTTGAGATGGAGTCTCACTCTGTCACCCAGGCTGGAGTGCAGTGGCATGATCTCTGCCCACTGCAGCCTCCACCTCCCAGGTTCAAGTGATTCTCCTGCTTCAGCCTCCCAAGTGGCTGGGACTACAGGCACGGGCCACAAAGCCCGACTAATTTTTGTATTTCTTATTTAGTAGAGTCGAGGTTTCACCATGTTGGCTAGGCTGGTCTCGAACTCCTGACTTCAAGTGACCTACCCGCCTTGGCCTCCCAAAGTGCTAGGATTACAGAGGTGAGCCACCACATTCGGCCAATGTAATTGTTTTTGTAATTTCCTTTTGACATTGCTCATTTTTAATGTGTAGACGTGCAACCAATGTTTGTGTGAGTCTAATGCCTTTTTTTTTTTTTTTCTAATTTAGAGACGGGTCTCACTATGTTGCCCAGGCTGTAGTGCAGTGACTATTCACAGGCGTGACCCCACTGCTGATCAGCACAGGATTTTTGACCTGCTCCATTTCCAACCTGGGCAGGGACCTTAGGCAACCTGCTGGTCCCTCGCTCCTGGAAGGTCAGCATATTGTTGTTGAACTTAGGGCAGACACCCAATCAACACAGTGCATTACAATGCAGGACTTCTGGGCTCAAGCAATCCTTCTGCCTCAGCCTCCTGAATAGCTGTGACTACAGATGCACACCACCATATCTGGCTCTAATGCTTTTTAAAACTGACATTCAGGCAGGGCACAGTGGCTCACGCCTGTAATCACAGCACTTTGGGAGGCCGAGGTCAGGAGTTTGAAACCAGCCTGACCAACATGGTGAAACCCTGTCTCTACTAAAACACAAAATTAGCCGGGCGTGGTGGCGGGTGCCTGTAATCCCAGCTACTTGGGAGACTGAGGCAGGAGAATCACTTGAACCCCAAAGGTGGATGTTGCAGAGAGCAGAGATCGCGCCATTGCACTCCAGCTTGGGCAACAAGACCAAAACTCCATCTCAAAAAATTAAAAATAAAATAAAATAAAATAAAACTGATTTTCAGTCAGTATGCTTGTTTTTAACCTCTACCTTTACCGCAGATGTGTTATACCTGTTGCCACCAATTCCTGAGGGGGCCACCTGAAGTTGTCTCACAGCTCACTGGTATTCTGTTCATCTGTGGGTTTTGGATTTTTATCAGTCTTTTTTCATTTTTCCAGTATTTTAAAAAATAGAGACAGGGTCTCGCTATGTTGCGTAGGCTGGTCTCAAATTGCTGGGCTCAATTGATCTTCTAGCCTCAGCCTCCCAAGTAGCTGGGATTATAGGTGCACACCATGGTGCCTAGCTCTATAAATTTTTATACTTTCTACTGTTATGTCTTCAAGTTCATAATATTCTCTTCTGTAGTATCTAGTCTGCTGTTAGTCCCATCCACTGTACTTTTCATCTCAGACATTCCAGATTTCATTTCTGGAGGATAGACTTGGGTATTTTTATTTTTATTTTTTAAATTATTATTATT
>NW_012115400.1:1654807-1656392 GCF_000951035.1 Colobus angolensis palliatus
GCCTATAGTCCCAGCTATTCGGGAGGCTGAGGCAGGAGAGTGGCGTAAACCCGGGAGACGGAGCTTGCAGTGAGCTGAGATCCGGTCACTGCACTCCAGCCTGGACGACAGAGCGAGACTCCGTCTCAAAAAAAATAAAAATAAAAATAAAAAATAAATAAAAAAGCTAGCCAGGTGTGGTGGTGTGTGCCTGTAGTCCCACCTCCTGGGAGGCTGAGGTAAGAGGATCGCTTGAACTGAGGAATTAGAGGCTGCAATGAGCTATGATGGTGCCACTGCATTGGAGACTGAGCAACAGAGCAAGACCCTGTGTCAAAAAAAAGAAAGAAAGAAAGACAGTTGGCCGGCCAGCCATGGGCTCCTTTATCCTATTTCCCATGCACCAGAAACAGCTGGCCTTGTGGAGCAATGAACTGGTGTACCAAAAACAGATCTAGCCAGTATCCACGAGACCACACCTGTGAGGCTGCAACGCTCCCTTGCTGATAGTGATATGTGATCCTCACAGTGACTGAATTGCAGCGCCAAGTCTTCCTCAGTCAATAGAGAGGTCCAGAAACCAAGGGCTGCAGTTGAGGGGGGCAGTGGGGAGTAGCTGTCACTATTATTTTTCTCTCTAAAGATTTTTGCTGGCCGGGCGCAGTGGCTCATGCCTGTAATCCCAGCACTCTGGGAGGTGGAAGCAGCTGGATCACTTGAGGTCAGGAGTTTGAGACCAGTCTTGCCAACATGGTGAAACCCTGTCTCTACCAAAAATACAAAAATTAGCCAGGCATGGTGGTGGGCGCCTATAATCCCAGCTACTCAGGAGGCTGAGGCAGGAGAATTGCATGAACCTGGGAGGTTTCAGTGAGCTGAGATTGCGCCACTGCACTCCAGCCTGGGCGACAAGAGCAAAACTCCATCTCAAAAAAAAAAAAAAGATATTTGCTTTCCACGCCCCAAGTCACTCATGCTCTGTGGCTTAACTGCCCAAGGGCAAGGTTCTTGCCAGGGAACTCAATAAGAGTTCTACCTGGTTATTTAGGACTCCTCCTGCCACCAGGGCAAAAGGTCTCCCCATGCTGGCTGTGCTCCCCCTGATTATGAAGGGAATTATGACCTGGGTGGAGTAGAGACGGGAGGAGGGTGAGCTCCTCAACAGCCCTCACACCACTACACCCAATGACAAAAATCAGCAGAAAACCATCACTATCTACATGAATGTTCTAATTTTTTTCACTCACTATTGGTGGTAAATTTACCAATTTGCTCAAAGTTTCAAGATGATAAGAAATAACCCTTGGCTCGGCCGGGCACAGTGGCTCATGCCTGTAATCCCCTCCCAGCACTTTGAGAGGCTGAGGTGGGTGGATCACCTGAGGCCAGGAGTTTGTGACCAGCCTGGCCAACATGGTGAAACCCTGTCTCTACTAAAGATACAAAAAATTAGCCGGGTGTGGTGGTGGGCGCCTGTAATCCCAGCTACTAGGGAAGCTGAGGCAAGAGAATTTCTTGAACCCGGGAGGCAGAGGCTGCAGTGTCAAGACCGCACCATTGTACTCCAGCCTAGGCAATAAGAATGAAACTCTATCTCAAAAAAAAA
>NW_012115400.1:1657898-1659580 GCF_000951035.1 Colobus angolensis palliatus
GCTCCCAAAGTGCTGGGATTACAGGCGTGAGCCACCCCGCCCAGCCTGTGCACTTTATTTCTATTATTATTATATTATAATGTATAATGAAATAATTATACAACTCACCATCATGTAGAATTAATGGGAGCCCTGAGCTTGTTTTCCCGCAACTAGATGGTCCCTTCTGGGGGTGATGGGAGACAGTGACAGGTCATCAAGCATTAGATTCTCATAAGGAGTGCATGACCTAGATCCCTGGCATGCACAGTTCACAATAGGGTTTGTGCTCCTATGAGAATCTAATGCTGTTGCTGATCTGACAGGAGGCAGAGCTCAGGCAGTAATGGGAGCAATGGGTAGTGTGGCTGTAAATACAGATGAAGCTTTGCTCATTCGCCCACCACTTACTTCCTGCTGCGTGGCCTGGTTCCTAACAGGCCCCAGACAGGTACTGGTCCATGGCCCAGGGGTTGGGGACCCCTGCCCTAAGCTACTCCTCCTTCAGTCTCCCCTTTTCCTTTCCTTTTTTCTTTCTTTCTTTTTTTTTTGGTGGGGGGCGGGCGCAGAGTCTCATTCTGTCACCCAGGCTGGAGTGTGATAGCGCAATCTCAGCTCACTGCAACCTCCACCTCCCAGGTTCAAGCAATTCTCCTGACTCAGCCTCCCAAGTAGCTGGGATTACAGGTGCCCGCCACCGCGTCTGGCTAACTTTTGTATTTTTAGTAGATACAGGGTTTCACTATGTTGGCCAGATTTTTCTCGAACTTCTGACCTGGTGATCCGCTTGCCTTAGCATCCCAAAATGCTGGGATTACAGGCGTGAGCCACCGCACCAGGCCCATTTTAATTTAATTTAAACTTAAATAGCCACATATGATTAGTGGCTGCCGTATTGAAGAGAGTAGCTCTAGATTTTTGCTTTGGGCAACTAGGTGGCTCATGGTGCCATTAATTGAAAAAGGGGGCCGGGTGCAGTGGCTCACGCCTGTAATCCCAGCAATTTGGGAGGTCAAAGCAGGCAGACCACCTGAGGTCAGGAGTTTGAGACCAGCCTGGCCAACATGCTAAAAATACAAAAAATTAGCTGGGTGTGGTCACATGCATCTGTAGTCCCAGATACTCGGGAGGCTGAGGTGGGAGGATCACTTGAGCACCAGGAAGCAGAGGTTGCAGTGAGCCAAGATCGTGCCACTGTACTCCAGCCTAGGTGATAGAGTAAGACCCTGTCTCAAAAAGGAAAAAAAAAAAAAAAGAGGGAGCAGGCTGCCAGCCACCAGCCTGGACAACATAGTGAGACCCCTTCTCTACAAAAAATAAAAAATTAGCCAGGCATGGTGGTGTGCGCTTGTAGTCTGAGCTACTCTGGAGACTTAGGTGGGAGGACTACTTGAGCTGGGGAGGTTGAGGCTGCAGTGAGCTACGACTGTGCTACTGCCCTCCAACCCGGGCAGCAAAGCAAGACTTTGTCTCAAAAAAAAAAAAGAGGCCGGGCGCGGTGACTCACATCTGTAATCCTAGCACTTTGGGAGACCAAGGCGGGTGGATCACTTGAGGTCAGGACTTCAAGACCAGCCTGGCCAACATGGTGAAACCTCATCTCTACTAAAAATACAAAAATTAGCTGGACATGGTGGCGTGTGCCTATAATCCCAACTACTTGGGAGGCTGAGGCAGGAGAATCGCTTGAACCTGGGAGGTGG
>NW_012115400.1:1665375-1666693 GCF_000951035.1 Colobus angolensis palliatus
AATAATAATAATAATACAAAAAGTATCCGGGGGTGGTGCTGGCTGCCTGTAATCTCAGCTCCTCAGGAGACTGAGGCATGAGAAATGCTTAAACTCAGGAGGCAGAGGTTGCAGTGAGCTGAGATCGTGCCACTGCAGTCCAGCCTGGGCAATAGAGTGAGACTCCATCTCAAAAAGATAAAGTTAAATTAAACAATTTAAAAAGTACCCCAAAAGTCTTTTCCAAGACTTGATTTTAATTATCTGCATAGGATTTATCACTAACTGGTGATTCTTTAAGGTGTTTGCTTCCCCCTACTAGAATGTAAGCTCTACAAGAATATTTTGATTGCTTCGCTGCTGTATTCTATTCCCAGTGTCTAGAACGTGCCTGAAACCTAGCAGACACTCAGTGTTTGTTAAATGAATAATCGAATACTAGTCCGCCTACTAGGAGGGTTAAAGGCAGGGTTTCTAAAGTTGGAAGACCCAGAATGGGATCCTGGGCCACATACTCGTGTGATCTGCCGCAAGTTGTGGAACCTAAGGGTGTAAAATGGGGATTCCACCTCTGTGATAGGCGGAGCGAATGAAATGACATTTATAAAGCACTCCCTTAGCTCTGCGGCTCAGGAATTAGAGCACTGGTCTAGTAAAGCATTCTTGCTCCCTCTCTCTCCCTTAAGCGCTCTCTTCTTTCCCCCTCCTGCTCAGCCCCTCACATGGCCACTCTCTTCGGCTTTGCATGACACTCTAGAGTCTAGAATAAGCCTTTGAAATTTGCCGGGAATTAACGTCATCAGTCGGGAGGACCACAGCTACGCACGCGCGGGGCACCTCCGCTGTATCGCGCGCTAACTTTGCAGCCCCGCCAGCCAATGAGAGTTAGCGTCAAAGAACGAGTGCCGAGCACTCACCAATCGGAACTAGGAGGCGGGCCGCGGTGGAGGCAGTGGCGAGAGTGGGCGGGGACAAGGAGAGGGCACGCACAGTTCTCGCTGCCGGGGTCTCTGCCGGCCAATAGGAGAGGCCTAGGATCTGAAGGCGGTGGGGCGTGGCATTGGCGGCTCCAGCCACGGGAGGCCGTCCCAGGGCGGGCCAATCGGAATAAGGAGGTGGGAGAAACCTAGCCAATTAGCGCGCAGGACGGGCAAGGAGGGTGGGGGGCGGCGGAGTCTCTGCGGACACCGCCCGCTCCCTAGTTTCTGTCAGGGGAGCCGGGCGTGCGGAGGTGGCTGAGGAGGCGGGAAGGCGGCAGTGGTTGAAGGGGTGATTGCTGACTAGCGGGGAGGGAGTGGGCAGCGATGGTGATGGCGGCGAAGAAGGGCCCGGGCCCGGG
>NW_012115400.1:1672548-1675685 GCF_000951035.1 Colobus angolensis palliatus
CGGCCTCGGAGGTGTGGTGCCGTCGGGTGCGGGAGCTGGGTGGCTGCAGCCAGGCCGGGAATCGCCACTGCTTCGAGTGCGCCCAGCGCGGGGTCACCTACGTGGATATCACCGTGGGCAGCTTCGTGTGCACCACCTGCTCCGGCCTCCTGTGAGTGACCGGGAGGGAGTGGCCGAGGTCGGCGTGGGGGGACTCCGGGGACCCGAGGACGGGGTGGGGAGGCCGGGGCTCCGGGGCGCGAGAGAAAGAGGCCGAGGTGAGGGGCGGCGGGGAGGTCAGGGAACGCGCCGGCTGTGGGGACGGGGTCGTCTGCTGCAGCGGTGTCGTGGGGAGGGGAAAGGGCAGGGGAGAGGAAGCAAGGCCGGAGTCGCGCTGCGGAGAGAAGGGTGGGGGTGCAGAAGGACGCCCGGAGAGGGACCGAGAAAGTCCCCGAGGGGGGCGAGGCAAACTGTAAGTGGGGAGGGAGAAAGTGCGGAGGATGGAAGGGAACTCGGGGTGGGATGGGGTGTCGGGACTTAAAGGGCCAGAAAATGACATGCACCTTTAGAGGGAACTTCATGCAGGTGGAAAGCAAAAAGGAAAAAGGTGGGGAAAGCCGGCCTGGAGATGGACGAGCACCTTTCTTCCTTCGGTCTTGTGTCCCTGCTGGAGTGTGAGATGCGGAAGCCAGATGAAACTTGGTTGAAATTCCTATGATCAGAGTACAGGATTTTAAAATAAATTTTTTTTTAATAGGCGAATTAACCCAGATTGACAGCCTAGAGATAGTAGCTGGAAGGGAGCCATGGTCCAGAGTTCAGGTGTAGATACTAATCTTAGCAGGGCTTTGAAATGTTACCAAGAAGGTAAAACTCTTATGAAGTCTAAGAGATGAGAGCCAATGGGTTACCCTGGTAGAGAGCTTAGCTTTTTCAAACGTTTACACATCTAGGTGAGCCATCCTGAAGGTTAATCATTTACACCTTTAAGCTCCCTGTTGCCATGGCTGGATCCTGGTGGTAGGATCCAGGAAACTTTCTAGATTTTGGGGGGGTTTTGGTGCATCATCTGAGTGCTACACTTGGCATTGGTACTGTTCAGTCATGCCAGAGTGAATTTACAGCCACAGTTCTAGCCTAGATTTCTGGCTATATAGTAAGCCCCCCTCCACCCCCCTCTGCACTCCTCCTACCCCCAAATTAAAATATTATTTGGTGGCCGGGCGCGGTGGCTCAAGCCTGTAATCCCAGCACTCTGGGAGGCCGAGACGGGCGGATCACGAGGTCAGGAGATCGAGACCATCCTGGCTAACACGGTGAAACCCCGTCTCTACTACAAAATACAAAAAAACTAGCCGGGCAAGGTGGCGGGCGCCTGTAGTCCCAGCTACTCAGGAGGCTGAGGCAGGAGAATGGTGTAAACTGGGGAGGTGGAGCTTGCAGTGAGCCAAGATCCGGCCACTGCACTCCAGCCTGGGCAACAGAGCGAGATTCCGTCTCAAAAAAAAGAAAAAAAAAAAGATATTATTTGGTTAGATGCATGATTAACATCTAATATCAGGCCTGGATCTCTGTTTTTTTTTTTTATAAGTTTGTCAAGGGATTTATTTTGACAATTTTTTAGTCTTATTTTAAGACTGTTTTTGTTTTGTTTTTTTAAAAATGCTTCCCGGCCGGGCGCTGTGGCTCACTCCTGTAATCCCAGAACTTTGGGAGGCCGAGGCAGGCAGATCATGAGGTCAAGAGATCGAGACCATCCTGGCCAACATGGTGAAACCCCAACTCTACTAAAAATACAAAAATTAGCTGGACATGGTGGTGCGCACCTGTAGTCCCAGCTACTTGGGAGGCTGAGGCAGGAGAATCACTTGAACTCGGGAGGTGGAGGTTGCAGTGAGCCAAGATCATGCCACTGCACTTCAGCCTTGTTGACAGAGCAAGACACTGTCTCAAAAACAAACAAACAAACAAAAAAAACCATTCCCTGTCTTGATAACTTTAGGAGCCAGGGAGCAAGAAGTATTGTTCTTGCAAGACAGATGGGAGAACAGAAGCAAAGAGAGGTTTTGTAACTTATCCAATGCCATATGGGGGTTGCTGTTTCCAACACTTGTTGTTTGATATTAGTGATGATCATGGCAGACCAGCAATGAGGATTTAGTTCTCCCAAGATGCAGTTTGGAATTATTTACTTCATTTTAACCTCCTTTGCTAAACCTCTCTGGGTTCTGATCAACCTCACTTGTGGGTTGTAAGGATGAATTCAACTTTGGTCTAAGTAAAAGCCATCGTGGCTCTTGGGATAATGATTGAGAACCCAAACAGTAATGTGTCATAAACTGAGATAGACTCAAATGAAGCAAGAGGATAGAGGCTCGGAAGTGGGTGAAGAACTCTGGGGACAGATTGAGCAACGTTTAGGAATATGTATGGGGTCGGGCTCGGTGGCTCACGCCTGTAATCCCAGCACTTTAGGAGGCCAAGGTGAGCAGATCACCTGAGGTCAGGAGTTTTGAGACCAGCCTGGCCAGCATGGCGAAACCTCATCTCTACTAAAAATACAAAAAGTATCCAGGCATGGTGGCAGGCGCCTGTAATTCCAGCTACTCAGGAGGCTGAGGCAGGAGAATTGCTTGAACCCAAGAGGCGGAGGTTGCAGTGAGCCGAGATCGCGCCACTGCACTCTCCAGCCTGGGTGACGGAGCGAGACTCTTTCTTAAAAAAAAAAAAAAAAGCGTATGTATAGGGTAAAGTAGAAAGAGAAAGAGCTGATTCCTGAAGATCCTGCTATGAAAAGGGAAATCTCATTAGTCTGAAGAGAACTAAAGAGAAGTAGAAGGATGAAACTGATGGATAAAATTGAGTAAGTGGGAAGTGCTGACATTGTTATCATTATTTTGTAGATCTTTGTTAAAGTGTCCCACAGATAACATTTCCTTTATAATACCCCTCAATCAGGACACAAAGAAAGCTAAGTATCTGGGACACATTAAAAACCTGGTTTCTTTTTTTTTTTTTTTTGAGATGGAGTCTCACTTGCTTAGGTGGGACTGCAATGGTCCGATCCCAGCTCACTGCAACCTCTGCCTCCCAGGTTTAAGCAATTGTCCTGCCTCAGCCTCCTGAGAAGCTGGGACTACAGGTATGCACCACCACAT
>NW_012115400.1:1677694-1681583 GCF_000951035.1 Colobus angolensis palliatus
TTGAGAAGAAATATTCTTTGTTAAAATGAAGAGGATATTGAGGGAAGAAATTGAAATACCACACTTAGCATCATAGCCAGAGAAAGGAGACAGCAGGATGACATTATTTTAAAGGCTAATTTTCTGTTCAGTATGTTATAAATATGTCTCCTTCATAAGGGAATAGAGTCGTCTGGGGGCAGTGAGCAAACTTACTAGAATTCCTAGCTGGCTGGATTGGCCGATGTAGCAAAGTTGACGGTTCCTGCCAAAGTTGAATTTCCTAAGATCTGAAGAAAAACACGTATTTTAATATTGGTGGGTGCGTATGACTCTGCCTGCATCCCTGCATGTATGAGCTCATTCTTGTTCTCTCTCTTTAATGAGAAATATTTTCTCAGCTGTAGCAAAAACCTACAGCGTTGGTGTGAGGGCTTGAGAGAGAAGCTGCTAGTTTCTGCTGTTCCTAAATTTACATACATACTGCCACAATTGTAGGTCCCACACCTGACCTAGTTTTATTCATTTGGTTTTCTTCCAGTACCTAATTTCCTTAACCTAGATGTGGATCTGTTTAATTTCCCCAACATACAAATATGCTTGTTTGTTTAGTTACATTTCTAACTCTTGGAGGATGAATCTGTCATTTGAATCTTAAGACGGGGTAAAAATTGCTGCTGAAAAGCATCTATTTGCAAAGCAGTTCTTTTTTTTTTTTTTTGAGACGGAGTCTCGCTCTGTCGCCCAGGCTGGAGTGCAGTGGCCGGATCTCGGCTCACTCCAAGCTCCGCCTCACGGGTTCACGCCATTCTCCTGCCTCAGCCTCCTGAGTAGCTGGGACTACAGGCGCCCGCCACTGCGCCCGGCTAATTTTTTGTATTTTTAGTAGAGACGGGGTTTCACCGTGGTCTCGATCTCCTGACCTTGTGATCCGCCCGCCTCGGCCTCCCAAAGTGCTGGGATTATAGGCGTGAGCCACCGCGCCCGGCCGCAAAGCAGTTCTTAAAATGTTCTTTCTTGTTCTGGTTTGCTTGAATGCTTCTGTGGATGAACTGTTCCTCAGAAAGAAAATGGATGTTGAGGCCTGAGATCTCATTGACATAAGGATGGACACTAACTTTGACACCCAATTTTTTCAGCAAAGTATGACATGTTTCCTTGATGTAGCTGTTTGGGTCCATCTTCAATCCATCATTCTTCAGGCGTTGGTAATAGATACTTTTCTCTTTTCCCCAACTTTACTGTGATCACAGGAGTCAGAATTAAGGTGGGCAGAGCTCTGGGCTGGGTGTCAAGAATGCACTTGACAGCTCTTTATTTGTGACAAGTTCCTGCCCTCCTTGTCCCTTACTTTCCCTGTCTGGTTTACTGATGGTTCTTAGTTGAAGCATTTTAATTCTTCATGGGAGGAAAGGTATAATATGTTGTTCAATAATTCAGTACTTTTCCATCTGTCTGAGTTGGAGAGGTACACATGTACCTTGCCCCTGTTTTAGTCCCATCCCTCCATCCCCTCCTCTGTCATCTTTCATGTTGACCTCTGCTGGGCAGAGGTGGATAGAGTCTCACTAAATTACAGATTTAGGTGCTGTTTCATAAGGGGCACATGAACCACTTGAAAAGCCCCTAAGGAAGTAATAAATTACTAAAGGGATGAGAAGAAGCTCAACGGGGGGTGGTGAGAGAGGTGAGGGCGGAGGGAGAAATGTAAAAAGGATTGAGGTTGAGCCTAAAGGGAAGGGCAAGGGCGGCTGGATGCTATCAGGAGTCTGACTCTAATCAACAGGACAGCTGCTTATCATTGCTGCTGAGGAGGAACAAAGGAAATGGATTGAAGCAGAATTTAGATCAGGAGGAGGTTGCCTAAAATTAGTGAAATTGACCCTGGAGCAGGGTAATAGGAGAGCCTTCCTCTTAGGGACTATTGAAAGTTCCTAACAGGGACTCTTCATAGCGATGTTTGCATCCAAGATAAGAGCTAAACTGGTTTAGTTGTACCCTGTTCAGAAGCAGAGGAGTGAAATCCCAGAGCAGAGAAACACGATCTGGGGCGTATGAATCTGAACACAAATGTTCAAAGGCAAGGATTTCCCAAGTCCAAATTTGGCACAAATGAAAAAGAACTTGGGTGCTGGGTGGAACTGGTTTTTTTTCATTGTTGACCTGGCAGAACTTTCTTATCTGAGCAGCTGAGCAGGTTTGATGCTTTTATGAAGCAAGATAGAAGCAAAAATATGGGCCAGCATGAGGGTGATGATCACAGAAAAACAAAAGGTGTGGTATTTGTGGAAATAGTACTATGCTTAATGGAATCAGAGGGGAGATGGGAGGGAGGGAAAGAGAGGACCGGGCAGACGTTAGCCACTACGCATACAAGTGGCTTCAGCTGCCAAATAATTCAGACTACTTCAAATGCCCTTTAGGTGCCCTGTGAAAAAGAAACTGAAGTGGATAAAGACAACCTGACTGACTGGAGTCTTGAGTCCTAGTAATAATGTACTTTCAATTGGAAAAACTTACTGTATTCTGAAAAAATAAATTGATCTTTGTTCCTCCCCAGCACTTCCTGGTTAGAAATACCAGAATGAATTTACTGTGATTTCTTCTTTTGGGAGGAACCTGAGAGTTATGTTGGGGAACTGGGTGCAAGTAGGAGAGCTGGGCCTGTTTAATTCCAGGCCAGTGACTCACATCTGGTCCACTGCATGACCCTGGTATATACCCAGTGAAATGCAGCATACCTAGGCCACATGATTTTAGCTACCAGGAGGAAGGGGCTCTTGTTTCTAAATTGCTTCTTTTGGCCAGCAGTGGCCTCTCTCTGATTCAGAAAGAAAAACTCTGACTCATAGGCCATGTAACTAGGCCCCCTTCCTAGGCTGCAGTGTTGCCTTGTAGAGAATTCTCCCTGCCCCCAGACTGTGGCTCTGGTTGTACAAAATCCAGTCTACAGACATCAAGGTCAGAGCAATGCTTTTTGTACTGTGCTATGGAAACATCCTGTTCCATCAGATTCATTTGGCCCAAAGCACCTAAATCATTTCTTATTTTCTCTGCCTTCCCATCATCCTATCACATCCATCCCGTCTCCCCCCCCCCCCCCCCCCCCCCAAAAATAAACTCTTTTAGTCCAGGCTCAACCATAAGTTCTGTTCTAAGCATCCCATCTTGATTGATGCCTGGGTTGAGTCCCG
Organism: Colobus angolensis palliatus; assembly: GCF_000951035.1. Lineage (NCBI taxonomy): Eukaryota > Metazoa > Chordata > Mammalia > Primates > Cercopithecidae > Colobus > Colobus angolensis. The sequence goes on from NW_012115400.1 coordinate 1,680,868, forward strand.
CCTCCTCCCCCTAACAAGGAAGCACACCTCCCTGTTTACAGTTCGCTGACAGTTCCTGGTTATCCATTCAGGAAATGTCAATGACCGTTTTGTGATAGGCTTAGAATCTGTTTTTCTAGTGTAAATATAATACGTTTTACCTTCCCCATGACCGTTTCTCTTCCTTCCGCAACTGCTGCATCCTGGAGTCACGTTATATCAGTGCCTGACTGAATAGAACCCTACTGCAGTGAGAAGTACCATTGTCCAGGCTTCCTGGGTTCTTCTTGTGAGCTCCTGGTGATAAGATAATTCGGTCCTATAATTTTTGTATCCCCCACAGTGCCTCCTATAATGCCTTGTGTTTTGGCAAAGTAAATTTTGTTTGTAGGAGGTGAAGAAGACCTTTGAGATCACAGGGACAGTGAGGTCTGGCTAGACTTCAGAAAGCCCTGACATTCTGAAGGGGAAGGGCCTATTGGTTAAGGTGAGAAAGGGTATAAAAGCAGGCTGGCTAGAATTAAAAGCAAAACCAAACCAAGCCATTAGCAAGAGAGGCCTTAGGAGAGAGAACTGACTCTCTCTGATATGTGATCGACTATCTCTGAAATGTGATCAGAAGACAGTCTTTAGGGCAGATCGAGCTTAAGAGCTATTGTTTGATATGTAGTAACAAAGCCTTGCTTTTGTTTTTCCCTGAGCTTATCTTTCCTTGGGGGCATCTGTCCTCTTTGATA
>NW_012115400.1:1681818-1682956 GCF_000951035.1 Colobus angolensis palliatus
CCACCCCGCTTTTGCTTACACGCTCACTGCCGTTCTCCCAGACTTGGCAGGAACACTTGGATTCTATGTGTGCACCTGTTAGTGTGAATGTATGTTTTCCCTACCTTCTTTGTGAATTTTCAGGATTTTCATCTGTTAAGTATTTTTGTCTCTTTTTCCCCCTTTGCTCTTCCTGAGGACGTTGTCAGCCAGGACCATATTCTAGATTTTTATTTGAACAACTCGATTTGGCCATTTTTTTTCCATGAGAGTAAAAGTCTGAAGAGGCCTCATCTGCTGAGACTGCTTCCCTCCTGGTCCCAGGGTCTAGCTTGTTTTGATTCAGGCAGTTTTGTTTTAATCCAATGAGGGTAGTAGACCTAGACCAGAATACAACTTAAGGTGCAAGGACAGGGGAACCTATGAAGGCCTGCCTGGCTTGGCCCCAAGTTTCCTCGATTAGAACACTCCTGAGACCAGTTAAGTGGGGACAAGGGAGCTTTCTCTTCTCTTGTAATCTCCACAGGGTTCCTGGAGGCAGAACTGGATTCCCAGGGAGTTAACAGAACATACAGAGGAGGCACAAAAGCATTGCCACAGGATACATATTCCTCGCCCATGCCAGCCTCATAGCTCATGGTTGAACTTGACTTCTTGCTTTACTGAGAGTTATAGAAATAAGAAAGTCAAATATTTCTTTTCCTAGAGATGGCTTCCTGAAAGAGAGGGACCCTCTCCATCCCACCATCACTCCACCCTTCTGTGTAGACTCAAGGAGGGCCAGCCGGGCTAGAGACTTTTTTGTCACCAAATCTTGTCTTTGTTAGTGTTATCAAGAATAGTCCTGGGCCTTCATTTTTGCCTTCCCTCATGCTTGAGGGATTTGTGTTTTTGTGGGCCCTGGTACCTTGGGGATGGGCTGCAGGTCTAAAGCAATGATAAAGTAGGAAATGGGAAGTGGTCACGCATCTGAGTTCCCAGAAGTACCCCCTCGACGTACAAGCTGAACACTGAAACTACTGGGATCTGAGCCAGGCTAGAGGAGGCTTCTGGATAGGCGGGCTCTGCCTTTCCTCTCCGGAACGACTGGGATCACAGGGTGTTCCTGACTCTCTCTTCCCTGTCTCTTTGTAGACTTCTTTTTTTTTTTTTTTTTTTT
>NW_012115400.1:1683591-1685860 GCF_000951035.1 Colobus angolensis palliatus
GGAGAATGGCGTAAACCCGGGAGGCGGAGCTTGCAGTGAGCTGAGATCCGGCCACTACACCCCAGCCTGGGCGACAGAGCGAGACTCCGTCTCAAAACAACACAAAAAAAGATGGGGGGATTCTATCTGAGCTTAGTTTATATGCTATTGTTTTCACCCTTTCTCCCTCCTCCCCCTCCCATGAACAGCCTGCCGTGCTAACTGCATTATACTTCTCTTTCTTCCTGTTTCTCTCCCGCAGGAGAGGGCTGAATCCCCCTCATCGTGTCAAGTCAATCTCCATGACAACTTTCACTGAGCCTGAAGTAGTATTCCTGCAATCCCGTGGAAATGAGGTAAGCTGCCACCGATGGAGTGGTGAGAAGGTCGCCCTATCTGCAGGTGGGGCTTTGTCTCAAGATTGTAGGGAAACCTTACAGTTTCATTTTTGGTTTTCTCTGAATTTTTTCATATGTATGATTTCTTTCCTTAGGTATATTTGTATATTTACAGAATCTTTATTCTGTTATACAAATCGTGGTTTGTCTAAGCTCCTTTTTCAGGAGTCAGGGGAAGTAGCAATATCTTTGTAGGATGTGGCACCTGAGCAATGGAGGGGTAGAGTGATCAGGCTCCAGAGCATGAGCATTCAGAGTTGACTGGGCCAGCCTCTCTGAGGAAGCTCTCCTGGAGCCAGCTCTGCTGCCTTAAGCCTTGACCACCTGGATTTAAGTGCATATCTTTTACTTGAAAGTGACTTCTAAATCCCTTCCCTAGCTAAATCTGCCAATCAGAAGTTGCTATCCTTGGCGTTAGCAGTACCCCTAGCTTATGGGTGATTGGTTTACTTAGAGGGTTCCTCAAGGGCCTCTGGAGGTGTCCTGGAAGCCAGAGCTCTGAAAATTGTCCCAGACCCTACCCTTATCGAAATTTAATTCTCCATAATTATTATGGCCCTCTATTTTCCTTTTTCAATACATGTCACAAAATGTGATTATAACTTTAGTTTTATTTATCTAAGACATGACCGCCCCATTGGATTATAAACTCTGCAAGGACAGGAATCATATCTGGTTTGTAGATAGACTCAGATCCTAGCACTATATTTTTATTTATAATACAGGAGGCAGGAGAATCGCTTAAATCCCGGAGGTGGAGGTTGCAGTGAGCCGAGATTGTGCCACTGCACTCCAGCCTGGCGACAGAGTGAGAATCCATCTCAAAAAAAAAAAAAAAAAGGAAGTGGAATCTTTTATATTTTCCTGCTTTCTGCTCCCACTCCTCTGACACCTTCATTCTTTTAGGTTTGCCGGAAGATTTGGCTGGGTCTATTTGATGCTCGGACATCTTTAGTACCAGATTCCAGGGATCCTCAGAAAGTGAAGGAGTTTCTCCAGGAAAAATATGAGAAGAAGAGATGGTAAGGAGTAGGAAAGAGGTTGCTATGGAAACGTGTTCAAGACATTCTGCATCTGACAGTCCAGTTTCTAGAGTTGAAATTGACCTTCTCACAAAGGCTAGACTTGGGTTGAGTCTGTTCCACTCACATTCAGTTATGGGTAAAATAAATCTACATGAAAGGACAACTTGTTCTCAGTCACTAACCCTGCAGATTTTATGTCCTCTCTTTTGGGGAGATAATAGACTGATTAGAGTCGGGAGGTAGGCCTGTGGGTGTTCATTTTTATAGCTCAGCTGATCTTGTATATGGGGAGAGATGGCAGGAAGCACACATCCTGTAGTTTTATTCCTTTAACCCATCATTTCATGATTTTTTTTTTTTTTTTTTTTTTTTTTTTTTTTTTTGTGGTGGGAGCGGGGCGGGGGGACAGAGTCTTGTTCTGTTGCCCAGGCTGGAGTGCAGTGGCGTGATTTCGGCTCACTGCAGCCTCTGCCTCCCAGGTTCAAGATATTCTCGTGCCTCAGCCTCCTGAGTAGCTGGGATTACAGGCGTGCACTACCACGCCCGGCTAATTTTTGTATTTTTAGTAGAGATGGGGTTTCACCATGTTGGCCAGACTAGTGTTGAACTCCTGGCCTCAAGTGAGCTGCCGGCCTCAGCCTTCTAAAGTGCTGGGATTAAAGAGGCTGTACCTGGCCTCTCTGGAGACTTCAAATGTCTCCAAAATATTCTAAATATTCCAAATATTTCCCTTCCTTCCTGGAATTAGGAAGTAGCTTCAGATGGGAGCGTTCTGGCTGGGCGCGGTGGCTCAAGCCTGTAATCCCAGCACTTTGGGAGGCCGAGACGGGTGGATCACGAGGTCAGGAGATCGAGACCATCCTGGCT
>NW_012115400.1:1686700-1695321 GCF_000951035.1 Colobus angolensis palliatus
AATATAGCAACTATTTGCATGTCATTTACATTGTATTAGGTATTATAAGTAACCTATAGATGATTTAAAGTATATTAGAGGATGTACATATTTGATATGCAAATACTTCACCATTTTATATAAGAGACTTGAGCATCCTGTCCTCTGATTATGGAATTGTTGGGGGATCGTGGAACCAGTTCCCTGGGAATACCATGGGACAACTATATTTTGTCTTTCTGATGAAGGAAACAACATCTCCATTCTACTATACCTTTTCTCTCCCCTGGTATCACTTCTTGTGGGATCTCCGGGGTGTGTACATGTTGGGAGGTAACTGTGAGGTAGAGAAGAGAATGCAGAGAACAAAGAGATTGATGTGGATAAGACCACACTGTGGAGTCCCTCCTAGGGATGTCCTCAGGATTAAGATGACACTTACCGAGCAGGGGCCACCGACACTGTAGTGGAAGGGAATTGTCTCGGCAGTAGCAGGAGCTGGCAGGATAGAAGTGTAGATTGTCAGCACCTAGAGGATGAGGTGGCAGGCAGCTTTTCTGTGGAACTGAGAAGGAGTCTGAAGAAACACCCAGGAAATAAAAGAGGGGGACCTTTGCCAGGTGCAGTCGCTCACGCCTGTAATTCCAGAACTTTGGAGACTAAGGCAGGAGGATCACTTGAGGCCAAGAGGTTGAGACCAGCCTGGGCAACATAGCGAGACCTCGTCTCTACAAATAATTAAAAAATTAGCCAGGCATGGTAGTGTGTACTTGTGGTCCCAGCTACTTGGGAGGCTGAGGCAGGAGGATCACTTGAGCCTGGGTGGTTAAGGCTGCGATGAGCCAACATTGCCCCACTGCACTCCAGCCTGGGTGACAGAGCGAGACCCTGTCTCAAAAAAACCAAAAGATATTCAAGGGGATGCTCAAGATAGGCAGAACTTTGCTAAGTTGCTTGGTTCCCTTCAAAAAAGGGAATTAGTAGAGAAACATGAGCATAGATTTTGACTCCTGTAACCTATGTCTTCCCAAACACCTAAGCTGAGCATCGTCCAAAGTTTTATCCCTCTCTTTACAGCCTAACTCTTCTTTCTCAAAGGTATGTCCCCCCAGACCAAGTCAAGGGGCCCGCTTATACCAAAGGCAGTGCCTCCACCCCTGTGCAGGGCTCCATCCCAGAAGGGAAGCCCCTTCGGACACTTCTGGGTGATCCTGCACCGTCTCTCTCAGTTGCTGCCTCCACCTCGAGCCAGGTAACTCTCAGATCTGCTTGTCATGTTTCTGTTGAGATTGGGGAGACAGGAGTGTCAGTTTCCTCAATCAGATTCCCCAGACTTAGCAGACAACAGTGCAGGAGCTGTGAGTTGGTTCTCGGTCCTGCTGTTAACCTGTATCTTGTATTTGTCACTTCTGGACCTCATATGTTTTGGAAGTCAGAACCCAACAGGAAGTGGTATTTAGGGAAGTCAGAATATCAGCTCCAAACCAGAGCATTCCATCAAAGAAACACAGAAGAGGCTGGGATATGGTGTCCAATACCTGGGAAAGTTGAGGAGTAACAGCCATGGGGGCAGTGTTGGGCAACATTCCTGTATATCTCAGGGTTACCTTGGCTCATGTGCTGTAAAATGTGTGGTTCTTGGAGCAGGTGTACTGAGAAGACGAGGATGATATGAGCTGTAAGAGGGGCTAAGGCAGCTCCTGCCCTGGAAACTTTTAGGTTGAGGGCAGTTACTCACTGTCTTCTCTCTCCACCTGCCTATCTGAGGGCAACCTGGGGAGCCAGAGGAGGGCCTGAGGCATGTCTGGGATTCTAAGGGCTGTATGCAATTCCTTCTCCTCCAAGCCCGTCAGTCAGTCTCACGCTCGGACATCCCAGGCCCGGAGCACTCAGCCACCTCCCCACTCCTCTGTCAAAAAAGCCAGTACTGACCTGCTGGCTGACATTGGTGGAGACCCCTTTGCTGCACCCCAGACGGCACCAGGTTTTGCTGCATTCCCTGCCTTTGGGGGTAAGTGAGTTTTGGTATGGGACCCTCCCTACAGCATATATACTTACAACATGAGATACAGTCCCTGGAGGTGACCCTGACTCTAGATCTCATGCAAACAAATGTGAAGGTCACTCTGAAGCAGCAAGGCTGGGAGGATTGGGGTCAAATAAGTACAGCCAGGATTATGTGTGGGAGTTTGATCCTAAAACATTACAGTTGAGGGCTCCTAGCACTTCCTTTTAGAACACTGGAAATAGTCTTTTACTGTTTTCTCTCTCTGTTAAAATGGGAGGACGAGGATTATCATGTGTTCCATTTCACCAAAGATTATTCTTCCCCCAAATCAGCAATAGCAAGTGGAAGGTTGAGCAGCATAGAATCTGTTTTCCTTTTTTAAAAATTTTCAAGCTGGACACAGTGGCTCACACCTGTAATCCTAGCATTTGAGAGGTCGAGGCAGGCAGATCACCTGAGGTCAGGAGTTCAAGACCAGCCAGGCCAACATGGTGAAACCCTGTCTGTACTAAAAAGAAAAAAGAAAAAATTAGCCAAGTGTGGTGGCACGTGCCTGTAGTCCCAGCTACTCGGGAGGCTGAGGCAAGAGAATTGCTTGAACCTGGGAGGTGAGGTTGCAGTGAGCCGCAATCTCGCCACTGCACTTCAGCCTGGGTGACAGAATGAGACTCCATCTCAAAAAAAAAAAAATTCAAGCTCCTTCCTCCATGAAAAAAAATTTTCATGCCCCAAACTAGGCCCTGACAAAAATGTTAATGCCTCATGGAGTAAGGATAGAAGAGGGCAGGGAGTGAACCTGGAGGCCCTGGGTGCCCCTGTCCCCCTGTGTGGGTCTGGCTCTTGGCTCCAGGCCCCACCCATTTCCCTCTGAAGAGGACCCTGTGGAAAGGCAGATGTCCCATAAGAGTGGCCTTTGGCCTTTAGAATTAGTAGATATATTACATAGATGGGCATATACATTTTCTTTTCTTTTTCTGTTTTTGTTTTGTTTTTGTTTTGAGTCAGAGTCTCATTCTGTCACCCAGGCTAGAGTAGAGTGGCACAATCTCGGCTCACTGTAACCTCCACCTCCCAGGTTTAAGCAATTCTCATGCCTTAGCCTCTCAGGTAGCTGGGATTACAGGCATGTACCACCACAGCCAGCTAATGTTTATATTTTTAGTAGAGAGAGGGTTTTACCATGTTGGCCAGGCTGGTCTTGAACATCTGACCTCAATTGATCTGCCCACCTCGGCCTCCCAAAGTGCTGGGATTATAGGCGTGAGCTACCACACCTGACAATTTTCTGTATAACCTTTATGTTTCTTCCACCTACAGGTCAGACACCTTCCCACGGGGGCTTTGCCAACTTTGATGCCTTCAGCAGTGGCCCCAGCTCTTCTGTGTTCGGAAGCCTCCCTCCAGCTGGTCAAGCCCCGTTCCAGGCCCAGCCAACTCCTGCGGGTAAACTCTGCCCCACTGGCTTCCTTTCTCTTCCAACCGTGTCCATTTGTTCATGTCCATAAATCAGCCTTCATTCATATCCTCACTATCCTAAAGAGCAAAGCAGCAAAGCACAAAGAGAAGCAGCTCCAGGAGAGGATGAGCGTGTCTGACACATTCTTATCAGGGAGAGGGGGGCTCTACTGTTCTGCTTTTTCATGAAAGGAAAATGACTAAGATTGCAGCAGGAGCTGTGTGGGTTATACACTAGGAAACTTTTCACTAGAAAATATGGAAGACCTGAGTCCTAGAAAAATTGAAAACGGATGTGACCTTTTTCTCTAAGGTGCTCTTGTCTGCATAGTACACTGTCCCAAAGGGTCAAGGGTCAAGGTAGTCTCCAGAAGTCCTCATCCATCCCGCTAAGACCAAAGGCCTGTAAACGCTACGTTGCTGCCAGCCACAATGGCTTACGCCTGTAATCCTAACGCTCTGGGAGGCCGAGGTGGGAAGATCGCTTGATCCCAGGAGTGTGAGGCTGCAGTGAGTGATTACTGTGCCACTGCACTCCAGCCTGGGTGACAGAGTGAGACCCTGTCTCAAAACAAATAAACATACAAAACCAAAACACTATGCTATTTAGCCATTGCAAGAGACTCTTCAGGCCTTCTTAAAGCATTCTGCTCCTTCCTAAGCTCTAGATGTCGAGTCTTCATAGCCTTTGGGTGCCTTTTGCCTTTGGACATCCTGGACAATGGGAGGGCAGCTGCAGTGCTCGCTGTCAGGCCCAGATGTCTGGGGAAAAGCCAGTGACGTACACTCTTTCTTTTTCCCTTCCTCTACCCATCCTTCTCTTCTCCACCCTCACTGCCAGCCAGTCGGATGCTAACGGAAAGTTACAGCTTTGGTAAGTTACTCTCCCCACCCCAGAGCCTACCCAAGCGCCTCTGATCATAGAGTTTTGAAGGCTGGAAGGAACCCTTAAAATTTGGTCATTTGACAGATAAGGCAGTTAAGCAATTTCCCTAGTCATGCAGGCCACAGAGTGACCAAGCTGAGACCAGAGCCCAGACTTCTTGACTCATGCTCTGCCCACAGCCTTCTTACTGTGCCACTGTGAGCTGATTAGCTGCTTTTGTTTCTATTTTATCATTTTGGAGGGCGACAAGAAGAAACATACATTGATAAAAGTTGGCTGGGTATGGTGGTTCACACTTGTGATCCCAGCACTTTGGGAGGTCCAGGTGGGCAGATCACCTGAGGTCAGGAGTTTGAGATCAGCCTGGCCAACATGGTGAAACACCATCTCTACTCAAAATACAAAAATTAGCTGGACGTGGTGGCAGGCGCCTGTAATCCCAGCTACTCGGGGGACTGAAGCAGGAGAATCACTTGAACCTGGGAGGCTGAGGCTGTGGTGAGCCAAGATCATGCCATTGCACTCCAGCCCGAGTGGCAGAGTAAGACTCTGTCTCAAAAAAAAAAGAAAAAAAAAGAAAAAAGTTCACAAAGAGGTTCTCAAAACCATGTACGTAAAATAACTGACCTCATACCCGTGAGATTCACGAAGCAAAAACTATTAGACATAATCAGAATTTAATAAGCCAAAGGAGTAGGAGACTATAATTTGTATTTTGGTAGACTATAATTTGTACAATGCTTTCCCACATGACTAACAGACAAGTAAGAAAGAAACTAGGAAACAAAATATCCATAAATTCTAACAAAGAGAAATCACATAGGTCACATTCTAGTTTTTGTTGTTGTTTTTTGTTTTTTTGTTTGTGTGTTTTTTGAGACAGTCTTACTCTGTCGCCCAGGCTAGAGTGCAATGGCGCAATCTCATTCAAGCGATTCTCCTGCCTCAGCCTCCTGAGTAGCAGGATTACAGGCACATGCCACCGTGCCTGGCTAATTTTTGTATTTTAAGTAGAGATGGGGTTTCACCATGTTGACCAGGCCAGTCTCAATCTCCTGACCTCAAGTGATCCGCCTGCCTTGGCATCCCAAAATTCTGTGATTACAGGCATGGGCCACCATGCCTGGCCATAGATCACATTCTGTATGATAAAAGATGACATAAACAAAGCTTAAAGGCATGAAACAGATGGAGAGACGATACAACATAGAAAACAGATGGAAGTTAGTATCTATAAAGTATTTTTAAAATTCCTGCGAATATGAAAATAGAATAATGGACAAGAGATACAAGCAGGTAACACCCAGAAAAAAAATATGAAAATAGGCCAGGCGCAGTGGCTCATGCCTATAATCCCAGCAGTTTGGGAAGCTGAGGCAGGTGGATCACTCTGAGGTCAGGAGTTTGAGACCAGCCTTGCCAACGTAGTGAAACCCCATCTCTGCTAAAAATACAAAAATTAGCTGGGCGTGGTGGCAGGCGCCTGTAATCGCAGCTACTTGGGAGGCTGAGGCAGGAGAATCGCTTGAACCTGGGAGGCGGAGGTTGCAGTGAGCAGAAATCGCGCTATTGCGCTCCAGCCTGGGCGACAAAAGCGAGACTTCGTCTCAAAAAAAAAAAAAAAAGAAAATATCCTCAACCTAACTAATCAGAGAAATGCAAACTAGGATAAGATAGTTTTGCACATCATATTGGCAAAATTTTTAGATTGATAATGGCCAGTATCGTGGGGGAAAGGACCTTCTTGTGCGCTGTTGGCAGGAATTGTACATTGGTGCAGGAATATTCAATTTAGTAAGAAAGGTGTGCTCCCAGGAATGGGAGCACTCGAGGAAACAGCCTATATAAAGTTGTTATAGATGTATCCCTTCTGAAATGCCTTCCCAGTACAGTTGATTGCTCTAAAGACAGAGTTTTTGGGGCAGACTCAGGGAGAAGGAAGGGCTCAGCCCCACGGACATCCCAAGCATTAAACCTTTTGTCCACTATCTGGCTGTCTCAAAAAGCAGTCAATCACTGGGCGTGGCGGCTTATACCTGTAATCCCAGCACTTTGGGAGGCTGAGGGGGTGCATCATTTGAGGTTAGAAGTTTGAAACCAGCCTGGCCTACATGGTGAAAACCCCCTCTACCAAAATACAAAAATTGGTCGGGCGTGGTGGTGCATGCCCATAGTTCCAGCTACTGGGGAGGCTGAGGCAGGAAGATTGCTTGAACTGGGGAGGCTGAGGTAGCAGTGAGCTGAGATTGTGCCTCTGCACTCCAGCCTGGGTGACAGAGCAAGACTCCGTCTCAAACAAAACAAAACAAAAACAGTCAACCTACAGCCAAACCCAGAGCCAAGGAACATTTCCAAAGATTCTGCCATTGTTGGGCACCTTCGTGCACTATGTCCATGAGGAAGGAAAAAGCCTCCCTTTGCAGGAAACTGGCTCAACTTGGCCCAGATCTAATGCTGATAATTGGCAGAACCACTTCCCACTACACCATGATCATGCAGGTGTTCCTGTGAGTGTGATTTAGCTATTGGGTATGAACTGAGAGAGGAGATTTTGAGAGGTGGGTGTCTCTTCTGACAAGCCTGCTTTTATTTTTATATTTCTGAGGGGGAGTATGGAGAGAGGGGAGGTTTTCAAAACTGTTTCTCTGAAACTGCAATAAGGCATGGTAGAAATCTAGCTGCGTGGCGTAAGAAGCGCATGAAGGCCGGGTGTGGTGGCTTATGCCTGTAATCCCATCACTTTGGGAGGCTGAGGTGGGCGGATCACCTGAGCTCATGAGTTTGAGACCAGCCTGGGAAACATGGCAAAACTTCTTCTCTACCAAAACTACAAATAATTAGCTGGGAATGGTGGTACGCACCTATAGTCCCAGCTACTCAGGAGGCTAAGGTGGCAGAATCAGCTGAGCCCTGAAGGTCGAGGCTGCAGTGAGCTGAGATTGTGCTACTGCACTCCAGCCTGGGCAACTGGAATGAAACCCTGCCTCAAAAAAAAAAAAAAAAAAAAAGTACATGAAATGAAAAGCAAACAGGAGCGCAGGTGTTTCTTGGGCCACCACCTCCTTTATGAGAATGCACTCTGTGCAAAGGGCCAACCCCGCCTGGGCTAGGGATGGTTCTGCCCCCTAGTGTCCACAGGGAGGCACAGCATGGCCTGCAGCCTCTCTCCCAGCTTGGTCCTCACTGGGGTGAGCTCCTGGAACATGAAGGACCACAGTAGTACAAAGAGTCAACCATCCGAGGAGAGGGAGCTGTGCTCGTGTGGAAATTCCACACACTGTACTTGGAGGCAGGCAGACAGGGAAAGGCCTCGACTGGGAGAGTCAGTAGAGGATCCAACACCATGCTGCTGGCTTTTTATTTATTTATTTATTTATTTATTTTTTAATTTTTTTATTTTTTTTGAGACGGAGTCTCGCTCTGTCGCCCAGGCTGGAGTGCAGTGGCTGGATCTCAGCTCACTGCAAGCTCCGCCTCCCGGGTTTACGCCATTCTCCTGCCTCAGCCTCCTGAGTAGCTGGGACTACAGGCGCCCGCCACCTTGCCCGGCTAGTTTTTTTGTATTTTTTTAGTAGAGACGGGGTTTCACTGTGTTAGCCAGGATGGTCTCGATCTCCTGACCTCGTGATCCGCCCGCCTCGGCCTCCCAAAGTGGCTTTTTATTTTTTTAAACAGTTTCGCCCTATTGCCTAGGCTGGAGTGCAGTGGCTTGATCTTGGCTCACTGCAATCTTCCTCTTCCAGGTTCAAGTGATTCTGGTGCCTCAGCCTCCCATGTAGCTGGGATTACAGGTATGCACTCCCATGCCCAGCTTATTTTTGTGCTTTTAGTAGAGACAGGGTTTTGCCATGTTGGCCAGGCTTGTCTCGAACTCCTGACCTCAAGCGATCTGCTTGCCTCAGCCTCCCAAAGTGTGGGGATTACAGGTGTGAGCCACTGGGCCCGACCCCAGCCAGCTGGCTTTCTAGCCTGCCTTACATCCTGTAGATTAGAAAGGATTGATGACCAAGTAAGCACAGTGGCGTTGTAGCCTTTCCCAGGAGGAAGCTGGAAGCCAGCACTTGTTCATCTAGAAAGCCCAGACATTTAGGAAGGAGGTGGCAAAGGAGAGCACTGTCTTACAAGTGCCAACACTCAGAGGGAGCGGGGCTTCAGGACCTGGCAGCAAGTAGGCACTGGGCACTTGGTCTTCCCTGCTAGATTCTCAACTTCTCCAACTTAAGGCCCGGGGTCACTGTTATTTATGCATAGTGCCTGACATGTGGAAGATCTCCCTCTTTTTTTTTTTTTTTT
>NW_012115400.1:1695811-1705152 GCF_000951035.1 Colobus angolensis palliatus
CTCTTGCTGCCCAGGCTGGGGTGCAATGGTGTGATCTCAGCTCACTGCAACCTCTGCTTCCCAGGTTGGAGTGATTCTCCTGCCTCAGCCTCTGAAGTAGCTGGGATTACAGGCACCTGCCACCATGCCCAGCTAATTTTTGTATTTTTAGTAGAGACGGTTTTGCCATGTTGCCAAGGGTGGTCTCGAACTCCTGACCTCAAGTAATCTCCTCTCCTCGGCCTCTGAAAGTATTGGGATTATAGGCACGAACCACCGTGTCCTGTCAATAAAGCCTTTTTCCATCTGGGCTCTTCTTTTACATTCACAGCAGCCCAGTGTGGTCAATAGGGTCCCAAGATAGAGAGGAGACTTTGATGTGCAAAGAGGAGGCTCTCTTAAAATGACAGGGACTCCACCTCTTTCCCTGAGACAAGATTGCCTGGAATTTCCAGGACTCTTGGCCCTCGGCTGTTTTGTAAGATATCCATGTGGGCCTTGCCCTCTGTGCTTTTTCTTTTTGGCTGTGAAGAGGAGGGAGAGCAGGAGAACCCGGCAGCGGCTCGTGGCACCATGACGAGCAGAGCGTCCAGGCTCAGGGAATTGGGGCGGCCTCCTGAGAGGCGGCAGCTACCTGGGGAAGAGATAGTGCTGACGGCTGGAGGCTGCACAGGCCAGAAGCCTCCTGAGCGTGATAGGACTTACTGTCCTCCATGTTGCCTCTGCCTGCCCCTCCCTGCCACGTTCTAATAAATGGAAAGGCGGGTTTGAGGAAAGGACAGGCTTTTCCATCTCTTGAGGGAAAAGTGGGACATGAAAGCCAAACGGGAGCAGGAGGAGAACAGCCTGACCCAGGGACGAGCTGCTTTCCTCTCCGAAGCGCAGCTTTGAGCGCAGGGGACATGGAGAAGGACTGAGCTGTCACCTTGCCCAGAACTCTTGGTAGGAGACAAGACCTCCTGAACTGGGTGGTCCCTGGGAAAATAGGCTGGCTCAGAGAACCCAGTGGGCGCCTGTCATGCCACAACTCCAATTCATCACCACCGCCATCTCCATCTCCTCTCCTGCCCCTCCCGCTCTGTCTCACCTCAGCTCTCCCTGTTGTATTTTCCACAACTGCCCAGGGAGCAGCCAGGGGACTCCATTTGGTGCCGCTCCGCTGGCACCCACCAGTCAGCCAAACAGCCTCACAGACGTGGGCAGCTTCCTGGGACCCGGGGTGCCCACTGCAGGTGTTCCTAGCAGGTAGGTACGGACAGTGTGCTTTAGGGCAGGAGAGCCGCCCGAAGCCTGGCCTTGCTCCTCCCAGCCCCATCGGCATCTCCTGGCGGTTCTCCCTTCCCCTCCTCTCCCTCACTCACCCTGAAGAGCAAGGAGGGTTGGCATCTCCTGGCCCCTCACTCAGGTTTGATTGGCCCTGGCAGCTGTGCATGACTTCTCTCTCCCCATGTCGCAGCCTCTTCGGGATGGCCGGCCAGGTCCCCCCACTCCAGTCTGTCACGATGGGCAGCAGCAGCAGCACAGGGCTGGCCTTTGGAGGTGAGTCCTGCCTGTGGAGACCCAGGGGAGGGGACCTGAGGCCAGGAGGAGTCTGGGGACTCTGGACAGGGTGGGAAGGGGATAGATTGAGAGGAATGCTTAGGCATCACAGGATGAAGCAAGTGAGAAAAAAAGTAACCATCTCTCTCTTCCTCTGCTCCCCATTCCACCTGGGCAGCCTTCACCAACCCTTTTGCAGCTCCCGCCACCCAGCCCCCGCTGCCTTCCACCAACCCATTCCAGCCCAATGGCTTGGCGCCAGGTAAGCCTCGAGCATGGTCCCTTGTCCTGACCATCTGAGACTCCCAGGGCTCACATTACCCTACAGTCTCTCACTTAACCCTTCGTCTCATGCTGTCGGGAGAAGCAGACAGCCTGGTTCTTCCCCTGCCCACACGGTGCCAGGCCACCTAGCACCCAGGTCACAGAGCCAGATTTTAAAATTAGAAGCACACAGGCAACTACTTACTGGAGACCACACTGAAGACTGTTTTAAAGTTGACCAACAGTGGCAACGATTCTCCTGTCTCCAGCCCTCGGCAGTGTCCCTTTGGGCACCCAGCCCCAATCTCTTCTGTGCCCCGAAGCTTAAGCCACCTGAAACACTCATGCTGTTCCCTGCTTCCATCAGTTCCAGGCCTGTGGTCTCCTCTCACCCCAGCCCTCCCCAGCCTCTGCTGCTCTCCCTTCAGACTCATGCTGGCTGAAGCCTCGAGGCCGGGGAGAGAGGAATAAGAGTGAACGCAGCAGAGCTGTGTGGTGGGCCGATTGCTGAGGGTTTTGTGGCCCTGATTTAATCTTCACAGCAGCCCTAGGAGACGGACTGTCCCCATTTTAGAGATGAGAGAACTAAGGCACAGACAGCGTTAGAAGTTTGCACCGTTTTTGCAGTTTAGCAGGTAGTGGGAGGCTAGCCCAGTCCTGCACCATGCCTGTGCCTGGAACCACTATGCCCTCCCTGCCACGCACCCCTGGGCAGGGAGAGGGCAGGGTTGTTTGGTGGTGTGAGAAGCAGCAGAGTTTCATGGCTGGTTCAGGGTATTTCCGCTGGGTCCCTTGCTTCTCATGTCAGGGGAAAACTATATCCCATTTTCCCATCTTAGAGGGACTTAGGAAAAACAGTTCTCCAGCCCACCTTCCAGAAGTTCACCTGAACCTCTCGTCTCTCACTCCATAGGGCCAGGCTTTGGGATGAGCAGTGCTGGGTCTGGCTTCCCCCAGGCAGTGCCACCTACCGGGGCCTTCGCCAGCTCCTTCCCAGCACCACTGTTCCCCCCGCAGACCCCGCTGGCTCAGCAGCAGAATGGTAAGAGCTGCAAATGGACAACCCCTTTCACCCCATCCAGTCTCTGCATAGAGATCAGTTAGTTGTCCCTCCGACCTCATCAGAGCCCATGCAGTGCCGTTTCTGACCAGCGGGGGGGGGGGCCAGGGAACCACCAGACCCGCCCGGGTACTTCCACTGCTCCCTTCCCTTACTCCCCCAGTTTAGGAGGGCCTCCCTTGCTGTCTGCCTGCAGGAAGGTGGGCTGGTGTCAGCTGAGTAACTGCTCTCGCCCCCCAGGCTCTTCCTTCGGGGACTTAGGATCAGCCAAGTTGGGGCAGAGGCCACTGAGCCAGCCAGTTGGGATCTCCACCAACCCCTTCATGGTGAGTACCCCAGCAGGGGTGCTGTGGTACGGTGAGTGGGCTTTCCCTCTGGGACAATCCTTCCAGAAGAGGCTGATGTGAGATGGCCCCTGTGCCCCTTCCTCGCGAAGGTCTGCGTTGTCCAAGCCAGGGCTGAGCTTGGGCCTCAGCTCTTCTGGGCGCTGGCATCTCCCATGCCGTTCCAACCCTGCCCTTGGCTCCCTTCTCCCTCACTTTCCTTCTTTTTTTTTTTGAGACAGTCTTGCTCTGTCTTCCAGGCTTGACTTCAGTGGCCCAATCTCGGCTCACTGCAACTTCCACCTCCTAAGTTCAAGCAATCCTCCTGCCTCAGCCTCCTGAGTAGCAGGGACTACAGGTGTGCACCACCACACCTGGCTAATTTTTGTATTTTTAGTAGAAAGAGGGTTTTCCCATGTTGGCCAGGCTGGTCTTGAACTCCTGACCTCAGGTGATCAGCCCACCTCAGCCTGCCAAAGTGCTGGGATTACAGGTATGAGCCACCACGCCTGGCCTGTTCTCCCTCACTTTCCCACTGCCCTCAGCATAGCGATTTTTCAGGAGAAAGGACTCCTGGCTGCCTTTCTTCTAAGCTTCCAGCTCCTCTCCCCTAACTGGAAAATGTGTTGTTCTTTCTTTCCAGACTGGACCTTCATCAAGCCCATTTGCCTCCAAGCCTCCAACCACCAACCCCTTCTTGTAGCACTGTGTTTTTTGGGGGCCTCCTCCCTGCCTTCTGGGGCCCTCTGCTCCCTAGAGCTCTGGTGATCACTTACCTGTGGGTGTTTCTGTGGGCCTTGGGGATGGTGGAGGTGCTAATGCTTTGCTTGGGGCCTACAGGTGAAAGGTGGCTGTCCTCAGATTCCACAAAGCCTCTGCTCCCCTCCCTCGTCCCACCCCCACCCAGGCAGGAAGCCCAGGAGGAGTACGGGCAGGGCCTGGCCTGGAGGAGTGATGGTTGAGGGGAGGGAATTTTTTCAAATGATCAGTTAGGACAGCCCCCTGCTCCCCTGCTCTCGCTGCACAGTGCTCCCCCACTCCCAGCCCCGTGGGTGGAGGACATTGCGAGCACAGACTGGCCAGCCTTCCCCCGTGGGAACAGCTCTTCCCTTGGCCCAGCTCACCAGCGCCGTGCTCCTCGTGGATGGGAGCACAATGGGGAAGGTAGGGGAGACACGAGGCACAGTGTTGACAGGGCAGTGACCAGACAGTCCTGGGAGCCAGAAGGCCCAGGTGGCCCAAGTGCTCTTGGTGGCCCAGCTTGGCCAGCACATACTTTCCTCCTGCAGCACCCCCTGCTGAAGGGGTCCCCCATTGTTTTGCTTCCCCAGCGCCCAGGATGAGCGGTTTACCTTTGAGCTCACCCGGGCCCAGCTCCTGTCAAGCACTTTAGTTAGCTGTTGGTGTCATGTTTGGATACCAGTGTTTTATATTTATACATAGAGAGGATTTTCTAATATAGCCTATTATATATAAATAGATCTATCTATATGCACATACATACATATATACACACACCCAGCCGATCTCCCGCTCCCAGACTGCTCTCATATGTGGGGAATGGGATGAATCCCCATCTGTGCCTCGACCATCAAAGCCGGAGCTCCAGGGCTGGAGGGGGGCAGCTATGTGTCCTGACCCCCACCATCCCCAGAGCCTGGGTTTTCCAGGGAAAGGCTTTGTGCAATTGCCTGGTATTTTTTTTTTTTTCCTCCATGTGCCTCCCCATCCCCAAATCTCTGCACCAAAGCTCATTGCAGGCAGTGTTAGAAAAGAACTGCATTTGAACGAAAGAGAAAACGGCTCTCGTGGTTTTGCTTCAGGCCACTTTGAAGGGTTGCAGGTCAGTCAACATGACTGATCCTTGACCTGGCTCTGCTGGGCTGGACTGCCTGGGCCAGTGATGATGCTGCCATTGGCCAGAGACAGGGCACAGCTGGTCCCTGTCTAAACAAGAGTCCTGCATTAGCAACGAGAAGAAGCGTGGCAGGAGAGGGGCCGCCACTGCCATGGACTGGAGTTAGTTTGATGTGAGGGGGATGCCCACTTGGGGTCGGGGTGGGCAAAGGAGGCTGGTGCCAACGTGGAGGTGGAAGTAGACCCCTCCTGGGTCTGGGACATTCTCTGCCCCAGGCTCTTTCCACCTGGGGATGTTGTGGCAACAGCCGTGGTGTCTGGGCTATTTGTGTGGTGACAAGACAGACCTGGTCAGGGGGTGGGTGGCAAACACCTCACCTGGCTGGGCAGAGGCCGCCTTGCTGTTTGGCCCAAGGCCAGGAGAGGCCCCTCCCTTTCCACCATTGCCCTGGCCCCGTGGCCGTTCATTCTTGGGGTTTGTCTGGGTCTTCCACAGAGAGCAGCAAAGAGATATGGGAATTGGGTGATTGGTGTATTTACTTTGAAGATTTTTCTGGAAATACCTCTAGCTGCTGCTATTTTCTAGGCCGGGCTTGGCATCCCTGTCTTTTCCAAAAATCAGGACCCATCCTGTTCTTCTCCCAGCCTCTGCCCTCCTTCTGTCTCCTGGGTAGTCTCCCGCTTCGCTCCCTGACCTTTGCATGTTCCATCTCTTCTGCTTCTCCCCTCTTCTCCACCCTAGATTATTTCTGTGTCCCTCTACCTAATACTCTTACCAGTTCTTTCCTTTCTGCTTAGAGCTGGAGGGAGGGCAGCTGGAATCTGTTATGGTGTATTAGGGGGAGGAGCCTTTCTGTTCTTTTCCCCCAGCTTCCATCACACTTCCCTTATGCCAGGAGTACCGAGGTTTGGAACTGAGGCTAAACTGAAGGGCTTTCCCCTGCTTCTGTCACCCCATACTGTGTCCCAGCATCTCTTCATTGTCTGGGTCCAGACCCGGGTCCTCCCTGCAGACTCCCTCCCCTCCAGCCCACAAGGACTCCAGCCTGCTTGCTGGCCAGAGCTAGATGAGCAGTAAGAAGTTAACGCCAGGTCAGCCTCAGGCCCCAGGGTTCTCTGGGCACAGGCTGACACTAGGAGCTGCCCTCCTTGGCTGGGGACAGCCTCAGCAGCTCAGGCTGCAGCACTCCAATGAGCCGCCTCTTCTGGAGAGTAGCAAAGAATGGAGAAAGGCCTGGCCTGAGAGGAAATGGAGAAAACATTGCCTGGTAGCTGCAGATTCAAACCCACTGCACACACCACGGGGCTAGAGTGACTCACCTGGGCTCACACCAGTCTTCTGGCCAATGCGGGGACCATGCTCTGCTGACAGCAGTCCTCTAGCATGGCCCCAGCATTCATCCGGTCACCTGTGGGCCATCCCCATTGTGAGGAAGCAGGAGTCAGCCCCCAAGTGTCTCCACATTGGAGCTTGCAGGTCAGACCTGCAGGCCAGGAGATGGGAGCAGGGCTGAGGGTAGGGGCTGAATGTGTGGCTCTGTCCCTGTGTTGCTTTCCACAGAGGAGCAAGGCCTCAGGCTGAGGAAGGAGGCGGACGCTGGAACAGCCTAGTCTCTTCCCTGTGGATTCCCCCAACCCCATAACATTCTTCCATAGGGGCTGAGAACGCAGTGCCCCATCCCTGACGGATGAAAAGTGGACCCCTTAGGTCGGGAGAGGCAGAGCTGAGGTTCTGCCACTTCCTGTCCCTGGGGAGCCACTCAAGTTACCAGGGCTACCGGCTGAAATATTTTCGGGGTAGGGCCAAGGGCAGTGTGTTGCCAAGGCAACTGATGTAGGCCAGGCTTGTCCTGGTACTCAGGGGGTCCGATCACCTGGCATTGATCAGCACCCACCCCACCCCTGAGGCTTGCCCAGACACCAGACCCTCAGATCCCTGCTCTTCCTGCCTTTCCTGCCCATGCATCACCTAGCACCCAAGGTTCAGTGACAGGGTGGTTTGGAGCTGGTCACTGTCATAGCAGCTGTGATTTCACAAGGAAGGGTGCTGCAGGGGGACCTGGTTGATGAGGAATGGGAAGGGGAAGGTATAAAGAGATCTTCCTCAGGTATCTTCAAGCCTCAGGGAGTAAAAAAGGCTCCTGGGCCAGGAGTGCAGCAGGGACAGGGGCCCTTTGGTGGCCTCCTTGAGGCAGCAGCAGGACTGGGAGGGGGAGGGGTATGCACATGTCTTTTGTGTCCCTGCCCCTTTGCACATGGTGCCTGTATCAAGGCCCTTGGCCATGTGGGGCACAGTCCAGTTTTGGTGGCCATTTATGGAGCCATTGCCTCTCTGGCCAACACCTATCACTGGGCAGTTGCCAAGCCCCGCCCCACACCACACCACCTGTGCTGCGAGCCTCTCCTGCACCCCAGTGGGGCTTTGGCTTATCAGGGGTCACCTGGAGCAAGCCCTGAGTCCCACCTGCATGCTGGCTGGGTGCTGGTTGGTTCCCTGCATCTCCCTCTCAGTGTGACCTTGGAATGGGTGTGCGAGGACCCCAGCTCCATGTACACGGCACTTGTCTCCCAAATTCCCACTCACGTGGGGCCCCTTCCCCAGGAAGCAGGAAGCATGGTAGGAAGCCCTGCCCGCGCTGCTCAGGCTGCCCTGGCCCTTGCACTAGGTCTGGGTCCTTGCTTCTGTTCTCTTGTTATGTCTTTGTCATACCTTGTCCCTTCCCTAAGGGAGCTCCTCCCTGAATGCCATCTTTATGGGGGCTGCACGTTGGCCTCTCCTCCCTGACTCTCAGCTTCCCCCTTTAGGCACCTTAGTCACCTTGGGTGATATCTCAGGGTCCTCTAAGTTCCCGCCAGGTGTCACTTGCTGGTTTGTCTTGTGCACCTTCACCCCCGTCCCCCTGGGGTGGGGGGAGGTCAGTGGTCCTTGGATCAGAACTGAGTGCAAAAATCCCCAGCCCAATCGCAATTTTTTCAAGAAGCAAAGGGTACCTCCACCAGGAAGTCCACACATCCATGGTCAGAGCCTTCAGGTGGTCCCAGGATGGCATTTTTGGGCAATGGTGGTGAGGAGGGGCCCAGAGCAATGGGGCAGCCCGAGGGGGTCTTCCTGAGAGATGGCCTCTTCCTCCGAGGTCTCCTTCAGTGGCCACCTGACTGGGTTCCAGTGAGTATGGTCTGTGCACAGGGACTACCCCCTGAACCTACTTATTCCAAGTCACCTATCACCCCAAACCCTCAAGAAACTGAATCTCCAGCTCAGAAATAATCCAGCGTAGTGCTCAGTGACGGTGGCTCCTTGGGTTACTTGGAAGGGCACAAAACCACTCCTGGATGGGGAGGGGGTACACACAGGAAGGACACCTATAGGCCGAGGGGGGCGCGGCAGGAGCCGGCAGGGTGCGTGGAGGCCCCGCTCCGCCGCCCTCTAATCGCCAGCGCCACCACCGCTGCCACTAGTCCGATCACGCTGGCCTCACACGGAGGCTTTCTCGGTTGCCCGGACAACGTGTCCGGACCGCAGTCAGCTGATCGGTAGAGACGCCCCCACGCTCCCTGCCCCTGTAAAGGCTCAGTCTTGGGGTCGAAGCCGCCTCTCTTGGACTTCCCTACTCAACTTCCAGCGCCCGGGCGACGTGAGGATTCGTCTCGTGGGGTGGGGGTTCCGGAGCGGTCGGCTGAGGGAGGGAGGCAGTGGGGAGCCCAGGCCACGGGCAGCAGCCACCGGGACACTCGCTGTGCGCAGAGCCCTTGCCCCAAACTTCCAGTCAGGAGCCCAGGAGAGACGGTGGACATCAAGACGCTGGACTCCCTGCCCGAGTTCACCAACTCACCCCCACCCCTGCTGGCCTCTCCCCGCGCTCAGGTCACGAGACCCAGCCATCTCTGCCTCTCCTGCAGCCACTTTATTGCCTTTGGCCCCCGAATGAAGCCCACGGGCGGCGGCCCCGGGGAGAACTAGGAATGGCCGCCGTGCCCCTCAGCCAGCCGCTACCCTGGGCCTGCCCTGCAGACGTGCGACTCTGCCGCCACCTGCGCGCAGACCCGCCACGTCCCGAGTCTTCTGAGAGCGAGCACAAGTTTCGCGCGGGCCGAGCGCTGCCCCAGCTCAGCCTGAGCCTGGCGGGCGCGTGCACCATCAACAAGAGCGCAGACGCGCCAGCACCACCTGATCGTCCTCTACACCCACAACAACAGCCTGCGCGTGGCGGCGGCAGGCGAGGTGGAGCAGCAGGCGTGATACAACGCCCTGCTCGAGGCGCGCGGTGACGCCCGAGCCCCGGGTTGCCGGGGCCCCCGGGGGCTTGTGGCTGTGGTTT
>NW_012115400.1:1705382-1744304 GCF_000951035.1 Colobus angolensis palliatus
TCTACTAAAAATACAAAAATTAGCCGGGCGTGGTGGCACATGCCTGTAATCCCAGCTACTCAGGAGGCTGAGGCAGGAGAATCGCTTGAACCAGGGAATCGGAGGTTGCAGTGAGCCAAGATCAGCCACTGCACTCCTGGGTAACAGAGCTAGACTCCGTCTCAAAAAAAAAAAAAAAGTTCTCCGGGCACAATGAGGCCCAGGCGCTCAGGGACCCTCCTATGAGCATCTTCAGACTCCCCATCCCTGAGACCCTGGCTTCCATGGCCCAGTCAAGTGGCCTGAGCCATCATGGGTGTCTGCGAGAGGGGATTGAGCAAGCAGCCCTCAAGACCTTGGCGAGGCTGGGGGCAGCAGCCTCCTACCCCAAGGGGCAGGGTGGGGGCTACATAACCAAGGGAGTGGGGAGTGACTACAAGCCCATACAGACCATTCCTACAAGTCCGGGCTCAGGAGCCTGGACCCAGGTCAAGGAGTGCCCATCACGATGTGGGGGCTGGCTGGGGATGGGTAGGGGCTCAGCGCTGCTCCTGCCCCCCTCGGAGCTGGCTGGGGAGGAAGTGTGCATCAAGTTATCGGCCCGAGAGCCTCCGAACAGGCACTGCCAGGCCACAGCCCCTGACAAGCTGCCTCAGCTATGTCGACCTGGACCTGGTCCTTTCTCTGGGGGCACTTGGTGATGTCCCCAGGGCCTGCACGCTCCGCCCGCATAGCTACAGGGGCATTGAGTTCTAGAACTCCCCGGAGGTGCCGGTGAGGAGACCCGAGACCCAGGCAGCTCTCTCCTGCTGACTGATTGGGGGGTGGTTGAGGGAGGGATAGGAGAAAGTGGTATTGTATTGCCCCCCACCCTGCCTCCTAACCCCCCACCACGGGAGGGGCTTTAAGACCCAGATGCCACCTCGGACAAGTGACCTGCAGGGCAACAAGCTGGAGTCTCTGCCCACTCTGTCCCTTCCAGCCGTGGCACCTAAGTCTTGAGTAGGAGGTTCTCCAAGAAGTTGGGCCATTTTATGGGAGAAAATTCTAGAACCCATCCCCGCCCAAACCACTGAAACTACACACTTCTGGGCTTTCTCAGCTGAAGCCCTGATCCTCTGTTTCTCTGCAGAGTTTGTGCAAGAATCTCTAGAGTCTCAGGTCGGCTGTGGCGGGGCCACCTTTCCACCAATGGTGACATTCATGTGGACCGGCACCCTCCCCCACACACCTGCAGTGCGTTCTGTCTCCTCTGAGCCAAACAACTACCCTACCCAGCCCAGAACTGAACTCCGGGAGCCCCAGCACAAGAGGTGTGGGAGCACCAGGGATCTTACCGCTAGTGCCCCCTAAAAGTGAGGTGCCCCCTCCCCCACCTGGCAGTTTATGGCTCCTTGCTTCCTATAAATTCAGCTCTGCACTGCCATGCAGACCACCCACTCACTCATTAAAGGGGCTCTGTCCGGTCAGCCCAGAAACGCCTTAGGTCATGGATACCCCCGTCCTCCCCCTAACACAGCAGGGGGTGATCTGCAGTGGGACAGAAAGAGACCCCATTCCTGCCTCTTTGCCCTACTCTGCTCCCAGCCACATGGAGCCTGTTTTGCAAACCAACACTGCTTTATTGTCAACACAACCAGCCCACTCTGCCCCGAGAAGGCTATGGACAATGGGTGTCTGGGGTCTGTGGGAGAGAGAGGTCAGCACCCTGAGAACTGCTGGGGCTACCACAGGGGCTTGGTGGGTCAGAGGTAGGGTCTGGGGGGCCAGCAGGGGGCGTGGCAGCCACAGAGGAGCTGGGCTTGGGTTCCCCCTGGCTCATCTGCAGTAGGCCAGTGAGAGCGATCAGCTCCGGCCCACTGAGCCAGGCGGTGGAGGGGCCCCGGGAAGGTGACAGGCGGGGGAGGACCCAGGCAGACATAATGGGGGGCGGCGGCAGCAGTTTCAGGGAGCCCATCACCTGAGGAGAGAGAATGGGACATGTTTCCTGCCAGGCATGCCTGGAGGCTGGGGTAAGGCCAGGGAGGGGGAAGAGCTCTCACCTGCTGGGGGGCCTTGGACAGGTACAGGGGGACACGCTGCCCCTGGGGCAGCAGAGGGTCCAAGAGGAAGACATCTTCACAGCACATTACCGGGAACCCTAGAAGGAAACACCACTAGGGTGGCAGGCTGTGGGCTCCCACCCCTGGGCACTGGTTCCGGGAGGAGTTGGGGCAGCCTTGTACCCCCAGAGGACCAAGGGAGGTACCTGCATCTGGGTGCGCTTGCTGTCCATTCCAATGCCCTGTGGCAGGGGCCACGGGTCTGAGACCCCTGCCCGAGGCTGCCTCATACAGTGTCCAGAACGAGGGGTGACACAACGTCCGGCCTGAGAACGAGGCTCCTGAGCTACAGTTGGCCCCCTAGGGTGAGGAGGACAGACCACTGGAGCCTCAGGCCACGGTGCAGCTCCCTGAACACCCCAGCCAGCCCCACAGGTTTGCCCTCAACTCACCCACACCGGCTGAGGGCCCGCTTTCACTTCGTACTTGGGGTCCCAGGGCGCTAGTGGAGTCATCCTCGAGGGGTCCACCTCCCAGGCCACCTGGGGGGAACGGGGAGCTGGGGGGACACTTGGGGATTAAAACAGGCTCAGAGTCAGAGAGGCTCTTGGGGGTAGTAGAGGCAGCAGGACTCGTCCTACCTGGGGCTCCGGGGGGTTGCTCAGTGGCTGGGCCTGGCGGGTGGTGGCGCAGCGGCAGCTGCTCTCTCCAGGTCCAGGAAGGGCTACGGGATGGGGGCCGTGGCCTGGAGGGGCAGGGACTGAGGCTGCAGTCACACCGCCCCCACGCACCTTCCCCTGGAGTCCAAGGGTGCCTGGTGCAAGGGAGGCCGAGGGACCCAAACTCCGGCAAGGACAATGGAGAAACCTCCGCAGAGCGCGTGGTGAAGGCATGGAGGTCCCCAGTCGTTGTCCCCCCGCGGCTCCGGCCGAGCCCCTCACCTGTCCCATGGGGATGTCCCCAGATCCCTGGGGGCGTCCACTCCGGAGCTCCAGGGCTGGCCCTGGTCCTTGCCCGCCGCAAGGCCTGGTCCCTCGGGCGCCTCCTCCGGGCCCGCGCCCCGCCGTGGCGGCGACCAGGGCAACATTCCGCGTTCCCGAGCGCAGGGCTGCACCGCAGTGTCCCCGCCGCCCGGCCCGGCCCGCTCAGCCTCCCTCTGCGGCGCGGCGCGAACCAGCCCTCCTGGCGAACCCACCCTAGAGGCCTCGCGGCGACGCCGGCGCCCTGTGCGTCTCCCGGCCACGTGGCGCGTGCCCCCGCCGGGCTCCCGCGGGCGCCCCCTGGCGACCGGGCGGTGAATTCCGGACACAGAGGCCCCCCAACAATCCCGCGACCGCGTGCTCTCAGACACAGTTACACCTGAGGGCCACCCAGAGGGCTTCTGGCTTCTGTTTATTGCAGCTGACACGACACCTGCGACACCCGTGGACCTTCCACCCAGACCCTCAGTCCCAGAGGCAGCCAGGCCCGCAGGCCAAGGGGGCCCAGACCCAGGCCGCCCTCACCGAGTGCTTGTCTCAGAGCGTGGAGCCCAGGCGCGTCTTCTGCTCCCGGGGTCCCAGGCGGGGTGGGCCCTGCCCCCACCTTCACCCCTAAGGCCGGTCCAGCAGGGCGTGGACGACAGCAGCGATGTAGGGGAGGCCCCTTCCCGGGGCCCCCTCCTCTTCCAGGATGTGGTGGGGCTGGCACAGTGACTCCTGGGGGAAGGGGCCGGGTTAGCTTCCCCAGGGCCACCCCCCCCCGTGGCTTCCGGCCTGTGGCAGGGGGTCGGGGGCAGACCCGAGCATCACCATGTGCTCAGGGCTCCGTGACAAATGAGACGCAAAAAAGCTGTCTGCGATAACAGAAGGGAGATGACACGGGGGGAGGCGGAGGCTCCGGGAGCAAGAGACGCTGGCATCTCAGAAGGGAGATGCTGGTGGGCACAGAGCCATGGCCACAGCCACTGCCACGTGGAGCAGACGCACGCATACATACACACACAGGCAAGACGGTCACGGTCTGTACAGTTTATACACAGAGACAGGGACCCGGCCTGGGCCCCGCACCTCTACAAATATAGATCCTCTCTACAAAATAGAGATAATTTAGCCCCCGCATAGCAGCCGTTCAGGGGGAAGGGGAGGGCACAGGAGGAAGGGGGAGACCCTAGCTCCCGCCACACCTCATGGGGCACAGAGAGCAGGGACAGGGCCAGCGGGGACATGAAGGCACCGTCAGCACTGAGAGGTGGGGACTCATGGGGCTACCGGAGGGAGGCCAGAGGCTGGGGGCCCAGGGTCTGGGGGCACCAGCGTGGGGCCTCTGAGGTCAGTGTCTGTGAAGGGGGTGCACTAGTGTCTTTGGTCAGGGCTGAAGGCACCGCAGGTGGGGTCGGGTGGAGCAGGGGCCTTATAAATAGAAGGGGGGAGGGAAAGGGGTAAGGGAGGGCTGATTTTGGGTCCTAGGAACCCAGGAGCCGAGTGTAGGAGACATAGAGCAGCAGCATGAGGACCACGTAGAAGATGACGAAGCCGCCCAGACCAGAGGGGGGCCAGAGGGGCGGTAGGAGCTTGCCCCCCACCCGCTTCACGGCTTCCAGCACGGTCCGCAGCCCCCGGGCAGTGCCCTGGAGGAGATCCAAGGGCGAGCACAGGTCAGCCTGGGGGAGAGGAGAGCAGGTGGACAAGGACAAGGGACAGATGTCAGCAGCAGGACAGTCCCTCCCACCCCTGCCCTCACGTGCTGGGGCCAGAACCATGCCCACATGCCGACGTGCCGGGCAGGGGGAGTGCAGGGCAGCGGGAGTGCAGGACAGGCAACATGCAGGGCAGGGGGTGTGCAAAGCAGGTGACATGCAGGACAAGATGGGGCCTGCAGGGCAGGGGACATGTAGGACAGGTGACATGCAGGGCAGGGGGCATGCAGGGCAGGGGCCATGCTGGGCAGGGCAGGGGCAGCCTGTGCCTCCATCTGAGAGCAGACACCCGCTGCGAATGGAAGCCCGCCATCCATGCCACACGCTTGGCTGAGCCCGGCATGCCACCACTCTTTAGAAAGCGGCCCCTATACCTCAGGCACTCCCATTTTTCGACAGGCTTCTAGGAAACTCTCCACATTCTTCCGAGCCTTGAGGGCACTGAGTTTTGGCTGGGGTGGGTGAAAGAAGAAAACGTGGTAAGGGAGAGGCCACAGGTGCCCCTGCCCATCCCCCACCTCTTCCCCGGCCCCAACTGACCACAGCAGGAGAGGGCACATGGATGAAGGGCACGGAGCGCGGCCGTAGCTGGTTGGCCAGTTGGCACAGGATGACCCCGCTGGCCAGAGCCTCGGCCAGGTCCTCGGGCAGGGGCCTCTGCAGCCGGGACTCAAGGACCTGGGAGTGTAGACCGCATAGAGCAGGGGTCAGGGAAGGAGAGGTATCTGGGAGGCAGGGAGAGTGGGGGGCTCAGGGCCAGCAGGGAACTTGTGCCTGTCCCCTTCTGTCCTCAGGGGAGGTGCCAGAGTGGGCACGGAGGATGTGGAGGGACACTGGTCCCAAGGACAGCAACCCAAGGAGGTGCCCGGCCCAGGTCCCTGCCCACACAGCTCCCAGCTCTGCTCACCTGGCGCAGCTGAGTCATTAAGTCCTTCTCATCTGGAACCTGGGGGGACCGCCGAGGTCTCAGGACAGAGTCTGGTGAGGAAGGGCCTAGGAGAAAAAGGGGGGCATGGGGCCGCCTCCACTGCTCACCACTGACTCTATAGCTGGGTCCTGGTGGCCTGGCACCCACACCTCCTGCCTCTCTGCTTGTGGGATTTTCTTTTTCTTTTTCATGGAGATGGGGTCTCGCTATGTTGCCCAGGCTGGTCTTGAATTCCTGGGCTCAAGAGATTCTCCCACCTTGGCCTCCTAAAGTGCTGCGATTACAGGTGTGAGCCACCACACCCGGCTTGCTTGTGGGATTTTCAACACAAAGGTACAACAGACCCAGAGGGCTCCCAGGGCAGAAGGGTGATGTAGCAGTTGCTGCTAGCAAGCACTGGGTCAGCACTGGGGAGGGCAGGACACCCACCTGAGCCACTCTGAGAGGAGGAACGGAAGAGGAAGCTGTTTGGTCTCTGAATGGAGCCAAGTGGCCTCGGAGCAGGTGCTGTTGCTGGGGCCAGAACCAGGGACATAGCGACAGGGACAGGTGAGACAGGCATCCCCTCTGTGTCCCTCTCTCCCAACCAGCCCTCACCAACACAGGCCCCATCCTCCTCCCAAAGTCCCTGTCCCACCTGGTCCAGCTATGGGAAGGGGCTCTTGGGAGGCGGGGGCAGGGGCGGGGGCTCCCTGCCCCGCTGTACCTCCCACTTGGGAGGCACTGGACTTAGGCGGGCCGCTGAGGAGAGACAAAAGGGAGTTAGAGGGATGGTCATGGGAAGAGGAGTGGGGACCAGATGCTGGCAGGAAACCTACTTGTGCGTGGCTTGAGTAGACATGGCGGTGGCTCCTCCCGCAGCAGACCTGAGCCCTGCCTTCAAGAGGCTGGAACAAGGAGAGGTGGGGTCAGCTAGCCCCGAGGCAGAACGACTTAGCGGGGCTCGGTGGCTCCATTTCCAGGGCTCAGTGTCCAGCAACAGCCCCGGGCAGCCCTGGGCCCCACCTATCCTTCCTGGGGGTCCCCTGCGCCCCGCTCTGCTGCTGCTGCCGCCGTTCCCGCTCCTGCCACAGCTGCAAGGTGTCTGGGCGCCGCCGCTCCTCCCCTGCCGGCTCCTCCCGCCTGAGGGACCAAGACAGGGTGAGAGGGGCAGACCCTGCGGTCAGGGAAGGAGGGGGCTGGGGGGTGGGAGAATCAGGCAGTGGCATCAGTTTCAGGGCTTGGGATACCTGCTGCTTGGTGCCCTCTCCCTGTCCCCTGCCCCGGGGCTTAATTCGGGTGGTCGCTGCTCCTAAGGAGAGAACAGGAGAACAGCAGAGCAGCTGAGAGCAGGCCTGTGCCCACGGCTGCCCTGTCCCCTCCTCTAGCTCCCCTCCCTTGGGAGAAGCACAGCTGGGCTCTCACCTCCACAGTGCCTCGCTCTTCATCCTCCCCCGGGACGTGGCTGTCGATGAAGTCAATCTGCTCAGGGTCTCCATCCGCTGGGGAGGCCAGCATGTCAGGAAGTGAGTGGGGACCCAGGCCCTGGTCCAGCCCAGCTCCCAGCCAGCCCTGCTACTCACCTGAGCCGTCCTCCCTGCGTTCTCTGGGTCCCCGGGGCTCCCGGGCCAGCTCTGAGATCCGGAATGACAGCTCTGAAAATTCATCTGTTGACTGTAAAGGCAGAGGCAGAGATGGGAGATGGCCTCTCTGCACATGGTGGCTCGGGGCCTGGGGTCCTGTGTGGGACTAAGCTCAGGGTCTTTGCTGAGCCAGCCCTTTCCGGGGATGGTGGGCAGAGGGAAGAGGACAGCTCCAGCCTCTGCCTGGTATCCTGCAATTTGGAGGTCCCCAGTTCAGCGGTCCTCTCCCAGGGCTGACACCCCCAATTTCCCATGGACAGGACACCCTTACCTCATTTCCAGACCACCTCTTGCTGCCACTATCAACGCTGTGGAAGCCTGAGTCCAGCCCGCCATCATACCGATGTCCCGGAAACAGATCCTCTGCAGGGCTGGGGCCAGCCAGGGAGATCTGGTCAGCCTGATGCTGGACAGCAGCCCCCCATCCTCCTGCCAGAAAGCAGGGGGTACCTGGGGCCAGGAAGGGGCATTCAGTATCCCAGGGTTTCCTTCCTCCCCACCTAGGACTTACCAGGGACTGAAACTCGGGGGCCGAGAAGGGGCCAGGTCCCCCAGGGCTGACCCACGCTGCCCAGCTTCTGTGGACAAGTACTTGAAGATGTGAAGTTTCCCCTTCAGGCAGACCTATGTGCGGGGCAGCACATGCTGGGGAGTTGGCAGGGAGGGCAGCTCCCCGGATCCTGCTCGGCTGCCCAAGGGGACCAACCCCACTCCTGCCCAGCCACACCCCTGTCCCTGTGGCCCCCCAGGCCCCCGCCTCACCTGGGCAGGTGGGCTCTGCAGGGGGTTGCTGTCCAGCAGAATGACCTGCAGGTGCCTGAGGCGGCAGAAGGAGACCGGGATGCGGGAGACGCGGTTACAGGAGAAATCCAGGCGGACCAGAGGGAGGTCCCCCAGCTCTGGAGCGGGTGGGCAAGGGAAAAGTTAGGAGCGTGCTCAGGCCTGGGGCCTCACGCTCACTCCCTTGCCCTTGGCTCCGGCTGGCTAGTCACCCTGGGCCTAGCACAGCGTCTCCCCTGGGTGGCTCAAGTCATTCCCCGGAACAACCTCCCTGCTCCTCTTTCCACGCGATTCTGGTCCACAGTCTAAGCGAGCTTCCCTGAGAGGGCCCATCCGGACATCGGCTTAGCCTCCCCTGGAAGGCCCATGCGGACGTCAGGTCCCGCCCAGCCCTGTCTGTCCCTCCTCGTCTCCTCGCCTGCCCACTCCACACTCGAACCCACCCTCCATTTTCAAATGATCAGCACAAGACACAAACCCTGCTCAAACACCTCCCATGACATGCAGCCAGGGCTGCCGACATTGAGCGGGTTGTGCCTGCCCGGGAGTCCCCTCTCCCCAGCATGGGCCCAGCACTGCACCCTGCATGAAGCGCTGCCTGCCCACAGGGAAAGATGCCTTTTGCTCATCCTAAAAAGGCACAGTCTGGATTCATGGTGGCCCTAGGCACAGAATAAAAACCACAGCTCCCTAACCCAGCACGAGCAAGGCTTCCATGACCTGGCTCCACGCACGTTTCCCACCTCACTGCCCACCCCTCCGGGCCCTCGGCTTCTGAGCCTTCCCAGGTGCTGTTTGCTCAGTTGGGAGAACTCCATTTTCCCCATCCACGTGTCTTTCAAGGTTCAGCTCAAGCGTCACCACCTCAGTGGATCTTTCCAGACATCCCAGATTCATGGAACTCATTGCTCTTGCCTCTGTCCCTGGGGCATCTTGCTGGGGTTTCTTTTTATGGCCCAGAGGGAGCCCTTCCTACCCCTTTTGACTGGGAAGGAAGAGAGCAGGTGCAGAAAGGGTCAAGGAGTGGGGAGACAGGGAAAGTGGATGACCACCTCACTCCCTCCTTGTTCTTCAAAACCAAGTTCACACTCGAGCACGGCACAGGCCTTCCTGCCACACCTGGCTCGCCTTCCTAACCCCATGCTTTGCACATGCTGGGTCCTCTGCCGGGATGCAGAAGGGTGGGGAATTCTCCTTCAGTGGCCGGCTCCCACCGCGCCTGCATCTCCGGTGAAGTCTTCCCCAGGCCCCAAGCAGAGTTCAGTGCCACCTCCCTCTAGCCCCCGTCCGGGGAATCTGCCCACGAAACTTCCCTATGACTGTCTCTCCTCATGAAGCCATTAAATCCCTAAGAGATGGCCCCAGATCTTAGTCACATCACCTGCATCTACCTGGTCCCAACCTAAAACACAGGAATCATACACACACACACACACACACAAACCACACACATACACACATACACACACACATACACACAAACACAGACACAAACAACACACACACACAACAGACACAAACACACACGCACAAAGACATAACACACAACACATACAACACACACACAACATACAGACACACACACAACACACAAACACAGACACACACATACACGTGCAAACACACACAAAACATAAACAACACACACAACACATACAGACACAAACATATGCTGTTGCCTGCTGAAAAGGCATGCGTGCTTTGGAGTGGCATCACAGCGAGCTCATTAAATCGGCCCCTTGGGCCCTGGCACTGGCCCCGGCATCTCTGGGCAGAGTGGCAGAGCATCCCCTGACTCAGGTGTTTGAGAGCCCCTGCTGGGGTGAGCAGGGCTGCTGGGTGACCTTGAAGGCCCCTTCTGACCTTGCCAGTCTACCTGGAGCTGATACGCCCACCAGCTCCCCTTCTGTGCCTATGTCCACATTTCTAACAGAGCTGCTCATCTGCGCCCTGCCAGCCTCAGAGGGTTGCTAGGTCAAGATCAAATCAGATTGTTTATAGTTTGTTTTATATACTGCAAAAGCCTGGGCAATGAAAGTGTAATTCTCCTCTGAAGATTCCCGGCCTGTAACTTTTTCAAAGCACATACACTGTTATGGACTGAATGTGTCCCCCAAAAAATCCTCTGCTGAAATTCTAACCCAACCCCCAAAGTGATGGGATTAGGAAGCGAGGCCTTAGGGAAGGAATTGCGATCATGAGGGTGGAGCTCTCATCAGTGAGATTTGTGCTCCTTTATCAAAGAGGCCCCAGAAGGCTGTCTCTACTCTCCGCCATTGGGGAGTACCACGAGGAGCCGGCAGTCTGCAGCCAGGAAAAGCGCCCCGCCAGAAGCTGACCGTGGAAGCACCCAGATCCTGAACTTCAACTTCCAGAACTGAGAGAAATGAATGCCTGCCATGTATAAGCCACCCGGTCTGCAGTGTTTTTGTTACCGCAGCCTGAGCCGACTGGGACGCACACACAAACACCTCCTCTCCAGTTCTTCATTCTCCTCACCTTCGGGCAGTGTACTGAGCTGGTTCCTCCGGACATTGAGGTCCCGCAGGGAAGAGAGGCCACACAGCTCCGCAGGCAGGGACTGGAGCTCGTTGCTGCTCACGTCCTGGTATCAGAAAGGCAGTGGGAAGGGGCCATGGGACCAGGCTCAGCAGAACCCACCCTCCTGTCTCTGTCTTTGCTCCAGGCCCTCCCCAACCTCCCCCAGAAGGTCCCTGCTGCCTGGCTCAGGGGCCCCTTTCCTGGCCCTGTCCCCATCCTCACAAGCTGTCGCAGGCTTCCCAGGGTGCCGATGTCAGGGGGCAGGGCTCCCAGCTTGTTGTTGCTGACGATGAGGACCCTCAGGGGCAGCTGGCAGATGTAGGGTGGCAGCAATGACAGCTGGTTTCGGCTGTGGAAGGGAGAAAGGCAGCGGGCTGGCTCCCCAGGCATGGCATCCCAGCACTGCCATCCTCTCAGGGTCACTGAGAGGGTTACTCAGTAGTACTTGAGACTGAGAAGGACACGCTCCCATGCAACCCTGGCTCGGCCTCCCTACCTGAGGTTGAGGTAGGTGAGGGCTGTGAGATTCCCCAAGGCTGGGTTCAGGCATCTCAGGCAATTGTGGTAGAGGCTCAGGCCCTCCAGGGACACCAGCTGGCACGCCGCCTCGGGCACCTCGGGAAACCGGTTCCGGGACAGGTCTAGGGAAAGCAGATGTCAGGGGAGAGTTGTGGAAAGCCCCAGCCCCGGACAGGACCTTGAGTTCCCCCTATAGCCGGCTGTCCACTCCCTAACGTCCACACCTAAAGATTCAAGGCCATCAGTGTGGCCTCCCGGGAGAGATAACAAAGCCTTCTGCCAATGGGAGCACATTCCAGGCGTGACCAGAATGGCAAAGGGAAGGCAAGGGCCTTCGCATCACTGGGCTGGAGAAGCCTCAGACTTGGGGGTTGGGGAATGCTGCAGTGTCAATGGAGGGCTATCCTGGAGAGCAGCTGGAGTCTCTAACTCCTGCGGTTCCTGTTGGGAGATGCCAGGTGGGGTGAACAGAAGGTCAGAGGCGGGGTCGGTGCTCATGGGAAAACAGTGAAGTGAGGGGCTGGGGGGCTCCTGGAAGGAATATAGGAAACTCCTGGGGCAACCTGCAGGAAGAGCCCATTCCTCCTCAGAGCCCTTCTTCCCTACTCCAGTGTGTCTTCAACAGGGGAGAAACCCCAGGTCACTCTATCTCGGTTCTAGAGATTAAGTCCCCGACACCCAACGAGTTTTTCGCCAGCCCCAAGGACCAGCAAGCCAGGTGCAAAGAACTACAAAGTTACCGATTCCCAAGGGCTGGGAGGGAAGGGCAAGAAGACCTGGCTGGAGATGGGAGCTGGAGTTCCCAGGTCCCTCCCATCCGGGCTCCCCTGGCCCAGGGCAGGCATCCTTACTACCGTCTGCCAGCCCTAGCAGCCCCGTTCTGCTTCGTCTCTTACTGACACAGGCTTCAAGAGATCAGCAACTGTGTGAGCATCTCAGGCATGGCGAGGGTGGAGAGTGTGGGAGGGGGCTGGGGTCTACTATCGCCCTCTTATCTGGAGCACTGCCTTGCTATGCGGAGGCTGGCAGTCTTGGGATTCCCTCTAGCATGGAGCCACTAACGGCTTAGACCTGGAGAAGCCTGCCTTTCTGTTTCCTCAGCCCAGCCTGTCCTGGGAGGGGCCCAGGGCCCTTGAG
Organism: Colobus angolensis palliatus; assembly: GCF_000951035.1. Taxonomy (NCBI): domain Eukaryota; kingdom Metazoa; phylum Chordata; class Mammalia; order Primates; family Cercopithecidae; genus Colobus; species Colobus angolensis. Next base: position 1,717,608 of record NW_012115400.1, read on the forward strand.
GGGGAGTCCCAGACCACAGACCTGGTGAGCTTCTCCGAGGGCCCTTCTCAGGGAGGGGCAGGCAGCAAAAGCAAGCAGAGCAGAGGAGAAGCAGGGTATATCCCCCAAGGAAATAAGTCTTGTGACAGGAAATGAAGTAGAAACAATTTGTCAGGTTCTGTCCCTGGTAGGCCCCGTGTTTACCATGGTGGATGACAGCCTGATGCCCCAGGACCCCTCTCTCTTCCTCTCTGCCCAACCCTGGTACACAGACAGAAGCCCTGGCCTGGGAGATAACGGTTCCAGAGAGGGTGGGGGGACGGCATCTGCCTCTCCCAGCCTCGCCTCCACCTGCCCGCTTTCTCTGCGTCGGCAAATGTGTTTGTGTGTGCGCATGTGGACGAAGGGGGTGGAGACCCAGTTCTCAGAGTTCTGATGGGGTAGGCGGTGACGGGGACAAAAGCTAGGAGCGGAAGGGAGTTCAGGCAGGAGGCAGGGCACAGGGGGCACAGGATGTGGTCTGGGAGAGAATGAGCTGCACTTCTCTTTTGCAAGATGGCCCCTCCCCGCCACCTCAGGATTCTTCCTACTATCACCCCAGGGAGCCTAGTCCAAGGGAGATCAGGGACCCAAGACATAGGGACCACACAAGGAAGACACTCAGAAAGAGATGGCAGACGAGAGGGAAAGGCTCAAGGCAGTCTGGGCAGCAAGGCACTGATGCTTTTCGTCTGCTTGGAGGGTGAGGAGAGATGGAGGGCAGGGTATGGGCAACTCTTATGTTTTTGTCACTTCCCCTTTCTGCCCCAGCCTGTAAGCACCCTGCTTGGGGAGAGGGGACAGAGGAGAGTTCTGGACAAGAGGGACCCCACTTGGCCTAGAAGCTGGGCCCTGGAAGGACTGAGGATTCCTGTGTGGAGAGTGGGGCAGAGGAGGGTTCTCAGGAAACTGGGATTTCCCCCCCCAAGCTCACAGGAGCGTGGCTGCACCCTGAGCCGGAATGCTGGGGGAGGAGGGGGCAGGGGGTGGGAGCTGGGAGGAGCCGGGGAGCTCCGGGTAGTTTTCCCCAAGAGTCCACACAGGCAGAGACAGCCTAAGGAAGTAAAGAATAACATTTGGTCTTTGTCAAAAAACAACCAAGGGGGAGGGGAAGGGAACAGACAGTGAGTGTCACACAGCTGCTGAGGTCAATCTGGAGCGTGGGGTTAGGTGGGGGTGGGAGGGAACCGGGCTGTAAGGGGCAGGAATGGCTCCTGGAGCTCGCTTATCATTCCTGATCTCACCTGTTGCAGAGCAGGCGAGATCAGTGGGGAGGTTTCGACTGGTTCTCCCCAGAAGATGGGAGAGGGCATGTGCCAGTGCTGGCCTGAGTATTCCCAAGCGAGCGGGCACCTGCTTAGGGAGAAATACGCACTTTCCTCCAGCTCCGGTCCCCCACCCTGCCGATGAGAGGAGGAGGCCTGGGCTGGGGTGAGGCTTCGGGAATGCAGTCCTCCCTGATCCTGATCCCCACCCCCAGCTGCCGGCCCAAGGTCATGGGCTGCCTCCTGAGTAGCTGAGGCCTGACTCACCTGTCACAGTTAAGTCCCCCACTCCCTACTGTCCACAGACACCAGGGTGGAGGGTGCATGGTTGGACAGATCCTGCAGATTGAGGCGTGGAAGGACAGTCTCTAGCTGGCCAGCACTCCCAGCTAGGAGATAAGATTTCCTTCCCTCCAGCAACGGCCTCAAGTCCCTCTCCGGGAGAAAGCAGAAACTGAAATGGGAATTCTAGGATCCCTATGAGGTCACAGGCTCCACAGTGACCTCACAGGCTTAGGAAGGAGAAGGAGGAGTCTCGGATAAGGGGGTTGGGGATAATAGGCGGAAGAGCTCAGGGAGAAAAGAGTGAGGGGAGGTAGAGATTTGCTTCTTTCCCACAGGCTTTCCTATAGGCTGCGTGGACAGTGGAGAGGGCCAGGACTTCAGGGGGCGGGGTTGCGGCACAGAAAGCAGAAACCTCGGGCGTAGGGACCAGTCACGGGAAGGGGGTGCCCGGGGCTCGGATCTCGGTGGGAAGGGGATTAAGCGGTGTAGACGAAGAGATGGGAGAGAAAGCAGTTATTAGAGGAGCTCGTGGGGACTGCTTCATAGACCGACTGGAGCTGAGGTTAAGAGGTCATGTAAATGAGACAACCAGGTGAGGGGCGGGACCATCCTACAGGTGCGCAGCTATGCAAATAAAGGAGGAATCTCTCTCAACGCTCGGAGGCGCCGGGCGTTCTGTGCAAACGAGAAGCACGTTCATTGTCCTGGGCTTTCTCAAAGATGGGAAGGGGTGGCTGCAGGTTTACGGCAATCAGGAGGGGCAGCAACCCTGGCCGCCAGGTGAAAGGGCGGGCCCGACCCCCGGATTGGGCGGGGCCCGGGGTGGGGCTATGCAAATGAGAGCCCCGGTCGGGCCCGGGGCCCGGCTGCACTCACCAGCCTGGGTGATGTCTGACAGGTCGTAGCTACGGGCCGCGCCCCGGGGGAAGTGCTTCAAGCGCCGGTTAGACAGGTTCAGGGTCCCGGTGGCCACGGCCTCCTCTAGGGCCCGCTCTGCACTGCGGCTCCCTGGCAGACCCGGAGACCCGGGCACGGAGGTTGTGGCTGCCGCCTCCTCACCCCTAGCGGCGAGTGGAGCCGCTACGGCCGCCGCCATCCGCTCCCAGCGGCTCCAGCTGCCTGACTGACGGGACCCGCCGTCCCTCCTTCCCCCTCCCCCTCCTTGGAGCCGCCGTAGTTGCCTCAAGTGGGAGGGAGCTGTGTCCGGGACCCGATGGGCCAATCGTGACCCCGAGACGCGTCAGAAGCGACCAATCAGAACCCGCCAGTGGGGTGGAGCTCCGGCGCTGGAGTCTGACGAGAGAAGGGAGGGGAACGAGGATAGAGCGCTCGCCAACGGCTGGTGCTCCAGGCCGTCCCGCCCAGCGCAGCCGCACCCAATCACAATGCTTAGATCTGGAGGTGGAGCCAATCAGGTCCAACCAAGAGGAGGCGACACCGGCACTCAACTAGTAGGGAAAAGGGCCGAGGGACCGCAAGCAGGAGTGCCTAGTCCTCGTCCCCCAAAGACCAATCGTAAGCCAGATATAGGCAAGTGACTGTCAAGAAGGCCAATTAGAGCCTCTGAAGGGAATCTGGACCAGCCTCTTCTCTGAGGGACGGCTCTGCCTACCAATAGCATGGGCGAGAAGGCGGTCCCTTTGCTAAGGAGAAGGTGGATGAGCTAGAACTTAATGAACGTGGAGGCCCGGGCCGGCCGGGAACGCAGTGTGCGGCTGCAGTGGCGAGTGCGAGCTGGACGTGTTAGGGGGCTAGCCGGCGTCAAGGACTGGAAGGGAGTCGGGCGACTGCTTGAGGCCAGTGCACTGGCGGTTGTCGCAGCTGAAGGGGCCAGCGGGGGGACCTCCGACTGTGAAGCCTCTGGCAGGGGTCTAGGGACCCTCGGGCTGGGGGCGGGCGGGGGGCTTCCCAGAGCCTGGAGACGCCCAGCTCGAGGAGGGAGGGTGTAGGTGCAGCGTTGCACGGTCTGCCGTCTCACCCGAGGAGCTCCCCTGGACAGGAATGGAGAGGGGACCAGATCTGGGGGTTTTAGAGGCTTAGAAAGGATCTCACCGTCTAGAAAACGCCCTTGATGCTACGAATGCAGAAACTGAGGCAGAGGGAAGTTGATGCGTTAGCAAGAGCGAACAGCAAGTTCCTGACAGCTGGCTGTAGAAACCAGGTCTCTGGATCCTCCACTCAGAGTCCTTTCCCACTCCCTCAGTTTTCACAATGGGTATTTTCACTCCCTTCCTCTCTTCTTTCCTCCGTCTCCCTTCCCTTCCCTTCCTCTTCTTTTTTTTTTTTTTTTAAGAAGGTCTGGTTCTGTCGCCCAGGCTGGAGTGCAGTGGTGCAGTCATGGCTCACTGCAGCCTTGAATCCCTGGACCCAAGCGATCCTCCCGCCTCAGCCTCCCAAGTAGCTGGGACCACGGGCGGCATGGCACCACCGCGCCTGGCTAATTTATTTTTAATTTTTGTAGAGATGGGGTTTGCTACATTGCCCAGGCTGGTCTCAAACTCTTGACCTCAAGCGATCCTGCCTCTGCCTCCCAAAGTACTGGGATCACAGGCGTAAGCCACCACACCCAGCCCACAATGGACTTTTCTTTCTTTTGAGACAGAGTTGCCCTGTTGCCCAGGCTGGAGTGCAGTGGCTTGATCATGGCTCACTGCAGCCTCAACCTCCCACCTCAGCTTCCCGAGTAACTGTGACTACAGTCATGCACCACCATGACAGTTAATTGTATTTTTTGTAGAGACAGGGTCCTACTATGTTGCCCAGGCTGGTCTCAAACTCCTGGGCTCAAGCAGTCCTCCCACCTCGCCCTCCCAAAGTGCTGGGATTATAAGCGTGAGCCACCAAGCCTGACCCACAGTGAACCTTTTCTATTCACAACCTCCCGTTTGCCTCCTGGGGTGAAATGGAGTGGATAAAGGGGATCCAAATGCAAGAGGAATGGAAAATACCTTTCTGTCTACTTGGAGATCTTAACTTCCTTTCTAGTGGCATAAGTCCTTAATGCAGTCCCCTTCCTATGTGGTAGGTTGCCCAGAAACAAGTCACTGAAGTTGCTTTCTCCTAAGTTCACATCTCAGAAGTTGATATTCCTGAATAGTTGTTGAAGTATTAAGATTCCATCTTAATAAAAAAAAAAAAAAAGATTCCATCTTAGGCATCCCAGCCTAGCTGTGGCTAGGCACCATACATAAGGGAATTTGGGTGGTCAGTCTGGTGCAGTCAATTAACGGATCTGTGACACCGTGTGGTAAGAGCTGGTGGTCTGGCAGGATGGGACTCCTTTGAACCCCTGCAAGAGCCAGCCACTCCTTGGATTTCTTGGTGTAGATTTGCCCTGATCGGGACAGACACAACCCTGACCCCTGCTGTTTCTCCTCATAAATGTCACCCCACATAAGACAAAGCTAGTATCAGAGACCCTGGGAGAAATCCTAAGCTTTCAGAGGACATCCATCCCTTTCTCCCACCTTAATAGGTTGTCCTTTATACATGCAATGATGTTACTGCCCCTCAGGAAAGCAAAAGCAGTCTTCTTTTTTGTTGTTGTTTTGTTTTGAAACTGGGTATCATTCTCGCCCTGGCTGGAGTACAGTGGCAGGATCATAGCTCACTGCTGCCTCAAACTGGGCTCAAGCAGTCCTTCTGCCTCAGCCTTCTGAGTAGCTGGGACTACAGGGGTGCATCACTACGCCTGGGTAATTTTTAAGTTTTTTATATATATACACACAGGGTCTCCTCTATGTTGACCAGGCTGGTCTTGAACCCCTGGCCTCAAGCCATCCTTGCACCATGACCACCCAAAAGTGCTGGGATTTCAGGCATGAGCCACTGGCACCAGGCTGCAGTCTCCTTTTGGATGTGTTTTTTCATGAGTCTAAAGAGTTTGCTGAATCATTTGTGAGCTAAACGATTATGAGCACAGTCACCTCTCCATCTCACCTGTCAAACTGAGTTTATAGATTTTTGAGCCTATATTCTTGAGATACCAATCCCTGGAGGCCTTGGCCTGCTGAAACGTGAAGAATTCACCGGTGTTTATCTACAGAGTTAGTGCTAAAAGGGCCTCAAGTGGGAAAACCTCCTCCTGCTCCCTGAAATAAAGATGTCACTACCAGTAATTCACACTTTATTTCTCCGGTAAAATGCATATCCCTTGAGCCATGTGATGGCTAGAACTGAGCTAGAACCCAGGAGCTGTCTGAGAGATGGGTCCTGGACAAGATTAAAGGGAACAGGTCACAGTGGCCAAACAGTGAGGTCACAGAGAGGTTTGTTAGCCCCAGACTCCATGGGGGAGGGGTCTAGGAGGCAGAGGGGGCCTGGAGGTCCCCCAAGCCTAGGCAGAGGACATAGTGTGGGAAAGCCAGCAGGAACGGGGGGCCAAGGGCCTAGGAGACAGGAGGGCAGGAGCAGGGAGGGGGCAATCAGGATGGTGAGGAGAAGCCAGAGACGGAAGCTGCAAAAATTCACCAGGCTGTGTGGACGGGAGGAGGGGCTCCGGGTGAGGGGGATTGGCCGCAGGAGATTGGGAGGAGTTATTTGGAGAAGTTAGGGATGGGTCTGGAGAGAGAGGGGAGGACATGACTGCACCCAGCTGGAGTCAGATGAGCCCCAAGATAGGCGGAGAGAAAGGAAAAAAGGATGTGGGACCCTCATGGGACCCTATGTACCCTTTTTCGGGTAGATGAAGAGAAGCTGCCCTTCTTGTGGCCCGGAGCTTGGGGTTGAAGAGAAGAAGGGGAAAGGGAATCCGATTTCTATCCAGTTGTTCCCCCCAGAGCTGGTGAGTCCTTGGGGAGGGGGGTTGAGAATAATAGGATTGGGGGCCAGACCACCAAGGAGCCACCAATGACCCCCCCGCCTCTTCCCTCCTCCCTCCCAGGTGGAGCATATCATCTCATTCCTCCCAGTCAGAGACCTTGTCGCCCTTGGCCAGACCTGCCGCTACTTCCACGAAGTGTGCGATGCGGAAGGCGTGTGGAGACGCATCTGTCGCAGACTCAGTCCACGCCTCCGAGATCAGGGTTCTGGAGTCCGGCCCTGGAAGAGAGCTGCCATTCTGAACTGTACACCTTCCCCAGAACCTCCTGTTCTCCTTGCCTCTTGTCCTGCCTTAGCCTTCCTGCTCTCTAAAGGCCCCTGATGACACCCACACTCCTAACAGTGCTTCCAGGGCCCCTTTCTCTGGAAGAAACGGATCCAGTTCAAACATTCTCCCTTGAGTACTTCCTGCAAGTCTTCAGAATCCACCCACAGCCCCCATTAGCGGCCTCCCTGCCAAGTCTCCCTCTGTACACAGGCACTTCCCGCTTTTTCCCTAGAGGCATCCCTCACTCCCCAAACCTGGAGTTTTCCCTCCTCTAACCCAAGGCTTCTGAACTTACTATTGATATTTTGGGCAAAATAATTCCTTGCTGTGGGGAGCTGTCCTCTGCATCATAGGATGTTTAAGCAGCAACCCTGGCGTCCACCCGCCAGATGGCCAGCAGCATCCCCCTTAATTGTGACAACCAATGTCCCTGAAGGACAAAATCACCCCCAGCCTGAGAACCATGTCATAAACCCTCTTCCCCTCCAGGGATCACCCAGAGTGTACTTGTTACACTTACTGGGAGATTAAAAGAGAAGGGGTACCCAGAACACAGATCCATAGCTAGGGGTGAGGGAGGATGAGCGGACTTCATTGATCATTCCTTTCCACTCCTGTTTCTGTCTCTTTTTTCTGTTCTTTCTTTCCCCTTTTCTTTTTTTTTTTTAGACAGGTTTTTTTGTTGTTTTTTATTGAGAGAGGGTCTTGCTCTGTCACCCAGGCTGGAGCACAGTAGCACGATCTTGGCTCAATGCAACCTCTGCGTCCCGAGTTCAAGTATTCTCCTGCCTCAGCTTCCTGAGTAGCTGGGATTACAGGCTCCCGCCACCACACCCGGATAATTTTTGTATTTTTATAGAGATGGGGTTTTGCCACATTGCCCAGGCTGGTCTCAAACTCCTGGGCTCCTAAAGTGCTGGGATTACAGGCATGCAAAAATTCACTGGGCTGTGAGGATGGGAGGAGGGGCTCAGGGTGAGGGGGGTGGATGCCACGCTCGGCCTCAGTGTCTTTCTTCTTAAGAGTTTTCCTCGACATCGCTGATGCAAGGTTGCACCAAAGAACTGCTCACTAAGAAGCACATGTTTGACCCTGGGCTGAGGTCGGCTGGAGACTAAAGTTCGCATGCCGAGTATAATCTAAGCTTATTTTACACATCTCCTTAATAAGGGGTCTGTTCCCCTGTCTTGGGGATGGGGAGGAGCTACAAACCAGGGTGTCTGAGAAATCTACCCAAGCTCCAACTCATCTCCCTCGTGTCATCCCATCCCTTGAATCTTCCATCTCCTTCCCTCCTCCAGACACGAAGGGCCTGTATTTCCAGGCATTTGGAGGCCGCCGCCAATGTCTCAGCAAGAGTGTGGCCCCCTTGCTAGCCCATGGCTACCGTCGCTTCTTGCCCACCAAGGATCATGTCTTCATTCTTGACTATGTGGGGACCCTCTTCTTCCTCAAAAATGCCCTGGTCTCCACCCTCGGCCAGGTGCAGTGGAAGCGGGCCTGTCGCTATGTTGTGTTGTGTCGTGGAGCCAAAGATGTAAGTAGCAGAACCCTGGCAGCTGAGAGCCCACCTGTATTAGTCCATTTTCATGCTGCTATAAAGATGTACCTGAGGCCGGGTGCAGTGGCTTACACCTACAATCCTAGCACTTTGGAAGGCTGAGGCAGGCGGATCACCTGAGACCAGGAGTTCGAGACCAGCCTGGCCAACATGGCGAAACCCCTGTCTCTACTAAAAATACAAAAATTAGCTGGGTGTGGTGGTGGGTGCCTATAATCCCAGCTACTTGGGAGACTGAGGCAGGAGAATCACTTGAACCTGGGAGGCAGAGGCTGTAGTGAGCTGAGATTGCACCCTTGCACTCAAGCTTGGGCAACAAGAGCGAGACTCCATCTCAAAAAAGAAAAAGAAAAGAAAGAAAGACATACCCGAGACTGGGTAATTTTTTTTTTTTTTTTTTTTGAGACGGAGTCTCGTTCTGTCGCCCAGGCTGGAGTGCAGTGGCCGGATCTCAGCTCACTGCAACCTCTGCCTCCTGGGTTCAAGCCATTCTCCTGCCTCAGCCTCCGGAGTAGCTGGGACTACAGGCACCCGCCACTTCGCCCGGCTAGTTTTTTGTATTTTTTAGTAGAGACGGGGTTTCACCGTGTTAGCCAGGATGGTCTTGATCTCCTGACCTTGTGATCCGCCCGACTCGGCCTCCCAAAGTGCTGGGATTACAGGCTTGAGCCACCGCACCCGGCGAGACTGGGTAATTTATAAGTCGAAGAGGTTTAATTGACTCATTTCCACATGGCTGGGGAGGCCCCAAGAAACTTACAATCATGGCAGAAGGGGAAGAGGCACATCTTACATGGCAGCAGGAGAGACCATGCAAGCAAGAGCAGGGAAAACTGCCTTATAAATCCATCAGACCTTGTGAGAACCCACTATCACGAGAACAGCATGGGGGGAACCACCCCCATGATCCAATCACCTCTCCTCTGGGGATTACAATCCGAGATGAGATTCGGGTGGGGGCACAGAGCCTAACCATATCGCCACCTCCCTTTTGAGGACCTAGACACCCATTAGTCCTGAGGTGTCTTTCCTATGACTTCTGCCCTCCCACATGGGAACTTGAAATCAAGGGTTTATTTCCCAACCCTGGACCCAAGCATTTCACCTCCCACCCCAGGATCCAGCTGCCCCAGCCCCATCCCATTTTGAAACCCTAGATCTCAGACGCCCTCATCTTTTCCCCCAGTTTGCCTCAGACCCAAGGTGTGACACAGTTTACCGTAAATACCTGTACGTCTTGGCCACTCGGGAGCAGCAGGAAGTGGTGGGTACCACCAGCAGCCGGGCCTCCGACTGTGTTGAGGTCTATCTGCAGTCTAGTGGGCAGCGGGTCTTCAAGATGACATTCCACCACTCCATGACCTTCAAGCAGATCGTGCTGGTTGGTCAGGAGACCCAGCGGTCTCTACTGCTCCTCACAGGTGTGGCCCAAAACAGTGGCTTTTGCAAACTGTTCCCTGCAGATTCCTCAGGCCCTGCTGCAGAGGACGGGGAGGGAGGCCCCTCAGACTGGTTTCCATATGCCACCTTATCCTAGTCTCCATCTAAATAGCTCTGCCTTTCTCTGTCTCCTAGTCTAGGATTCTGCTTAATATTTTACATGAATAAAAGGCCCTGTCCGGGTGCGGTGGCTCACACCTGTAACCCCAGCACTCTCGGAGGTCGAGGTGAGCAGATCACCTGAGGTCTGGAGTTCGAGACCAGCCTGACCAACATGGTGAAACCCCATCTCTACTAAAAAATACAAAAATTAGGTCGGGCGCGGCGGCTCACACCTGTAATCCCAGTTGTTGGGAGGCTGAGGCGGGTGGATCACGAGGTCGAGATCGAGACCAACCTGGTAAAACCCTGACTCTACTAAAAAAAAATACAAAATTAGCCAGGCATGGTGGCGCACGCCTGTAGTCTCAGCTACTCCAGAGGCTGAGGCAGGAGAGTCCCTTGAACCCGGGAGGCGGAGGTTGCAGTGAGCCGAGATCACGCCACTGCACTCCAGCCTGGTGAGAGAGCAAGACTCCATCTCAAAAAAATAGCCGGGCGTGGTAGCGTGCACCTATAGTCCCAGCTACTTGGGAGCCTGAGGCAGAAGAATCACTTGAACCCAGGAGGTGGAGGTTTCAGGGAGCCAAGATTGTGGCACTGCACTCCAGCCTGGGTGACAGAGCGAGACTCCGTCTCCGAAAAAAAAAAAACACAACAACAAAAAGGCCCTGCTGCCAAAAAACAGTTTGCAAACCACTATTAGTGAACACCTGATTTTAAAAAGTCTGATCTTGGTAGGGCATGGTGGCTCACGCCTGTAATCCCAGCACTTTGGGAGGCCAAGATGGGCAGATCACTTCAGGTCAAGAGATTGAGACCATCTGGCCAACATGGTGAAACCCCGTCTCTACTAAAAATACAAAAATTAGCTAATTAGCCGGGCATGGTGGCACATGCCTGTAGTCCCAGCTACTCGGGAGGCTGAGGCAGAAGAATTACTTGAACCAGGAGGCGGAGGTTTCAGTGAGCCGAAATCGCACCATTGCATTCCAGCCTGACAACATTGCGAGACTCTATCTCAGAAAAAAAAAAAAAAAAAAGATCTCCCCAGCTTCCATGCCAAGCACCTCACTATACTCCAAACTGCTCCCTACTTTCCCAGTGTCCTTTATACCTAACCACATCCCCAGGCCTGAAACCCTCTAGGCTTTTTCTTAATTTTTTTTTTCTTTTTTGGAGCAGGGTAGGAGATGGGGGGCTTGCTATGTTGCCCAGGCTGGTCTCGAACTCCTGGCCTCAAGTGATCCTCCTGCCCTGGCCTCCCAAAGTGCTGGGATTGAGCACCAAGGTGTGAGCCACCACACTTGATCACCTCTACACTTCTGAATGCCAGGCAGGGCCCTCAATCCCCAGACCTCTCACTCAAATTGGATTCTAACAAATCTGCTAGATTTTTCTCTCTGCTCATCTCTCATGCTGAAATACTTCCCTGATTTATGGTGGGAACTGGAGTCTGGGGGACTTGGGGTCACTCTTCCCTTATTTCTTTCTCACCCTTTTTCTTCCAGCCCCACTCTAGGGCAGTAAATGTGTCACCCATAGAGCCTAGGGAGTCTCTTGGGATGTTTATGTGGCTATTGGAGAATCCCCTCCCCAACTAATTGTCTGCTTCCCCTGCCCCCAGAGGAAGGAAAGATCTACTCTTTGGTAGTGAATGAGACCCAGCTGGACCAGCCACGCTCCTACACGGTTCAGCTGGCCCTGAGGAAGGTGTCCCACTACCTGCCTCACCTGCGCGTGGCCTGCATGACTTCCAATCAGAGCAGCACCCTCTACGTCACGGGTATGGACCACCTCCCCCTAGCTCAAGCCCCCAGCCTTGGTTAGACCCTCCAAACACTGACAGCCCTCGTCCTTACTCTAGCTGGATGGTCAACCTCTGAGGGCATCCTAGTGAAAAGATGTGTTTAGGGCTGGCATGGTGTCTCTTGCCTGTAATCTCATCACTTTGGGAAGGCAGGTGGATCACCTGGGGTCAGGAGTTCAAGACCAGCCTGGCCAACATGGCGAAAACCCATCTCTACTAAAAATACAAAAATGAGCTGGGTGTGGTGGCAGGCGCCTGTAATCCCAGCTACGCCAGAGGCTGAGGCAGGAGAATCACTTGAACCAGGAGGTAGAGGTTGCAGTGACCTGAGATCGTGCCACTTCGCTCCAGCATGGGCGACCGAGCGAGGCTCAGTCTCAAAAGATGTGTTTTCAGTTCCCAGGCATTATAGTTGATGCATTCCTAGTGGGTTTGAGACTCCTTGGATCTTGTAGCTTTCATCCCAGGTGGGGCCTTATCCCTAGGAAATGGGTGCCCAAAGCTGCTGAGCTGAGGTCTCCTGACCCCCCAGACCAGGGGGGAGTGTATTTTGAGGTGCATACCCCAGGGGTGTATCGGGATCTCTTTGGGACTCTTCAAGCCTTTGACCCCCTGGACCAGCAGATGCCACTGGCTCTCTCACTGCCTGCCAAGGTAAGCTCCTGGAGGGATGGGGCCAACCAGAGGGGTGGGGCTGTAGGGATTGAAAGGTCTGAAGTATTATAGGAATCAAATGATTGATCCAGAGGGGCAGGGGATCCCCAGGGAGAGGTATGCCAAAAGAGATCAGCTGAGGGCTGGGTGCGGAGGGAGGCTGAGGAGGGAGGATTGCTTGCGCTCAGGAGCTCTAGACCAGCCTGGGCAACATAGTGAGACCCCATCTCTAAAATATATGTATATATATTATATATAGAAAGAGATCAGCTGGGGATGGCAGGTTAGTGGCTGGGAGACTCTGGAACTCAGAGTTCCTCTGGAGGGAATGGAATGCCTATCCCCTTTCTATCTTGCATGCTAGATCCTATTCTGTGCTCTTGGCTACAATCACCTTGGCCTGGTGGATGAATTTGGCAGAATCTTTATGCAAGGAAATAACAGATACGGGCAGCTAGGAACAGGGGACAAAATGGACCGAGGGGAACCCACACAGGTAAGACTGTGTCCCAGCAACTCTCATCCCAACCCCTTTCCTCCAATTCCCTAACCCCCAGATATGTCCACTTCTCCTGCTTCCATAGAATCCAGATTCTGCTCCTCTGGGAAGTTAAGCCAATCAACATGTAATGCCAGTGGTACTGCCCCAGGTCTTCCCCAGGGTTGGCACTATGAGGTCCATTCTGTGCAGTGCACACTGTAAATGCAGTAGGAATTTAGTGAAGGGGTAGAGTGGGTGACCTGGGCAGGCTAGAGTAACTTCTAGAAGAGGTAAGATGTGAGCAGGGGCCAGGTGCAGAGGCTCACCCCTGTAATCCCAGCACTTTGGGAGGCCAAGGTGGGCGGATCACTTGAGGTCAAGGGATCGAGACCAGCCTGGGCAATATGGTGAAACCCCATCTCTACCAAAAATATAAAAAATTAGCTGGCTGTGGTGGCACATGCCTGCAATCCCAGCTACTCAGGAGGTTGAGGCAGGATAATCTCTTGAACCCAGGAAGCTGAAGTTGCAGTGAGCTGAGATCGTGCCACTGAAGTCTAGCTTGGGCAACACAGCGAGACTCCATCTAAAAAAAAAAAAGATGTGAGCAGGGCCTCGTGGGTTACATAAGACTTAGGTAGGGATAGAGAAGGCATTTTGTGTGATAAGGAGGGGGATAGGCACGAAACTTGCACATACCTGGGACAGTGACAAGACGGGTCTTACTAAAGCACAGAAGGCATCTTGGGAATCACTGAGGTATGAGGTGGTACAGGTAGGCACAAGCCTAGAGAGGTGTAGATCTGGGGAAGAGTCACTGCAGGTTCTGGAATGGGAGAAGGCAACCCCCAGGAGGTGACTGAGAACATGTCAGGAGCCTTATGCAGGGGAGGCCAAGGCAGGGAACCCGCCAGGAGGCTGCTGAGTGATGGCAGCACTTGAGACAAGGGCCTGGTGCTGCAGCCAGAATGGGAAGGAATGGATACAGGAGCTCTCTAATTTGGGAAGAAAATGAATAGGGCCTCAAAACTGATTAGATGTAGAAGAGAGGGGTATAAGACAGAGGTGGCTCTGAAACAAGGATGATATCTCACACCTGTAATCCCATGAGATCAGCCTGGACAACATGGAGAAACCCTGTCTCTAGAAAAAATACAAAAATTAGCCAGATGTGGTGGCAGGCGCCTGTAGTCCCAGCTACTCAGGAGTCTGAGGCACGAGAATTGCTTTAGCCTGGGAGGCGGAGGTTGCAGTGAGCCGAGATCGTGCCACTGCATTCCAGCCTGGGTGACAGAGAGAGACTCTGTCTCAAAACAAAACAAAACAAAAACCACACTCAATTGGAAACGTCTAGCTGGCAATTAGATACTACCTGGGAACATGGTTGAATGGACAGAAGTAGAGACTGAAAAGCAACTCTGAGAAGTAGGCCCCATGGTAGGCAGGGGACGAAGAAGAGGTGCCTCTAAAACAGGCCATGCATCCCTCTAACACTGTCCCAGAAGCCACATGAGAAGGAAGTTCCAAATGGGGTGGGCGGCAGGGTTTATTGACGGTGTGACAATGTAAGATACATTTGCTACTGACATGGAAAAGATAGTCATGCCATATTTTTAGGTGAAAAAAAACTTTTATGAAATGGTTTATATAGTACCATTTATTTTTATTTTTATTTTATTTTCAAGATGGAGGCTTACTGTGTCTCCCAGGCTGGAGTGCAATGGCGCGATCTTGGCTCACTGCAACCTCTGCCTCCCAGGTTCAAGTGATTCTCCTGCCTCAGTCTGCCAAGTAGATGGGATTACAGCGTCCACCACTATGGCCGGCTAATTTTTGTATTTTTAGTAGAGACGGAGTTTTACCATGTTGGCCAGGCTGGTCTCGAACTCCTGACCTCAGGTGATCTGCACACCTTGGCCTCCCAAAGTGCTGGGATTACTGGCGTAAGCCACCACACCCGGCCTCTTTTATTTTTATTATTACTTTTTTGAGACAGGGTCTTGCTGCTTCCCAAGCTGGAGTGCAGTGGCACAATTGTAGCTCGCTGCAGCTTCCAACTCCAGGGCTCAAGAGATCTTCCTGTCTCAACCTCCCAAGCAGCTAGGACTATAGGAATGTGCCACTATGCCCAGATAATTTTTTTTTTTGAGACAGGGTCTTGCTCTGTTGCCCAGGCTTATACAGAACTCATGGCTTTAAGCAATCCTCCCACCTCAGACTCCTAAAGTGCTGGGATTACAGCTGTGACCCACCACACCTTGGCTCATCCCATTTTTTGTGTAAAAATACACAACTTGCCCATCATGGTGGTGGCATCTGTAATCCCAGCTACTCAGGAGGCTGAGACAGGAGGATTGCTTGAGGCCAGGAGTTAGAGGCTGCAGTGAAGTGTGATCATCACTGCACTCCAGCCTGGGTGACACTGAGACCCTATCTCTAAAAAATGAAAAATATACAACTTATGTGTATTTGTTTGTTTAGCCAACAGTGAAGAATATCTAGTAAGATATTAATAGTAGATAGTGGAATTTCCAATGATTTTAAAATTAATTTTTTGCTTGCCAATGTTTCATAATTTTTCTAGAATGACCATAAATTACTTGTCAGTGTCTTCAGAATTAAAGTGCTAACAGGCTCAGGAGAATGAGGGAGTAGAAGAGGCCCTGCGATTTAGCCGCTGAGAGGGCAAGTGCCTCTAGAAAGAGCATGTCAGTAATGTAGTAAAGAAAAAAGCCAGATCCCAGGGAGGTGCTGGAAAGACTGGCTGTGGGAAGGAACAGTAATGTGGTCAACCTCAGATTGGTCATGTAACCAAACCTGCTGCTTAAGAGAGAGGGGCAGGAAGCAGCAGGAAGCAAGTAGAAGCATTTTTTTTCAAAAACAGGGTGGCCATTTTGGAAAAGAATTATGTGATAAGTTGAAAATGCTAGGCCGAGCACAGTGGCTCACACCTGTAATCCTAGTACTTTGGGAGGCCAAGGCAGGTGGATTTCCTGGGCCCAGGAGTTCGAGACCAGCCTGGGCAACACAGTGAAACCCCATCTCTACTAAAATACAAAAGAAATTAGCCGGGCGTGGTGGCGTGCACCCATAGTCCCAGCTACTAGGAAGGCTGAGGCAGGAGAATTGCTTGAAGCGGAGAGACAGAGGCTGCAGTGAACTGAGATCGTGCCACTGCACTCCAGCTTGGGCAACAGAGCGAGATTCTGTCTCCACAAAAAAAAAAAAAAAAAAAAAGGTAGAGGCTGAAGTGGGAGGCCAGGAGTTCAAGATCACCATGGGCAACATAGTGAGACACTATCTCTATAGACAATTTAAAAATTTAAAATTTCAAAATTATAGGCACATGCTGGGTGTGGTGGCACATGCCTGTAGTCCCAGCTACTCAGGAGGCTGAGGCGGAAGGATGGCTTGAGCCCAGGAGTTCAAGGCTGCAGTGAGCTATGATTGCACCACTACACTTCACCCTGGGCAACAGAATGACACCCCATCTCTAAAAAAAGAAAATAGAAAATAAAAATACTAGAGTGGAGGCCAGGCGCAGTGGTTCACGCCTATAATCCTGGCACTTTGGGAGGCCAAGGCAGGCAGATCACCTGAGGTCAGGAGTTCGAGACCAGCCTGGTCAACATGGCATAAACCTCGTCTCTACTAAAAATACAAAAATTAGATGGGCGTAGTGGCAGGGACCCGTAGTCCTGGCTACTTGGGAGGCTGAGGTGGGAGAATCGCTTGAACCCAGGAGGCAGAGGTTGCAGTGAGCCTAGATCGTACTACCGCACTCCAGCCTAAGCAACGGAGTCAGACTCTGTCTCAAAAAAAAAAGAAAAAAAAAAAAAGAAAAGAAAAGAAAGAAGGAAGAAGGAAGGAAGGGAGGGAGGGAGGAAAAATAAAGAAAGGAAGGGAAAAAGAGAAAGGAAGGAAGGAAGGAGAAAGAAAGAGAAAGAAAGGAAAGAAGGAAGAAAGAAAGAAAAGACAATAGTAGAGCAGGAAGGGAAGGATAGTGGAAGGAAAGTCCTTCCTCAGGGTGGTGTTGGAGGCTAACCTGAAGTTGCACAAGGAGCAAGTCTCCCCGAGGCTGACAGGCAAGACGAGAGGCTGGACTGGCACAGATGGGTGGGCTGAAAATGAGAGGTACACCACAGCAGGCCCTGGGCTCAGGCAAGGAGCTCATTTTCTGGGGGGCATAGATGAGGTACCAAGAGAAGTGCAAGACTCTGTGACCAGTTAGAGTATGGGGGCTGCAGGGGTCAGCAGGGCAGACCTGGGGCGTGGGACAGTGCTGGCTCCCGTTTCCTCCTCCCCAGTTCACATTCTGCCCCGAGCCTTCCAGTCAACCTTTTCCCACCCCAGCCCCCCAGTCCCTTGGTGCTCCCCACTCAGGGCCCCTGGCCGTGTGTCCCCAGGTTCGTTACCTGCAGCGGCCCATCACCCTGTGGTGTGGCCTCAACCACTCTCTGGTGCTGAGCCAGAGCTCAGAGTTCAGCAAGGAGCTGCTGGGCTGCGGCTGTGGGGCTGGGGGCCGCCTCCCAGGCTGGCCCAAGGGGAGTGCCTCCTTCGTCAAGCTCCAAGTCAAGGTCAGAGCGGGGTCAGGGGAGCGGGCACCCAGGGAAGGCGAGAGTCATAAGCCAGGAAGCCCACAAGGCTGTAGCTGGGGCTCCTGCAGGGACCCAGGGGGTCCCATTTCCCTAGCATCACCCCACCTCCCTCCTCTGCCTCATACCACACTCTCTGCTCTCTCCCTTAGCAGACTGTGCTGGCCTTGCCCAACCTCTCACACCCCTGGGACTTAGCAGGCTCAGGGCTGGTGTGAGAGGGAAGAATGCAATAGGCGGATTAGCCCGGGCTCCCTGGGAACCCCTGCAAGGAAAGTACCACTCAGCCATGCCCCTTTCTCTCCTCCTCCAAGGTCCCTCTGTGTGCCTGCGCCCTCTGTGCCACCAGGGAGTGTCTATACATCCTGTCCAGCCACGACATCGAGCAGCACACCCCCTATCGTGACCTGCCGGCCAGCAGGGTGGTGGGGACTCCCGAGCCCAGCCTGGGGACTGGAGCACCCCAGGACCCCGGGGGGATGGCCCAGGCCTGCGAGGAGTACCTCAGCCAGATCCACAGTTGCCACACGTTGCAGGACCGCATGGAGAAGATGAAGGAGATCGTAGGGTGGATGCCCCTGATGGCCGCACAGAAGGACTTCTTCTGGGAGGCCCTGGACATGCTGCAGAAGGCTGAGGGAGGCGGGGGTGCTGTAGGGCCCCCAGCCCCTGAGACCTAATCCCCCTCATGCTAGCCTAGTCCCTGGAGGGAGTCTGGCCCCAGGCCAGGGACTAAGGAGCAATGACCACTGTGTGCATGCATGTGGGAAGGGGTTGCTAGGGCGTGGGGACCGCTAACCAGGGTAAGGCAGGGAACTGTTTTGTAAAATGTTCAGGGGGCTGCCCAGGAGGGGCCCCCAACCTGACTATCATGGACAAGAGATTTGATGGATAGAATAAAAGGCTGCAGTGAGGCCTGCTGTGGAGGCCTGGTGGAAGGCTGGCAGGGATGGGCAGGGATGGGGGTCTGCTGCCCGGCATGGTGGGTGCGGAAGGGCAGGAGCCCAGGCAGGGGCAGGCAACAGAAGCAGCTCCAGGTCTCAGGTGCAGTGGAGCTGATGCTGCCTGAACTCTTCACATTGCTGTCCACTCCTCGCTCCCAAGAGCCCACCTGGTCTGGGGACTGGAGCACCCCAGGACCCCGGGGGGATGGCCCAGGCCTGCGAGGAGTACCTCAGCCAGATCCACAGTTGCCACACATTGCAGGACCGCATGGAGAAGATGAAGGAGATCGTAGGGTGGATGCCCCTGATGGCCGCACCCACCCAAGTGGGAAGTCCTGGCCCTACTTTCTGGAACAACTCTAGCACAGATGCTCTTGGCTACCCCCCTGGGGTCCCCTGTCCATTAGACTTGTCCCATCCTGAGGCAGCCAGTTCCTCTTGACCCCCAAAAGCTTCCCACCCATCTCGATTCAGCCTGAAGCCAGCCCCCTCCTCTCTTCCTTCTGTTTACCTCCCAGGTTTGGGCTCTATTTTCTACTCCTTCCACCTCTTGCTCAGTAACAAGGACACTCCTTTCATCTACATCCCATGCCTCCCGCGTTGCTTCCTGTACCTTCAAGTAGTTGGAAGAGGTCATGGGTGAGAATTCCTTCTCCTTGGCCTAGTCTGGCCCAGGCCTGGAGAGAAGGCAATAGAGATTTGGAGGCCAGGCGTGGTGGCTACGCCTATAATCCCATCAGCTTGGGAGGCCAAGGTGGGTGGATCACCTGAGGCTAGGAGTTCGAGACCAGCCTGGACAGCATGCTGAAACCCTGTCTCTACTAAAAATACAAAAATTAGCCAGGCGTGGAGGTATGCGCCTGTAGTCCCAGCTACTTGGGAGGCTGAGGCACAAAATTTGCTTGAACCCGGGAGGCGAAGGTTGCAGGGAGCTGAGATCGCGCCACTGCACTCCAGCCTGGGTCACAGAATGAGACTCCGTCAAAAAAAAAAAAGAACTGGAAAATGAGCTGGCGGGGTGGTCAGGTAGGGAGTAAGCAATGAGGGCTCCTGAGCTGAGGAAGCAGGGGCTGGGGGAGGATGGGGGCTAGTGAGTCCTCAGAAGGTCCCGGAGATACTCCCTCAGTGGACAGAGTGGGGTTCCCAATGACGTTACTTGAGGCCTGGGAGACGGCCTCTGCCCCTCACTGCTCCTCCCCCTTCTTAGGTCAACATTTATGTGTCCTAGACCTAGAGAGGTCCCAGGACACACCACTGTCCCGCCTTCCCCACCGCCCGCCCCACTGGCCAGTCCCCACGCCCACACACCCGAGGCTGCCCCATCTGGCGCTGATTATCCTGCTGCTGCCGCCACCGCTGCTGCTGCTCAGCAAAATTCAGCTGCTGCCTCTGTCTTGAGGACCTCTGCCTCTTTCCCCGGGGCCATGCTGCCTGCAGCCACAGCCTCCCTCCTGGGGCCCCTCCTCACTGCCTGGGCCCTGCTGCCTTTTGCCCAGGGCCAGACCCCCAACTACACCAGGTAGGTCTCTTGGCATCTTCCAGACAGCTCCAGTGAACTTCAGACCCCTGATTCCTGGGGCGTTATGCCTGGGGATATTTTGGGTTCCCTTGCTGACACACCACTCCCCAGATTTCCCACTGCCTCACCCTTCTCTGGCCCCCAAATCCTCCCCATCTGCTGTAAGACCTTGATCTCCTGCAGGCCACCACTGCTCCCATTCCCCCACCACGTTCGTCCTCTGGTCTCTTAAGTCTCCTCACCCACCCATACCCTTGGCCCCCCCATAGAACCCAAGAGAGAGCCAAGCTCCTGAACTTGCCTGGTAGCTGGATTCCAGGAAGGAATTCGAGAGGGATTTAGAGGGAGGAGGGGCCAGCGAGTGGAGACTTGAGAGTCAGATTCTAAAGCAGTTTGGAACAGGGGCAGGGCTAAGGTGAGGAGCTCGGGGAGCCTGGCCTCCAGGTTCAATCAGAGGGCCATCGCCACTGCAGCTCCCTCCATCTCTCCACCCCCTCCCCCCCACCGCCTCGTGGCTATGTCCACATCTGGAAGTAGTTAGGCGGCTCCTGTCCCTGGACTGCCAGGCAGAGTGAGGGGGGAGTCAGGAAGGGGGGCCGAGGAGGATTCCGGGAATTCCTGTTGGGGTGGGGGTGGGGACTCTGGGGGTTGGAGGGATGGTTGAGTTGCCAGGCCCACTTTTCCCTTATCTTTGTGGGAGTCTGGGACACCCCAGCCCTGTCCTGGCTGGTGGAACCTGCCCCAGATCTCTCAAGACCTTTCCATTTCATCCCCCAGCTTCCCTTCTTGGAGTTTCATCCTCATCACCTCATCCCCATCTTGCCAGTGCTCCCCCGTCCCACCCGTCCCTGCTCTTTCCTGACCCCTTTTCTGTTCTCCAGACCTGTGTTCCTGTGCGGAGGGGATGTGAAGGGGGAATCAGGTTACGTGGCAAGTGAGGGGTTCCCCAACCTCTACCCCCCTAATAAGGAGTGCATCTGGACCATAACGGTGAGAAACCCCTCTGGGCACTACCCCTTGTCAAAGTCTCAGAGGCAAAGGCCTGACTGTGAAGGGACCGCCCCCAGGCCCCCAACCCCAGTCCCCCGCACCACCTTCTCAACCTGGGGCAGCTCCAAGTGTCTTTCCTCTGTCACTAAAGGCATCATTCCCACCGTAACAAGCACCCTCTTAACCCTTCCCGCAAATCCTCATTCTCCAGTCCCCGGCCCTCCCTCCTCTTCCAAAGCCTCAGGTCTTGTCCCCTGCACAGGCCACCAGCAGAGCTGCAGAGACCAGGCCCTCTGCCCTACACTCGCATGGGGGCCTCTTCCCGTTCGGTCCGTTTCTGCAAGAAACGCTTGGGGCAAGGGAGTTGCCCTCTGGCTGGGTTGTGTGGGGCCTGACTCTGTGGGTCCCCGCCTCTGTCCCCGCTATCAGGTCCCCGAGGGTCAGACTGTGTCCCTCTCATTCCGAGTCTTCGACCTGGAGCTGCACCCCGCCTGCCGCTACGATGCTCTGGAGGTCTTCGCTGGGTCTGGGACTTCTGGCCAGCGGCTTGGACGCTTTTGCGGGACCTTCCGGCCTGCGCCCCTAGTCGCCCCCGGCAACCAGGTGACCCTGAGGATGACGGCGGATGAGGGCACAGGAGGACGAGGCTTCCTGCTCTGGTACAGCGGGCGGGCCACCTCGGGCACTGGTGAGAACTCCCTCACCTCCGCTTTCCCCCCCTCTAGGCCCCGCCCCGGGCGCAGTCCCGCCCCCAGCCCTAACCTCTGCCCCGCCCACCCCGCGCCCCAGCGCCTAGGGCGCCTTACCTCCCTGACCAATTTTCCTCACTAACCGCCCCTTCAGTCCCTCCTCCCCGTCTTCTCTCCCCTCCTCCCGCACCCACCCATCCCCTCTTCCAGGGCCCCCCCCAGGCGCGAGGCGGAAATGGGTCACCGACCCGCGGGTGGAATGGGCGGCCTGGGGTTACTGGGACGGTGAGTAACTGCCCGCCCCCGTCCGCAATCGGGCTCCCTCCGACGGGCGCGAGGGGGCACCCTAGGGCTGGGGGGACTAGGTTCCTCCGACCCGGGGGGCCCCCCTACACTCAGCCCTGGGCTCCCGATTGCGGTCCCATCACCCCCTCCTGGCGGCAGAAGTCTCCCTTGCAATGTTTCAGGCGGGGACCTCCCTAAAGGGGGCCTCGGGGGCTGTGCCCCAAGTCGAGGACACCCTCTCCAGCCTGAAAGGGGACTCTGCTGCAGGGCCGGGGAGATGGGATCTCCTAGGGGAAGAGGCGCGGTGCGGCCGCGGGTCGGGGAGGGGCCAGAAGGGGGCGTCCAGCCAGTTCCTCCTCCCGCTTCCACCGCCCGCCAGTGCGCCCTGCGGCCCCAGACTTCCCCGAGCTGCGCTCCTCCCGGCCGCTCTTTGCTAACCTGCCCCCGTCTTACCTCCCCTTCTTCTCGTCCCCTCATCCTGAGCCCCAGACATCCGAGCTGCCTGCCGGGGCTCCCAGCCTAGAGCTCCCAGCCTAGAGCTCTCCTCGAACTGACCGAGGGTCTCCACCGCCCCCCACCCCCGCTCCTCTCTCCCCTCCCCAGAGCACCAATTTTGCGGGGGGCGGCTGGAGAAGGCCCAGGGAACCCTGACCACGCCCAACTGGCCCGAGTCCGATTACCCCCCGGGCATCAGCTGTTCCTGGCACATCATCGCACCTCCGGATCAGGTACCGACCCTCCTGCCCGGGCTGCCCTAGAGGACCCAGGCGGCGCCCTCCAGCTTGCAGCCAGCAAATGTTTATTGAACATCTGCTGTGTCCCGAGCACTGCGCTTGCGCTGGTGGGCCCCCAAAACAGCCCCAACCCCTGCATGCACGCAAACGAAAATGTAAAAATTGCAACTGAGACAAGTCTCAGGAGAGTGAGGTACCAGGGTCCTGGTATAACACGCGGGTCTGTCACTTGTGAGTGCGCCAGGACTTGACCTTGCCAACGACGACGACCGACGCCGCTGCAGGGTCCCATGGGTGTGTGTGGTCCTGCGTGCTGTGGTGTGAACGCCTTCAGGAGGGGGCCCAGGGGACGCGGGAGGTGGGAGTAGGGGCTGCAGAAGGCATCCAGTAGATGAGGTGCAGGCGCCGAGGGGTGTCCCACCGCGCAGCCCCCGCCTCCACCCGCCACCAGGTCATCGCGCTGACCTTCGAGAAATTTGACCTGGAGCCGGACACCTACTGCCGCTACGACTCCGTCAGCGTGTTCAACGGAGCCGTGAGCGACGACTCCCGGAGGCTGGGGAAGTTCTGCGGCGACGCAGTCCCGGGGTGAGGGGCGGGCCCTGGGCGAGTCCGGGTGAGAGAGTGGGGGGACCCCGCGCAAGCGGCTGTTTGGAGGGGCGGGGTTCAACTAAAGGGACGGGATCTGAACCCCAGGGCTCCAAACCAGCGAGGGGAGCAGGTTCCAGGCCAGGCAAAAAGATTTGGCCCTGGGTCTGGAGTCTGGGGATAGAGAGGCGAGTGGGGCTCTGCGAAGTCGGGACAAAGCTAAAAGGCCACCAGACCCGGCGTAGTGGCTCATGCCTGTAATCATAGCACTTTGGGAGGCCGAAGCTGGAGGATCACCTGAGCTTAGGAGTTCGAGACCAGCCTGGGCAACATGGCGCAACCCTGTCTGTACTAAAAATACAAAATAATTAGCTGGGCATGGTGGCGTGTCTGTAGTCCCAGCAACTTGGGGGGCTGGGGCAGGAGGATTACTTGAACCCAGAAAGTCAAGGCTGCAGTGACCCGAGATGGAGCCACTGCACTCAAGTCTGGGAGACAAAGTCTCAAACAAACAAACAAACAAAAAAGGTCACGGGGGGCCGGGCGCGGTGGCTCACGCCTGTAATCCCTGCACTTTGGGAGGCTGAGGTGGGCGGATCACGAGGTCAGGAGATCGAGACCATCCTGGCTAACACGGTGAAACCCCCGTCTCTACTAAAAATACAAAAAAATTAGCCGGGCATGGTGGCAGGCGCCTGTAGTCCCAGCTACTCGGGAGGCTGAGGCAGGAGAATGGCGTGAACCCGGGAGGCGGAGCTTGCAGTGAGCCGAGATCGCGCCACTGCACTCCAGCCTGGGCGGCAGAGTGAGGCTCCGTCTCAAAAAAAAAAAAAAAAAAAAAAGTCACGGGGCTGAGACAAGTGTGGTGCACACCCGCCCTGACACTTCCCTCAATGCTCGGTGGCCACCCGCAGCTCCATCTCCTCTGAAGGGAATGAACTCCTCGTCCAGTTCGTCTCAGATCTCAGCGTCACCGCTGATGGCTTCTCGGCCTCCTACAAGACCCTGCGGCGGGGCACTGCCAAAGAAGGGCAAGGGCCCAGCCCCAAACCGGGAACTGAGCCCAAAGTCAAGCCGCCCCCCAAGTCCCAACCTCGGGAGAAAACAAAGGAAACTCCCTCAGCCCCCAGTGAGTCTGGGATGGGGGAGGAAGGGGAAACAGACTGAAGGGAGCCATTTCAAAAAGTTCTGACCTGCACTGTGGCTCACACCTGTACTCCCAGCATTTTGGGAGGCCCAGGCAGCAGGATCGCTTAAGCCTAGGAGTTCAACATAGCAAGACCCCGTCTTTTCAGAAATAAAAAATTAGGCTGGGCTGGTGGCTCATGCCTGTAATCCCAGCGCTTTGGGAGGCCAAGGCGGGCAGATCACCTGAGGTCAGGAGTTCAAGACCACCCCGGCTAACATGGCGAAACCCCATCTCTACTAAAAATACAAAAATTAGCCAGGTGTGGTGGTGCACACCTGTAATCCCAGCTACTCGGGAGGCTGAGACAGGAGAATCGCTTGACCTGGGAGGTGGAGATTGTAATGAGCCGAGATTGTGCCACTGCACTCCAGCTTGGGTTACAGAGTGAGATTCTGTCTCAAAACAAACAAACAAACAAAAAATTAGCCAGGCATGTGGTCATAGCTACTTGGGAGCCTCAAGTGGGAGGATCACTTGAGCTGGGAAGGTGGAGGCTTCAGTGAGCCTGACTGTGCCGCTGCACTCCAGCCTGGGCAACAGAGCAGGACTCCATCTTAAACAAACAAAAAAGTTCTTCCTTGGCTACATTCACTCATTGATTCATCTGATAGTCACTGGTCCCTCCTTCCTGCCAATGACCCTTACTGGGTGCTGGGACCGGAAGCTGGACAGAGCTCTGAACAGTTCAAGTCAATGGGGCTGTTATGGGGACAATGCACCCTCCTACATGCTGAGCAGGTCACCCTCCACCCTCCTCCCTCCTAGATGCACCCGCTGTCACCTGCCCAAAGCAGTGCCGCCGGACAGGCACCTTGCAGAGCAACTTCTGTGCCAGCAGCCTGGGTAAGAACACCCCTAACCCCATTCCAGCTCCTCGAACCACCTCCCGCTTCTAGTTCCAGTACTGCCGTCTGGAACCTCCCATCTCCTCATCTCTCACTCCCATTCTCCCACAGTGGTGACTGCAACAGTGAAGTCCATGGTTCGGGAGCCAGGGGAGGGCCTCGCTGTCACTGTCAGTCTTATTGGTGCTTATAAAACTGGAGGACTGGACCTGCCTTCTCCACCCACTGGCACCTCCCTGAAGTTTTACGTGCCTTGCAAGCAGTGCCCCCCCTTGAAGAAAGGTAACAGAGATGTGGAGAAATGGTGATGGGGTGAGCTAAGCCACACTGAAATGATCAAGGTGTGGAATCTTGAGACCTGCTGACAGGTCTCAAGAATAAGAGATCTCAACCCCTCCCTCCCTCCTTCTTCCAGGAGTCAGTTATCTGCTGATGGGCCAGGTGGAAGAGAACAGAGGCCCCATCCTTCCTCCAGAGAGCTTTGTGGTTCTCCATCGGCCCAACCAGGACCAGATCCTCACCAACCTAAGCAAGAGGAAGTGCCCCTCCCAACCTGTGCGGGCTGCTGAGTCCCAGGACTGAGACCCAGGCCAGCCCCGGCCCCTAGCCCTCAGGCCTTCTTTCTTATCCAAATAAATGTTTCTTAACTGAGGAAGGGGTCAGATCTCCATGTTTATGGTATTGGGGTCCAGCTTGAGGATTTCTTTTCATTCATTCATTCATTCAACACATATTTACTATACAGAATAATCTTTTAAGAATGTGACCAGGTGTGGTGGCTCACAGCTGTAATCCCAGCACTATGGGAGGCTGAGTCAGGAGGATTGCTGAAGCCAAGAGTTTAAGACCAGCCTGGGCAACATGGCAAAATCCCTCTCCACAAAAAAAAATACAAAAATTAGCCAGGCATGGTGGTGGACACCTGTAGTCCCAGCTACTCAAGTTGAAGTGGAAGGACCACTTGATCCAGGGAGGTAAGACTGCAGTGAGCTGTGACTATGCCACTCTACTCCACCTGGAGGAACACAGTGAGACCCTGTCTCAAAAAAAAAAAAAAAAAAAGAATGTAAGTCACAGGCCAGGTGCAGTGGCTGATGCCTGTAATCCCAGCACTTTGAGAGGCTGAGGTGGGAGGATCACTTGAGGTCAGAAGTTTCAGATCAGCCTGGGCAACATGGCCAGATTCTGTCTTTACAAAAAATAATTAGCTGGGCGTGATGGTACTCATCTGTGGTCCCAGCTACTCAGAAGGCTGATGTGGGAGGCATACTTGAGCCCAGAACTCTGAGGCTGCAGTGAGCTATGATCACACCACTGTACTCCAGGCAACAGAGTAAGACTCTGTCTCTAAAAAGGTAAAAAGAAAATATGTCACGTCTTGGCCGGGCGCGGTGACTCACACCTGTAGCCCCAGTACTTTGAGAGGCCGAGGCAGGCAGATCACTTGAGGTCAGGAGTTTGAGACCAGCCTGGCCAACATGGTGAAAGCCCATCTCTACTAAAAATACAAAAAAAATTAGCTGGGCATGGTTGCCGGCACCTGTTACTCGGGAGACTGAGGCAAAAGAATTGCTTGAATTCAAGAGGTGGAGACTGCAGTGAGCTGAGATCATGCCA
>NW_012115400.1:1745544-1748125 GCF_000951035.1 Colobus angolensis palliatus
CGCCCGGCCTAATTTTGTATTTTTAGTAGAGATGGTGTTTTACTATGTTGGTCAGGCTGATCTCGAATTCCTGACCTCGTGGTCCGCCTGCCTTGGCCTCCCAAAGTGCTGGAATTACAGGCATGAGCCACCATGCCTGGCCTTGTTGCCCATTTCTAGTACACTTCTGTTTTAGGCCTTTGCTGTTTCCTCTATCCAGAATTCTCTGCCATAGATATATCTCATGGCTCACTTCCTAAATCCAAATCTGCTCAAAGTTCATCCTAGTCACTCATTCATTTGTTCATTCCAAATAGCAGGCACTGTCATAAGTGCTAAAGATACAACAGAAAACTAAACAAAGTCCCTGCTCTTGTGGAAAGGGAAGAACTGGAGGAGAAACAATAAAATAGGAGGTCATGTATCACTGTAAGTGCTCTTAAAAAAAAAACAAATGAAATTAGCCAGGTTGAAATTAGCCAGGTGTGGAGGCGCGCACCTGTAGTCCCAGCTACTCAGAAGGCTGAGTCGGGAGGATCGGTTGAGCCCAACCAAGCAGGTGGAGACTGCAGGGAGCTATGATTGCACCACTGCCCTCCAGCCTGGGTGACAGAGCAAGACTGTCTCAAAAAAAAAAAAAGAAAGAAAGAAAGAAAATGTAAAAGAGAACACGGGAATTCTACATAACATGTTCAGAGGAGACTTTCCCGTAAGATTAATTTTGTCTTTGCTCCACTGCTAACTGGTTGCCCCGAGAGACCCAGATTCTTCACCTTATCCAGGCTGTAAAAGGAGTTTAAGATTCGATGCAATTAAAGTGGAAGGTTTAGCAAATCCTTTTTTAAAACATATAATTACTCGAACAACATGGGTTTGAAATTAGCAAATCTTAATTCCCCGTGCAAATGTGAGTGATTTCTCACATCCCTTACAGGAAGGTGAGAAACAGGAGGTGAGACTCAGGCTGGAGTCCCAGATGGGAGGAGCCTCCAACCCGTCCCATAGAAAACAGACTTTGGGCCTGGGGGAGGGACAGTGGCTCTCATGCACTTTGGGAGGCTTAAGTGGGAGGATCGCTTGGGCCCAGGAGTTCGAGACCTGCCTGCACAACATAGCGAGATCGTCTCTACAAAAAATTACAAAAATTAGCCGGGTGTGGTGGTGCGCACCTGTAATCCCACCTACTCGGAGGCTGGGGGAGGCTGGGGCAGGAGAATCCCTTGAACCCAGGAGTTGGAGGCTGCAGTGAGCAATGATCGCACCACTGCACTCAAGCCTGGGCGACAGAGTGAAACTCTTGTCTTTAAAAAAGCAAAAAAGAGGTCGGGCACAGTGGCTCATGCCTGTAATCGCAGCACTTTGGGAGACTGAGGCGAGTGGATCGCCTGAGGTCAGGAGTTCGAGACCAGCCTGACCAACATGGTGAAACCCCCGTCTCTACTAAAAATACAAAGAATTACCCGGGCGTGGTGGCGCACGCCTATAATCCCAGCTACTCTGGAGGCTGAGACAGAAGAATCGCTTGAACTCTGGAGGCGATGGTTGCAGTGAGCCGAGATTGCACTCTAGCCTGGGCGACAGCGCGAGACTTCGTCTCAAAAAAAAAAAAGCAAAAAAGAAAACAGGCTTGGTTCCTGCAGAGGCTTCTAAGGGAGCCTGGAATTGAAGAAGAAAAAGGCTTCCCGGTGGGAGATTGACTTGGACCGCCTCAAGAATAGGGAGGAAGAAACAAACCCCAACTCGAAACCCCGCCCCCGGTTCTCTGAGTTACTTCAGGGCCAGGAAAACTGTTACGTCACCGGAATCTAGCCAATCGCAGACGACAGAAGGAGGGCGTTCTGTGTGGTCTTTCAGCACACCAATCGGCGTACACTTACGGCAGAAACAAAGACGCCCTGGCCAATGACAGAGGCCGTACGGCGGAAGTATACAAAAGGACTCTCGGGAATATGGCATCATTAGTCTGACCACAAGCTGTCAGGTGCTTTGACCACAAGGCGGGCATCCTAGCGCGAGCGGCCGTTTTGAGGCAGAAGCCCGACGGAGCTTAGGGAGGGGCCGGAGACGCAAACACAGGTCTCCCAGGAAGCAGGAGGTGTCACAGGTAGCTACGCGGGCGGCCGCTGCAGCGGGCGGAGTCTGGCCAGAGAGAGGAGGCGGGCGTCCGGGAACGCCCGGAAGGGGCGAGGCTAGCGGCGGGGCGGGGCTTATGGAGATCGCGAGCTGGGCCTGAGGAGAAGACCGGGTTGGGAGCTGCGAGGGGCCGGGTTTAGCGGGGTGGGCGTGGCCGTCGAGGTGGGGCTTGGCGGGTCCGAAGGAACCTGGGGCAGAGCTGGAAGAGGGAAGGTCTTGGGGGCCCTGGGCCTGGGTCTGCGGGAGTCCCATCTAAAGGGATTCCGAGGCGGCAGCGGCGTCAGTCCAGGCCCTGCCCCGGGAGCTCATCTTGTCCCCTTTCGCCCCTCACGCCCCCCAGCTCTCGACTCTAGGCCCTGTCCCCTGAGCTCTGCCCTCGGATGTCCGACCGCCCAGAGCCTGCATGCGCCGTGGGGCGCCCCAGGACCAGGAGCTGGTGGGTCCGGGGCCCCCTGGGCGGGGGTCCCGG
>NW_012115400.1:1748175-1749872 GCF_000951035.1 Colobus angolensis palliatus
TGGGGCGCCCCAGGACCAGGAGCTGGTGGGTCCGGGGCCCCCTGGGCGGGGGTCCCGGGGCGCCCCTCCTCCCTTAGGACCCGTTGTCCCGGTTCTGGTCTTTCCCCCGGATCTAGTATTCAGGGCGGACCAGCGGAGCGGACCCCGACAGCTGCTGACGCTCTATAACCCCACAGGAACTGCGCTTCGATTCCGAGGTAAAGGGATCGGCGCCTCGTGCAAGGGATCTGGGGGCTGGTGGCCGGACATTGGGGGGCTGTGTTGGCTGGAGGAGTCAGATGGGTGGGGTTGGACGTCCAGCTTTGGTGGACTGGGAAAGTCATGTCCAGTCTCCGGGGCAGAAGGCAGAGGGGACTCAAATGACCCACATGGCAGGGCTTGTCTGTGTGTGTCTCTGTCCCCCAGTCCTGTGCACAGCACCTGCCAAATACACGGTGTTTGACGCAGAGGGATATGTGAAGCCTCAGTCTTGCATTGACATGTGAGTGAGCTGGGAGGGTGGGGAGGCTTATGGAAGCCAGAGGTCGCTGCCACCTGTTGTCTGAGGTCTGAGACCTTGCCCTCTTTAACCTGTTTGCCCTACCCTCTGTGCCCCTAAAGGAGAGACTTCTGGGGGGGAGGCTCAGATTTCCTAGGATTACTGCCTCTCACTCATTTCACTCCAATGGGCTTCTCTCCTACCTTGGGACCAGTGTGATTCGCCATGTGGCACCCATTCCCAGCCACTATGATGTCCAGGACCGCTTCCGCATTGAGCTGTCTGAGGAAGGAGCTGAGGGCCGAGTGGTGGGGCGCAAGGACATTACCTCTGTTCTGAGAGCCCCAGCCTACCCCCTTGAGCTTCAGGGACAGCCGGATCCAGCGCCTCACCCAGGGCCTCCTGCTGGGACACCACCACCCACGGCCAGACACTTCCAGGAACGTGAGTTGGGAGACGGGGATCTTGAGTTCTGTAGGAGGCAGGAACTAGCACCTCCCTAGAGATGAGATAAACTGGATTTGAAGAATAAGTCTCCTGGTTCAGTCTTTTGTCTTTTGGTGGAAACATTCCTCCGAGTTGAGATTTTATGTCAGGTGAGGGGGAAAAAGACTTACAGCTTCCCTGGTTTCTGACTTCTAGTTAGAGGAAAAAGTTCTTCCTTGACTGTAACCGCAGTACTTCCTATCGTGTGGTAGCTCAGTTCAGTTCAATAAGAAACCTGTATTGAGCAATTAACCTTGTACCAACTTGTGTACTGGGTTTGAGATCAAGAGAGGTCCCTGCCTGTCAGGTCCACAGAAGAGAGAAAATGAATGCTAAGGGACTAGAGGAGAAAGTTTCTTGTGGTGGTGGGGACAGAGGCTCTAGGAAGGAGAGGACACTTGCAGTGTACCCTTGGAGGGCAGTAAAAAGTAGATACAGGGCATGGTGGCTCACGCCTATAATCCCACTGCTTTCGGAGGCTGAGATGGGCTGATGACCTGAGGCCAGCAGTTTGAGACCAGCCTGGCCAACATGGTGGAACCCCGTCTCTACTAAAAACACACAAAAAATTAGCTGGGCATAGTGGCTCACACCTGTAATCCCAGCTACTCAGGAGGCTGAGGCAGGAGAATCACTTGAACCTAGGAGGCAGAGGCTGCAGTGAGTCAGGTTTGTATGGCTGCACTCCAGCCTGGGTGCAACAGAGCGAGACTCCGTCTCAAAAAAAAAAAAA
>NW_012115400.1:1750087-1754105 GCF_000951035.1 Colobus angolensis palliatus
TAGTCCCAGCTACTCAGGAGGCTGAGGCAGGAGGATCACTTGAAGCCAAGAGTTCCAGACCAGCCTGGGCAATGTAATGAGACTCCATCTCTACAAAGAATAAAAGATAATTTTAAAAAAAAAATAGATACATCTTCCTTGTTCAGGCTTTTCCCTGGAGGACCTGGGCTGGGCAGGAGTGGGGACTGCAGCATCTGATGAATCTTGTTTCTCAGACCCCCGCCAGCAACTGGCCACCAGCTCCTTCCTCCTCTTCTTGCTGACGGGGATTGTCTCCGTGGCCTTCCTGCTGCTCCCACTCCAGGACGAACTCAGCAGCCAGCTGCCTCAAGTCCTGCACGTCTCCCTGGGACAAAAGTTGGTGGCCGCCTACGTCTTGGGTGAGGACAGTAGTGGCTGGGGACCCAGGACCCAGGAAAAAGGGAGAAGGGATGGGAGGAGCGCTAACAGAGTCCCAGGGCTGCCCATGAGACCCTGTTCTTTCTTTGTCCCCCCTCCAGGCCTCCTCACCATGGTGTTCCTCCGGACCTGAGCTCCCTGCTCAACCCCCAGCCCACCCCACCTCACCCTCCCTGGGCAGGGTCTTAAGGCAGCCACTGTGATGCTCATACCTTGCCTTGCCTCCTACCCTCTTCTCTTTCCTGCCTACTCCCCCCTCCTCCCCCACAAAAAACACCCAGGGATTTGTACTTGTTTTCCAAGCTGAATAAAATACATTTTTAAAATGAAAATCAGAAATGTAGGGTACTTGCCCCTGTCTTCCCACTTCTTTTTTGGTACTCAGACATCCTCTAGTTCCTCCCACCCCTGTTCCCAGGGGACCTGGGCACTTGGGACAGTGATGAGGCCCAGCGAGGATTTAGAAGACTTGGGTCACTCCTGGTGCTTGCGTCGAAAAACTGTGTCCATTAGCAAATCATTTAATTTCTCTGAGCTGCAGATTCTACCTACAAAATGAGGGCGTTGGGCAAGTTGATTCTCAAGATCCTCTTCAGCCCTGGAATAGGATCCTGTCCCTAAGCCAATGTACCTAACCTAAAAAGAAGTGAACGAAAATACCACCTAATCCTGCCTGCCACGGAACTCCTGTCCCACCATCTGGAGGCAACAAAGCCTCTTGCCAGGGTTACCTGGGTGTTTACAACCCCTAGAATCCTTTTCTGCCTTTTGGACCCTATATCTTTTTTCCTTTGTCTGTCCTTTAAGACTTCAACTCCCTTGGCCGGGCGCAGTGGCTCAAGCCTGTAATCCCAGCACTTTGCAGGGCCGAGGCGGGTGGATCACTTGAGGCCAGGAGTTCGAGACCAGCCTAGCCAACATGGTGAAATCTTGTCTCTAAAAATACAAAAATTAGCCGGACATGGTGGTGGGCGCCTGTAATCCCAGCTACTCAGGAGGCTGAGGTAAGAGAATCGTTTGAATCTGAGAGGTGAAGGCTGCAGTGAGCCGAGATTGTGCCATTGCACTCCAGCCTGGGCAACAGAGCAAGATTCCATCTAAGAAAAAGAAGACTTCAACTCACATGGATGAGAAACACCAAAGTCCCTACCAATATGGGGGAAATAATATTGCCTGACATAACCTCACCTTAACCAGGCAAAAAAAACCAAAACAAAAACAAAAAACAAAAAACTAGGGTACAGGAAAAGAATAAGATTTACAAAAGGCAGGCTTCCAGCTCACCTGCCTTCCTTCAGGTGCAGGGTGAGGAGGAACAGAGGAAGAGGGAGAGTGGCCAGGCTCAGTGGCTCACATCTGTAATCCCAGTGCTTTGAGAGGCCAAGGGGGGAGGATTGCCTGAGCCCAGGGGTTCAAGACCAGCCTGGACAACATAGCAAGACCCTGTTTCTAAAAAAAAAAAAAAAAAAATGGACAACATAGCAAGACCCTGTTTCTACAAAAAAAAAAAAAAAAGAAGGAGGGAGAACCAGTGACTCTGGGCAGATGGTTGACTGGGAACAAAGATTGGCAAGATAATATTATTAAGACCCAGGCTGTCAGAGCACTGGAAGGTGATCAGTTGTTCCAGCTTTAGTTTAGGGGCATTGGGACCTGTTCCACTACCCTGGGAGTCTTCTCCCTCTCACACCCAGAGCTGGCTGCAGTGGGGTGTGGCCCTGATACTGCATGGAGAATGGGTGTGCCATTTGTGTCCAGGAATCTGGGGACAGCTCTTGCCATAGCCCAGGAATCCTCTTTGCTAAATTACATGTGTATGGAAGATATCCATTCACACCAGCCTGGATGCGCCCAGGTCCCCAAAATGCATTTGGGGTGCCACATAGGTTAATGGTCCTGTGAGTACTTATGAAAAGACCTTGTTACTGGTGTAGTCAAGAAGGCTTTCTGAGGGGCTGGGGGCAGGGGCTCCCTCCTGTAATCCCAGTGCTTTGAGAGGCCAGAGCAGGAGAAGAGCTTGAGGCCAGAAGTTCAACACTAGCATGGAAAATATAGCAAGATCCCATCTCTAAAAAAAATTTTTTTTTTTTTTTTGAGACAAAGTCTTGCTCTGTTGCCCAGGCTGGAGTGCAGTGGTGCAATCTCGGCTCACTGCAACCTCCACCTCCTGGGTTCAAGCAATTGTCCTGTCTCAGCCTCCCTGGTAGCTAGGAATACAGATGTGCACCATCACCCCTGACTTATTTTTATATAATTAGTAGAGAGGGTTTCACCATGTTGGCCAGGCTGATCTCAAACTCCTGACCTCAGGCCCGCCTTGGCCTCCCAAAGTGCTGGGATTACAGGCATGAGCAACCGCGCCTAGCATTTTTTTTTTTTTTTTTTTTTAATTAGCCGGGCATGGTGGCTCACACTTGCAGTTGCAGCTACTCAGGAGGCTGAGATGGG
Source organism: Colobus angolensis palliatus (assembly GCF_000951035.1). NCBI lineage: Eukaryota > Metazoa > Chordata > Mammalia > Primates > Cercopithecidae > Colobus > Colobus angolensis. The sequence continues at coordinate 1,752,935 of NW_012115400.1, forward strand.
AGGATCTCTTGAACCCAGGTGTTTGAGGCTGCAATAAGCTATGATTGCGGCACCGCACTCCAGCCTGGACCACATAGCGAGACTCTATCTCTACAAAACAAAAACCTAGCTGGGCATGGTAGCTCACATCTGCAGTCCCAGCTACTCTGGAGGCTGAATTCAAATTAAAAATTTCCCATAAGTAAGGAAACAAACAAACAAAAAGATTCTTAATTCACCCATCTCAAGATCACATCTGCAATGTCCGTTTTTGGGACTTCATTCATAGGTTTCGGGGATTAGGACGTGGACATTTTTGTTCAGATCATTATTCTGTCTACCACAGGGAGCAATGGACAAAGTGAAGAAGAGTTGAGAAAGTGCTTTGGAACACTTGTCTGGACTGTATGTCAGGGAAGCAAATAGCTCAGGAGGTTTCTGATCCTAATTCGGGGTTCTGAGAACCTAAGAAGTCAAGCTTAGGGGGCTCAGGAGGGGACAGTTGCATCCTGAAAACCAGAGCCCTGTGGCATCCCAAGCCTTAGACCAAGAGGCGTTTACTTCCCAGTGTCTTGAAGAGCTGTCAGGACCACAGCCTCCTGAAGCTGTGATTAAAGGTACACGGTGCCAGCACTTAGAATTTCCCGCCTCTGGTAGCTTACACTTCAATGTCTCCATCCTCAATGGACAAAGACTGGTCAACGGGGATCCTGGCCAGGTGCAGTGGCTCACACCTGTAATCTCAGTACTTTGGGAGGCCAAGGAGGGCAGATCACAAGGTCGGAGTTCGAGGCCAGCCTGGCCAACCTGGTAGAAACCCCGTCTCTACTGAAAATACAAAAAAAAAAAAAAAAAAAATTAGCTGGGCATGGTGGCAGGCGCCTGTAATCCTAGCTACTAGGGAGGCTGAGGCAGGAGAATCGCTTGAACCTGGGAGTCGGAGGTTGTCGTGAGCCGAGATCACGCCACTGTACTCTACCCTGGATGAGAGTGCGAGACTCTGTCTAAAAGAAAAAGGGGGCGGGGAGATCCTGGAGGATGTTCCAGGCAGGGCCAGTCATCTAATGTGTGTAACCATTGTTGGAGTCTTACAGGGCCCCATGCTCAGAAAAGGGCGCTATGCTTGGGGTTTAATGCTCTGAGATTGTTACGTTGAATTTTTTTTTCTTTTATTTTCTTTTTTTTTTTTTTT
>NW_012115400.1:1755405-1764029 GCF_000951035.1 Colobus angolensis palliatus
GCCTGTAATCCTAGCACTTTGGGAGGTTGAGGCAGGCAGATCGCCCGAGCTCAGGAGTTCAAGACCACCCTGGGCAACATGGTGGAACCCCCGTCTCTACTAAAATAAAAAAAAAAATTTAGCCAGGCGTGGTGGTGCGCACCTGTAGTCCCAGCTACTCGGGAGGCTGAGGCAGGAGGATCACTTGAGCCCGGGAGCCCATAAAGAACACCTGCTTTATGGTGGTCTTTGGAGAAGGGGCCTTCAATATTTCCTTAGGCAGTTTCCTTAAGTGATAGAAACAGCTCAGTTTTCCCCATGGAGACAGCATTCTTGTGTGCACCCTCTCTGGTCCCTTCTGCCTAATCCTTTCCTAGGTCTCCAGGAAGGGATGATGGGATGGGATGGGCATGAGAGTGAGGAAGAAACATGAAGGCACTTATCAATAACAGATGTCACCAGATGGTTTATTGACATCAGGTGGTTTATTGACATTGAAACTCCATGTCCCTTTCACCACAGACCACCTGTTGGCCATAAGGCTATGGTGCCAGCGATCTCTCCCACTAAGAAAGCTGGCCAGGTCCCAAGGCCTAGTCTCTAGGTATGGAGGACCCCAGAAAGGGGAAGGGGTTGTGATTGAAGGGATGCTGCTCCCTGATTAACCGACAGTATGACCATCACATTAGAGTCAGCTACACTGCAGGGCTGGGGTGTGTGGATATCTGTGCTGCAGTCTGGGCTCGGTGGAGAGACGTGTAGGGGTAATGAGAAATCGATCAGCAATGAGAGGTGGACTCTGAGCCACCTCCCTGACCCTGAATCATTCAAGCGAGGAGCAGAGGAGCTCTCGACAAGGGCACAGGGGGATCTGAGGATCCTCAGGGTCTCAGAAGTTGTTATCAATGTTCCAGACGTCCCCGCTAAGCGCATTGGCTGCCCCTTGCAGCGTCCAGGTGAGCAGGGCTAGCTGACGCCGGAAGCGACTCTCCTGGAAGACGGCGGAGGAGGTGGCCCCGGGGGTCCCGGAGCTGTTGGAGCGCAGCAGCCGCAGGTGGTCCAGCAGGGCGCCCAGCGTGTGGTCTCCGCGGCCCATGAAGATGTGGCGGAACGGGGAGTCGGCCGGCGACACGTACTGGGAAAGGAAGTAGAACTCCACCTGCGCAGAGAGGTGGATCAGGTCAGGGTGGGGGGCTCAGGCTCGGGAGCAAAGGCCCGAATCACCCTTCCCGCCAGCCAGCCTTTTCGTTTTTTTTCTGTTTTCTTTTTTTTTCTTTCTTTTCTTTTTTTTTTTGAGACGGAGTCTCGCTCTGTCGCCCAGGCTGGAGTGCAGTGGCGTGATCTCAGCTTACTGCAACCTCTGCCTTCGGGGTTCAAGTGATTTTCCTGCCTCAGCCTCCAGAGTAGCTGGGATTACAGGCGCCCGCCACCACGTCCGGCTAATTTTTGTGTTTTGAGTAGAGACGGGGTTTCGTCATGTTGGCCCAGGGTGGTCTCGAACTCCTAACCTGAAGTGACCCGCCGCCTCAGCCTCCCAAAATGCGGGGATTACAGGCGATTTTCTAATCCAGCCTGGGACCTACTACCTGCTGAATAAATACGAGTTGAAAGCTTCCTTAAGTCCCACCTCCCTTTGGCTGCCCAATCAGGAATAGCCATCCTGTGACGTCATCAGTGGCTAGGTAGGATACGTCCACCAGCTGGGCTTCTCTTTTGTTTTCCTTTTTCTTTTTGCTTTATTTGCATAATTACTATACCTGTAACAAAACTGTACCCGCTGTGCTTTTTCTTTTACTTGTTTTTTCTTTTCTTTTCTTTTTTTTTTTGAGACGGAGACTCGCTGTGTCGCCCAGGCTGGAGTGCAGTGGCGCGATCTCAGCTCACTGCAATCTCCACCTCCCACGTTCAAGCGATCGTCACCACGCCCAGCTAATTTTTGTATTTTTAGTAGAGACGGGGGTTTCACCATGTTGGCCAGGCTGGTCTCGAACTCCCGACCTCACGTGTTCCACCTGCCTCGGCCTCCCAAAGTGCTGGGATTACAGGCGTGAGCCGCCGAGCCAGGCCTCCCCTTCTTTCTATATCTAGAACCCCAAGCCTGCATGTAGTTCTCCCTAGTCTTCCTTCCTCACCCAGTCGCTTGAATTCAAAAGGTGGAGCTTGCAGTGAGCCGAGATCGCGCCACTGCACTCCAGCCTAGGCGACAGAGCGAGACTCCGTCTCAAAAAAAAAAAAAGAAAAGAAAAAGAAAAACAGAAAAACAAAAACTCCCAGTCGGGCACAGTAGCTCATGCCTGTAATCCCAGCACTTTGGGAGGCTGAGGTGAGCAGATCACTTGAGGTCAGGAGTTTGAGACTAGCCTGGTCAACATGATGAAACCCCTTCTCTACCAAAAAAACTCAAACAAACAAAAAAAACCAAAAAACAAACAAACAAAAAAAACAGCCAGGCATGGTTGTGCGCGCCTGTAGTCCCAACTACTCAGGAGGCTGAAGTGGGAGAATTGCTTGAACCTGACAGGCAGAGGTTGCAGTGAGCCGGGATCGCACCACTGCACTCCAGTCTGGGCAGCAGTAAGACACTGTCTCCAAAAAATAAATAAATAAAAATAAATAAAAATAAAACCTCCCCTTTGCTCACATCACCTCTCTGCTCAAAAACCTCCCTAATTTCCTTGATGCTAACACCCTTAACATCCAAACTTCTAATCCTGGTGTTTGAGGCTCCCCACGGTTGATTGATAACCCCATTTGGTGCTCCCCTCCCCTCTGCCTCTCCATGGGGCCCCTGTTCTGGCTCTGCTGGTCCACACCCTGCTTCCAAGTAAAACCAGACTGATTTCACTGTCACACCCAAATTCTGGGTCTCTCCACCCTGAAATGTCCTCTTTACTTTGCATCAACCCACGTCCTGCCTGTTCTTCAAGATCCAAGTCACAGTCTAAAGCTGAGGTCAGCAAACTTTTTCTGCGAAATGCCAGATAGTAAATATTTTAGGCTTTGCTGGCCATGCTGCTTTTATTGCAGCTACTTAACATTGCTGCTATTACACAGAAGTAGCCATAGAGAGCATGAAAACCAATGAGTATGGCTGTGTTTCAATAAAACTTTATTTATAAAAACAGGCAGCAGAGGTTCACGCCTGTAATCCCAGCACTTTGGGAAGCTGAGGTGGGAGAGTCGCTTGAGCCCAGGATTTCGAGACCAGCCTGGACAATATCGTGAGATCCCATCTCTACAAAAAATTTAATTTTGGCCGGGCGCGGTGGCTCAAGCCTGTAATCCCAGCACTTTGGGAGGCCGAGACGGGCGGATCACGAGGTCAGGAGATCGAGACCATCCTGGCTAACATGGCGAAACCCCGTCTCTACTAAAAATACAAAAAACTAGCGGGGCGACGTGGCGGGCGCCTGTAGTTCCAGCTACTCGGGAGGCTGAGGCAGGAGAATGGCGTGAACCCGGGAGTCGGAGCTTGCAGTGAGCTGAGATCCGGCCACTGCACTCCAGCCTGGGCGGCAGAGCAAAAAAAAAAAATTTAATTTTAATTAGCGGAGTGTGGTGGTGTGTCCTCGCAGTCCCAGCTACTCAGGAGGCTGAGGTGAGGTGGGAGGATTGCTTGAACCCAGGAGGCGGAGGTTGCAGTGAGCCCAGATCATGCTACTGTACTCCAGCCTGAGCAACAGAGTGAGACCTTGTCTCAGAAAAAACAAAAAACAAAAAACAAGCAGCAGTTTCAATTTGGCCAGTGGCAGTAGTTCACCAATCCCTGGTCTAGAGCCACAAAATTCACTGGGTCTGACCCAATGCTATTGCAGGCTCTGAAGTCCTGAGTCCTTCCCTCTCCATCCCTGAGCCTGGCCTGAGTAATGCATTTTTTTTTTTTTTTTTTTTTGAGACAGAGTTTCGCTCTTGTTGCCCAGGCTGGAGTGCAATGGCGCGATCTCGGCTTACCGCAACCTATGTCTCCTGGGCTGAAGCAATTCTCCTGCCTCAGCCTCCTGAGTAGCTGGGATTACAGGCATGCACCACCAGGCCTGGCTAATTTTGTATTTTTATTAGAGATGGGGTGTCTCCATGTTGGTCAGGCTGTTCTCGAACTCCTGACCTCAGATGATCCACCCACCTTGGCCTCCCAAAGTGCTGGGATTACAGGCATAAGCCACTGTGCCTGGCCTAAGTCATGCGTCTAACACACAGGTCCCTTTTATCCCTGGTGGGGACAGGGGTATGGCAACTTTGAAAAGAGGGTATCTTTTTGTCTTCTGGATGCTGACACAGCTGAGGTTAAACCAAGATCTGTGAATGAGAATGAACCATATCCAATCTATTGCCTCACCCCAGGGTCACCCATGTCACAGTAGAGGAGACAAAGGGAAAAGAAGAATGAATGGAGAGAGAGATATAAGAAGGAGAGGAGAAGACCAGATGCAGTGGCTCACACCTATAACCCCAGCAATTTGGGAGGCCGAGGTGGGAGGATCACTTGAGGCCAGGAGTTTGAGACCAGCCTGGGCAATATGGTAAAACCCTATCTCTACAAAAAATACAAAAATTAGCCAGGCGTCGTGGCATGTGCCTGTACTCCCAGCTACTAGGGAGGTTGAGGTGGGAGGATCGCTTGAGCCCAGGAGGTGGAGGTTGCAGTAAGCAGAGATGGTGCCACTGCATTCTAGTCTGGGCAAGGGAGAATGAGCAAGAGCAATAGGTTTGTAAAGGGTCAAGGGGGACAGGCAGAGGGCACAAGCAGGAAAATGCAAGGAGGAGAGAGAACATGAGCCTCCAAGGGGTAGCCATGCTCACTCTGAAAACCGTGAGTGCATGTGCACACGTGGCTCTGTGTACACTGCAGTTCCCAGCTCACCCCACACTCACTGAAGACTATCCTGTTTACTATTTTGCCCTGCAGACCTTTCCCCATGGCCACAGTCCCTACTCACCCATTTCTTGATATCAAAGGGTTGAGGGATTGAGTTCTTGGAGTGAGGAAATGCAAGGAAGAGGAGGAGTTGGGAACTGGAGGTGGGGTGTGGGCTGCAAAGGATTCAAAGCTAAGCAGAAGGGATTGGTGAGGGAATAAGCTCTTGTTTAACTTTCACGTGACACCTCCTCCAGGCAGCCTTTCTGGATTTCACCCATTTCATTGCCGGAAGGAAAACAGCTCTCTATACTCTGAATATCTTTAGCGTTTTGCACTTCCCAGCCTGTAACCTTGTACTGTGGACAAGTGTGGACATGCTTTTTCTTTCCAGAAGGGTCGAGGAGGCAGTGGGAGCTAAAGGAGGGGAGTCAGCGAGAAGGGGTGAGGGAGGGTAGGTTGTCCCAGTTCTGCCAGGTGTAAACCAGGCTACTGTGGCTAAAGGGCTGGCCTTCCCTATCCATTTCATCACTTTGATCGCTCGGGTCCTCCAGGCTGACCGATCTATGAGCACTGCGCTTCCAGGACTGGGAAGAGAGCACCCAGAGGACCGGGACTGTGTATGCGGGGAGAGAGAAGAGCGCGCAGGCCTGGCCAGGTCCGGGAGGCGGAGCCCCAGGGGAGGGGCAGGACACTGGGGGCGGGGCGAGAGGGGCGGGGCCTTACCCTCATTATGCGCACGTTGTACATGCGTGTCAGTCTCTCGTCTCTCTCCTCCGAGCTGTAGATCTCCTGCCGCAGCTTCTCCGCCGCCCGGATGTAGTCCCCCCGCGCCGAGTACACCCACTGTAGGGTCAGCCCTCGGGCCTGGGGGCGGAGGCGCGGGCTGGGGCTGGCGGCAGGGGCCAGAACCCGCGCCTAGCGTGGTGACAAGGACCCCCGCCTAGCATGGGGGAGGGGTCTAGACCTGGCAGGAGGGAGGAGGTAGACGAGGACAGAGTGCTGGGGGTGGGATGAAGGGAGTGGGGAGAAGATCCTGCACCTACCAGGTTGGGAGATGGCACGTGCTGGGGGCTGGGAGACTGAAGGCAGGGGGTTAAAGGGCTGGATTGCCAGAGAGGACCTAGACCCCAGGGATTGCAAACAGAAGGGGCCAGATCCCCTGGCCTGGGCAGTGCCTCCCACTCCCAGAGGCCAAGAGCAGGGTGGGCCTCTTGAACCTTGAGGTCCCCGGAGAACTCGTTGAGGTTCCCGATGTGCCTAAGGACGACGTCCCCGTAGCGGCCGAAGTCGAGGGGCAGCAGGCGATCGTGGCTGAGCCGGATGAGGAGCTGCCCTGCGAGCTGGGCCACGGCCTGGGCCACGGCGGGCAGGCGGCCTTGCAGCACCTTATGCAGATTCTCGTAAGTGTCCTCCTTTGTGTGCAGGAACGGGTAGGCCTGGTCGTCCTGCCAGGACAGGGTGGACGCTGGGGCACAGGCAGACAGGCTGAGACACTAGCGCTGTGTCTGGGACAGGGGGAGGACGTCTCACCTCCATGAAAGAGAACTCGACGGCAGGGACTCCCACAAAGGCCGTGAAGGAATAAGCACTGCTGTCCATGGGTAGTGGCCGAATCCTGGGGGCAGGCCGGTTGGAGGGATCTGTGGGTTCAGGCTCCCCCACATCTCTCCCCGGTTCTCCCTACCCCCACAACTTACACCTCAGCATCCCAGCTGGGATTGGTGAACACCACCTGTTCATAGAGAGTCTGCCCGCTGTGGTTGGGAGAATCCACCTGGGGTTGGGGGGAGGGCACTGATCACGCTCTGCTCCTCCCTCCAACCTACTCCCCTTCACCCTCTATTCCTGGGGTGCTCTTGCCTGCTTCAGGACACTCTCAATGAGACTTGTCAGAAGGGGGCTGGTCTTGGCATGAAACTTGTCATCCCCTGGAAAAAGGGGAGGGGAAGGATGCCAGGCTCAGGGCTTAGCCCCAAAGGCAAGGGTGGACCCCAGGGGGCCAGGTGGTGGCACTGCTCCAGCTCACCCAGCACTGCGTTGTCCAGGCTCACGTACACTACGGCTTTGAGGTGCAGCACGCTGAGGTAGCCCTGTGGGTGGGTGACCAGTGTGGAGTGGGAACCCCCCGCCCCCACCTCTCCCCACTGCCTAACGACCTGCTCAGGACCCCACATCACCTCTAGCCACTCTGTGGAGCCCACGCTCCCAAAGTCACCGCCATCCCAGCTGATGAAGAGGAGACTTCTGCGGGGCCGGAAGCCTGGGGGCAGAGGGGAAGGAGGACAGGCTTAGCACAGGCCAAGCAAAGTCCCTCTCTTTGTCTTCTGCCCTGAACCCCCAGGGTCTCTGCTTCTCTGTCTCTCTCTCTGAGATAGGGTCTCACTCTCTCGCCCAGGCTGGAGGGCAGTGGTGCAATCATGGCTCAGTGAAGCCTTGACCTCTTAGGTCCAAGTGATCCTCTCGCCTCAGCCTCCCAAGTAGCTGGGATTACAGGCATGCACCACTAAGTCCAGCCAATTTTTAAAAAATTTTTTTGTAGAGATGCAGTCCCCCTGTGTGGCCCAGGCTAGTTTTGAACTCCTGGCCTCCAGCGATTCTCCTGTGTTGACCTCCCAAAGTGCTGGGATTACAGGCATGAGCCATCCTGTCCAGCCCAACATGCTTAATCTTGACACAGACCCATGGACTATGATTATCATTCATATCACTTTTTTCTTTTCTTGGTTTTCTCTTTCTTTCTTCTCTCCCTCTCTCTCTCTCTTTTCTTTCGGAGGCTCATTCTGTTGCCCAGGCTGGAGTGCAGTGGTGCGATCTTGGCTTACTGCAAACTCCGCCTCCCAGGTTCAAGCGATTCTCCTGCCTCAGCCTCCCTGGTAGCTGGGATTACAGGCGCCCTCCACCACACCTGCCTAATTTTTGTATTTTCAGTAGAGGGTTTCACCATGTTGGCCAGGCTGGTCTCGAACTCCTGACCTCAGGTGATCCATCTGCCTCGGCCTCCCAAAGTGCTGGGACTACAGACGTGAGCCACCATACCCGGCCTCACTTTCATTTTAGGTGAGGAAATATAGGTGAAGTGACTGGCCCAGGGCCACTCAGGTACAATGTGGAAGCTGAGGTCCAACTGACCACTGGCCAGTCTGTGTCCCTCACTGCCTCTCTGCCCTATCCTCCTCGGGCCACAGGTCCACCGCTGCCTAGCCCAGGCCCAGGCCCAGGCCCTGGCCCTGACCTTACCGTTGCTCACCATGGAGGAAAAGGTCCGCACCAGCTCCAGGAGTATAGCCGTCCCCACAGCGGATTTAGCTGCTCCTGGGCCCCACGCATCCCTCTGGGCCCCGATGACAACATAGTGATCTGGGGAGGGGATGTTTGGGACACACTTCTGACACTGGCAGTACCCAAAGTCTACCCCCTGCACTCTGGGGGCATCCTCCATCAGCCTGTATCTCTCAGCCCATCACATTCGGGCAACCCCAGCCCTGTAGTCCCTCCAGTCCCTACAGAGGGCACCCCTCCCCGCTTGGCCCTCCCTGGATGGTGCGCTCCTTCACCTGGGTGCCTGCGGTCATTCTGGACTTAGAGGGTTTCTGTCACCCAGGCTGGAGTGTGCAGTGATGCGATCATAGCTCACTGCAGCTTCAAACTCCCTGGTTCAAGCCATCCTCCTGCCTGAGCCTCCCAAGTAGCTGGGACCACAGATGTGTGCCACCATGCTCGACTAATCTCTTTTATTTATTTATTTATTTATTTTGAGACGGAGTCTCACTCTGTTTCCCAGGCTGGA
>NW_012115400.1:1770100-1773634 GCF_000951035.1 Colobus angolensis palliatus
ACACACACACACACACACACACACACACACACACACACACACACACCAGGCACCCAAACACTTTTCTTCAAAAGAGCTAACTGGGCAGGCAGAGACGGTCCTCATCTCCCCCATCCTCCAAGTGGGCCTCATGGAGACACTTTACACCAAGGTACCCAGGGGAATCACCCGTCCTGGGCTCAAGCCATCCTCCTGCCTCAGCCTCCTTGAGCAGTTGGGACTACAGGTGTGCGCCACCAACCACTGATTTTTAAACATTTTTTGTAGATAGGAAGTCTCGCTATGTTTCCCAAGCTGGTCTTGAACTCTTGGCCTCAAGTGATCCTCCCAAAGTACTGGGACTACAGGCATGAACCACGGCGACCCGCCTCATATGTATATTTAAAGACACACATCAAAAGCTTGAGATGAGGTGCTCATGGGGAGGGGAGTGGGGAGGATCACTCAGAGATGAGGCAGGAAAATTAATGGGAAAGGAAGGTCCTTTCACCGACCAATGCATACACTGTATTATGGTCTCAGAAGTACAATCAACTCCATTCTTTACACCCAACCTTAAAAAAAAAATCCCCCCAATCTAATCATGATACTATATTGTTCAAAACACTCCAGTTTTCTCTCTTTCCTCTTAGAATGAAATTCAAAACAGTTAAAGTAGCCAGTAAGGCCCTTTAGGGCCTGAGCTACATCCATCTCACCAGCCACGTGGACTGTCTTTCCCTTCCTCCAAGAGGCCACCATCTTCCATTTCAGACCCTTCGCAAGTGGTGACTCTTGACCTGAATGTTTTTTCCACAGTCTCTTTGCCTGACAAATTACTCATCCAGTCAGTTTGGACGCGTCAGTTCCTCAAGGAAGCCTTCCCTGAACTGCAGTCTAAATCAGGACCGTGGTTAGTCTTTCCTTACACCCTTTTCTCTCTCTCTCTCTCTCCCTCCCTCCCTTCCTCCCTTCCTTCCTCCCTTCCTTCCTTCCTTCCTTCCTTCCTTCCTTCCTTCCTTCCTTCCTTCCTTCCTTCTTTCTCTCTCTTTTTGTCTTTCTTTCTTTTTTTTTTTTCTTTCTCTTTCTCTCTTTCTTCTTCCTTTCTTTTCTTTTTTTGAGACAAAGTCTTGCTCTGTTGCCCAGGTTGGAGTGCAATGGCACAATCTCAGCTCACTGCAACCTCCACCTCCAGGGTTCAAGGGATTCTCCTGTCCAAGCCTCTGGAGTAGCTGGGATTATAGACACATGCCACCACGCCCAGCTAATGTTTGTATTTTTAGTAGAGATGGGGTTTCACCATGTTGGCCAAACTGGTCTCAAACTCCTGACCTCAAGTGATCCACCCGCCTCAGCCTCCCAAAGTGCTGGGATTACAGGCGTGAGCTACCACACCTGGCCTATGCTTGAGTTTCTATTATAACATCATCCAACTTAGGCTTGCTCACTTCCAGTGCTGGGGAGCTCACTACTGGGCAACAACCCCCATTCCATCACTAGACAGGCTGGAAGGTGAGGTCTCTTCACTGCTGCCACCATCAGACCAGTTCAGCCTCAACTTGCCAGCTTCCCTCCTCTGGGCACCACTCCTGTCCCCTCTTGGGGACTCCTGCACTAGCCCCCTATCTTGCCAGGATGTATGGGCAGAAATTCCCCCCAGCCCACCACAAGCTGTGAGTGATACTGGACACACAGCATACCTGGCTCTGAGCGGCCTTCGATGCAGCCAAAGATGTTGTTGATGGGGGTGGAGGTCCTGTGGTTGTTGACCACTAGCCGCAGTCCTGGCCCGGGGCCCAGGTGATAAGGGGAGCCTAGGAGGCTCCCCTGCCATTCCTGGGGGGCCACAGGGCCTTTGAGCTTCCTGGAGAGGAGGAAGGCAGAAAGGGTTGGAAGTTGTAGAGAGACCCAGAAGAGTCCAAATCACTCTCTTCCTTCTTTCTTTCCTTCCCACCCTTTCTGGCTCCAGATCACTGCCTCTGGACCCTGCCTAGGCAGGGCAGTGCAGTCAGGGCTGCCTTGGATGGTTCTCAGCTGAGGTAGGTGTGCAATCCAGTGGGAACCTCAGTTGCCAGACAGTGAACCCTGGAGAAAGGCCGTGTCCGTCCAGAAGAGTCACTTTTTTTTTTCTTAAGAGTCAGGGTCTCAGCCAGGCGTGGTGGTTCACACCTGTAATCCCAGCATTTTGGGAGGCTGAAGTGAGCGGATCACTAGGTCAGGAGTTTGAGACCAGTCTGGCCAGCATGGTGAAATCCTCTACTAAAAATACAAAAATTAGCCAGGTGTGGTGGTGCACGCCTGTAATCCCAGCTACTTGGGAGGCTGACGCAGGAGAATCACTTGAACCCGGGAAGTGGAGGTTGCAGTGAGCCAAGATTGCACCACTATACTCCAGCCTGGATGACGAAGAAGAAGGTCAGGGTCTCTCTGTCTCCCAGGCTGGAGTGCAGTGGTGTAATCATGGTTCACTGCAGCCTTAAACAACAGTCACCTTTTTCTAGTTCACCCACAGTCACCCTGTGGCCTCGCTGCAGCCTCCCTCTCTCTGCCTCCTCCTCTCCTGGTCCCCAACACTCCCCTCACCTCAGCAGGCGGGAGGCAATGTCTGCACTGATGGGCTGGGCTGGGATGCTGGGAAGGCCCGATGATGCAACTGGAGGGAACTGGGTTTGATTGAAGGAAGGGAAGCCAGGCGTGTAGGGGTCTCCAGTTCCCAGGTGCACCTGCGGGGAAAGGGGTGCCCACACAAAGCTGTGAGTTGGGCTTCCAGGAAAAATTAAAAACATGCCAGCCCCATTCTGAGCAAGAAGGTGTGGCCTCGGGACCTAGGAACGGCACGGCCAGCCTCCCCAGACTCACATGTCCATACACAGCCTGCTGGCTGGACAGGCTTGGCTTGTGTGGATCCTGGGAGAAGTCCGCTGGCTCTGGGTATATGAGCACTCCTTGAGCTCCAAAGTCCTGAGCATTGGTCACCTGGGGAGGAAGGTGACTAAAAGACTCCTTCTCCCAGAAAAAAACCCGATTCATAAGGGCAGGAGAAACCAGGAAATGGCAAGGCTTTTGCTTGCAACTGTCCATCCCACGGACAGGGTGTAGGGGCCACCACCTGGCCTGTGTTTTCCCAACCCCAGCAGCTCCTGGGCAGCCCTCAAATCCCACCGGGCCCCATGGTACCCCATATTCCTGTTCCCTTCCCCATCTGATTTTCCCCAACCCCCAATTTGTTCCCAGCCAACATTTTCTTTTTTCCTTCTGATTCAGTTCCCAGACCAGCCAACATTTTCCTTCTTTCCTTCCTCCCTTCCTCCCTCCCTCTCTTCTCTGTTTCCCTTTCTTTTTTTTTCTTTTTGAGACAGAATCCTTTCTGTTGCCCAGGCTGGAGTGCAGTGGTGCGATCATAGCTCACTGCAGCCTGGAACTCCTGGGCTCAAGCGATCCTCCCACCCGAGCCTCCAGAGTAGCTGGGACCACAGGCACGTGCCACCAGCCCAGCTAACTAAAATAAAATAAAAGAAAATAGGCCGGGCGCGGTGGCTCATGCCTGTAATCCCA
>NW_012115400.1:1774189-1781244 GCF_000951035.1 Colobus angolensis palliatus
GGAGTTTCACTCTTGTTGCCCAGGCTGGAGTGCAATGGCACGATCTTGGCTCACCACAACCTCTGCCTCCTGGGTTTAAGCGATTCTTCTGCCTCAGCCTCCCGAGTACCTGGGATAACAAGCATGTGCCACTACACCCGGCTACTTTTGTATTTGTTTTGTTTTGTTTTTTTTGAGACAGAGTCTTGCTCTGTTGCCCAGGCTGGAGTGCAGTGGCGCAACGTCGGCTCACTGCAAACTCCACCTCCTGAGTTCACTCCATTCTCCTTCCTCAGCCTCCCACGTAGCTGGGACTACAGGTGCCTGCCACCACGCCCAGCTAATTTTTTGTATTTTTAGTAGAGATGGGGTTTCACTGTGTTAGCTAGGATGGTCTCGATCTCCTGACCTGGTGATCCGCCCACTTCGGCCTCCCAAAGTGCTGGGATTACAGGCCTGAGCCACCACACCCGGCCTGTAATTTAATTTAAAAGCTCTGAGCAGGCTGGGTGCAGTGCCTCATGCCTATAATCCCAGCATTTTGGGAGACTGAGGTGGGAGGATTGTTTGAGGCCAGGAGTTTGAGACCATCCTGGGCAACATAGGGAGACCTCATTTCTACTAAAAAAAATTAAAAATTAGGCTGAGCTCAGTGGCTCACGCCTGTAATCCCTGCACTTTGGGAGGCCGAGATGGGTGGATCACCTGAGGTCAGGAGTTTGAGACCAGTCTGGCCAGCATGGTGAAATCCTCTACTAAAAATACAAAAATTAGCTGGGTGTGGTGGCAGGCGCCTGTAATCCCAGCTACTCGGGAGGCTAAGGCAGGATAATTGCTTGAACCTGGGAGGTGGAGGTTGCTGTGAGCCGAGATCGCACCACTGCACTCCAGCCTAGGCAACAGCGAAACTCTGTCTCAAAAAAAGAAAAAATAAATTAGCTGGGCATAGTGGCACACATCTGAAAAAATAAAGCCCTGAACATTGTTGATTCCACAGACTTAAGGTATTTCAGCAGGTGAACCCAGCAACATATAAGATAAGGAAATCTATTAACACAAATTACTATATAAACATTAAAAAAGAGGCTGGCGCGGTGGCTCATGCCTGTAATCCCAGCACTTTGGGAAGCCGAAGTGCTTTGGCAGATCGCTTGAGCTTACGAGTTGGAGACCAGCCTGGGCAACATGGCAAAACCCTGTCTCTACTAAAAATACAAAAGTTAGCCACGCGTGATGGCATGCACCTATAATCCCAGCTACTCAGGAGGCTGAGGCATGAGAATCGCGTGAACCTGGCAGGCGGAGGCTGTAGTGAGCCAAGACTGCACCACTGCACTCCAGCCTGGGTGACAAGAGCGAGACTCTGTCTCAAAATAAATAAATAAATAAATAAATAAAATAAATAAATAAATAAATGTCTCAGTGAGCTAGGAATAAAAGGAAACTTCCTTAATTCATTTTCAAAAGCTGTCTGGAGCACAACAAAGTTCATTCTTAATGGCAAAGTATTATAAAAGCATTGCTATTAAAGTCAGGAAATAGGAAAAGATACTTTTAACTGCCACTGTTACCTTAAATTAATGTCCTCTCCAATGCAATGAGAAATGAAAAAAAAAACACTTAGAAGGTATAAGCATTGGAAAACAGAATCTCCATCTTCTACTATCTGTAGCTTAGCTGATTTCCTACTTAGAAAACTCAGGTGAATCCACTGAAAAATTACTCCCCTCCCAAAAGAGGGCTATGGGTGGACCTAGCTTCTGAATCTGCACCCGCAAATACATTTGCTTGCTTATTTTTCTTTTTCTTTTGTTTTTTTTTTTTTGTTGTTGTTGTTTTTGTTGCTTGTTTTTGTTTTGAGACGGAAGTCTCGCTCTGTTGCCCAGGTTGGAGTGCGGTGGCGCGATCTGGGGTCACTGCAAGCTCCGCCTCCTGGGTTCACGCCATTCTCCTGCCTCAGCCTCCCCAAGTAGCTGGGACTATAGGCGCCTGCCACTATGCCCAGCTAATATGTTGTGTTTCTAGTAGAGACGGGATTTCACCGCGTTAGCCAAGGTGGTGTCGATATCCTGACCTAGTGATCCGCCTGCCTCAGCCTCCCTAAGTGCTGGGATTACAGGCGTGAGCCACTGTGCCCCGCCATTATTTTGTTTTTGAAACAGAGTCTCGCTCTGTCTCCCAGGCTGGAGTGCAGTGGTGCAATCTCGGCTCACTGCAACCTCCGCCTCCCCAGCTCAGGCGATCCTCCCCCGCCAAGCTCCCAAGTAACTGGGACTACAGGCACTCGCCATCATCCCCAGCTAATTTTTGTATTTTCTTTAGTAGAGATGGGGTTTCACCATATTGCCCAGGCTTGTTTGCTTGTTTTTCTGATTCCCTAGAATGCGCCTTCTCAGAACCCCTCAGCGCTCCCGGCTGCTGCCACAGGTCCAAATCTAGGCGCCTGTGTTAGGCTGTCAAGGCTTTTCTGGGTCTGTCAGGTCTGATATTGGATGCTGGACCCCTCTGATCTCAGTCAGTCAGCTCCCTCACCTCCCAAATATGCCACCCTCAGAGCCTCAGTCCCCTGCAACCTCAGCTCCAAATGCCTGCCATCCTTCCCAGGACCGCTGAACAGGCGGACCAGGGAGGCAGATGGGAGGACTCAGGAGGGGGAGCCGCACACCAGAGGCCTGGGCGAGGAAGCAGGGAGGCCCAGTCTGAGCGGATGAGGGGAGGGACACTCTAGAACAGGATGGGGCAGGGCCATCCCTACCTGATGGTGTCCTCCAGGCGCCCCTCCCCCAGGAACTGCAGGAACATGGCCTGGAGGTCGCTCCAGTACAGTGTGCCCCGGTGGAAATCCAGGTCAGGCTCATAGTTGACATCCTCACTGACCACCAGCACGGAGTCTCCGCATGCCTGGCAGGACCCTCGGAAGGCGACGTAGCCCAGAAGGAAGGCTGGTGGGTGGCAAGATGGGGATTCTCTTTGTGCCCACCTCTGGACCCCAGAAATCTCCCCCAGCCCAGGCCCTTTACTTCAGGGGAGGGGGACGACTCTCACCCCCAGTGAAGATCAGTAGAGCCGTCAGGACCAGGTAGGGGGCAGCCCTCCGTCCTGCTGCTGCCCAGGGAATGAGGTTTGGCTGCCTGGGTCTAGAGCCCAGGGGCTCAGGGCCCTTCAGCTCCATGGGGCAGAAGTGGGCCAGTGTCTCCTCCCCGTCTTCCTCCTCCAGGTGCCCTTTCCAGGGGCCTTCCACACGTTGGTAGATGGTCTGAGAGGATCTTGGGGACAGTTGTTGCTGTGCAGGCGAGGTGGGCATGAGATTGGGGCAAGAGGCCGGGGGGTGGGGTGGGGAGGCATCTGGCAATAATGAGGTCAGTGACTTAAGGGTGTCAAATGAGCATGGTGGCGGGGGCGTGGGGGAGGGACTGAGGGGAGTGGGCTAGAAAGGAGGGGCAGGGGTGGGAAGAAGCGAGGTCAGGACACAGGCCAGGAGGGGCCAGCGTCAGGGGCTTGGGAGGGGGCTGAGGGATGTAGAGAGAAGGCCTAAGGGGTCTTCCCAATCCCACTGGTCTTACCGCTCTCTGGAGTAGACCCCAAAGCCGCTCCATGCTTGTGCCCCCTCCTGAAGCCTGCAGGCTGTCCCCCAGCGATAAACCGATAAACCGTTTGCGGGAGCCCCAGGAGGGCCCCTTATCAGCCCTGGCAGGCAGCCTGAGCCAAGGCTGCTCCTTACCACCCCCAAGGGTGGGGGCACAGTCCTGGCCTCAGTCCAACCTTCCAGACGTGGCCCCTCAGTCCAGGCCAGAGCACAAGCGGCTGTGCTTTCCCCTGCCAATCTCTCCACAGCCCCACACCTGCCTCCTCCCTGCAAAACAATCAATTTTTTGACCTTGGAGCGGACTTTGGCCTCCTAGTTCCCATCAGGGGTGGGGGAAGGGGGCCGATAGTGGGGGAGGGGAGAGACATGGGTGCCCCCTCCCCTCTCCTGCTTTTACCCCTCCCTGGATCCTGGGGATCCCTTCCTAAGCCCTGACATGCCCAGGTGGAAGATTCACTCGTGAGACACCTGCCCCTTCCTTATCTGGCTTTCAGGGTCCCCCAGTGCCCAGGTTCTATGACATATCAGCTGTCCTCCCTGCCCTGACACTTGACCCAGTGGCATTCTAAGCTGGAGTCACCACAGTGGTGTGACTTGGGGGTTTGATCTGGTGATGTACATGTGCGTCTCTTTTGAAAGGTGGTTCTCAGACTCCCTCTGGCTGCTGGAGAAGGAGGGGCACAGGTGGGAGCACGTGGTCAGATGAGACCAGTGAGAGCTCCCAGATGGGGCTCCTGGGGTCATGGATCTGTGGGTCAGTGGGGAGGAGTGATCAGAGTCTCTGTCAAGGTGTGGGCAGAGCTGAGTGACCCTGGACAAGTGATGGTCCTCCCTGGGCACCAGCCCCTGTTTGGTCACCAAAGGACTTGGATCACGTGGGTTTCTACCTCTTTGGGTTCTGAGGCTGATGAAAGGCCAGTTAGCCTCACCCTAGAAACACATCACAGGCACAAACTGCTAAACAGGCAGGGGGCGCAGGTCCCCATGCCCTTCCGAGGGCCCCAAGACAAGTAGCTCTGAAGAGGAAGGCTCAGGGTCCCACCAAGTTTCCCTTTGGGGTCTCCCCTGGGAAACATCAACTCCGACTCAGGTCCAGAGAAGTTCCGAGCTGCTGGGATGCACCAGCGCCCTAGGCCCCGCCCCATGTCTGTCACCACCAAGAACCCCAGGAAGGAAGGCATAGCGCAGCTCACCTGAGCGCAGGTCCTGGGGTGCTCAGGCGCGCTGCTCCCCTGAGACCTGAGGCCTACGCTGAGGCCCCGCCCACCAGGCCCCACCTCCTGCTCCGCTCCCCCAAGCTTCACCTCCTGCTCCACCCACCTCCTCCCACACTCACTCCAGGCCCCTCCCCTCCGCTGCAGCCTGCAGCCCCTCCCACCTCCCACCACAACTGTTACTCCCCAGCAACACCCCCGACCCTCACTCAGTCTTGGTCGCGTGGCCTCCCCTGGGTCACAACCCCTCGGAAACCTGAGGAATCCATGGCCCCCGGGGCTGTGTCCCAGCGCCCACTGTGGGATCGGCATGGGTGTAGCAGTGACCCTCCCTCCCCTCACCTCCCTCCAGACCCCTGCGCCCACTCCCCACCCCACGGAGGCCAAACTTTTTTTTTCTTAAAACATTTTTACTTCTTCCAACCCAGAAACATCACCATTTACGAGGACAAGCGGGAAAGAGGAGGGGGCGATGTGGTATGGGGGTTAAGGGACTTCCATCTGAGCTTGGGAGCAGATAGGTGGGGAGGAGTGCCATCAGGGGCACTTTCGCTCCACGCACTGCTTCCCGCCCTCCTCATATTCCTGCTTGGAGATCCACATCTGCTGGAAAGTGCCCTGGGTGGAGGGGGCAATATCAGGGTCAGAGTGGCCTTGGAGGGAGGTGTGGATGGGCAGGTGCAGCCCCTGGGAATCCTCCAACAGGCCCCGACCACCCCTTGGGTTCACATCCCTCTGAAAACCCTCCCCACCTTATCCTCCCCTCCTCTGTCTGTCCCCTTTCATATTCAGAGGGAGAGTATCCTCTTCATATCACTCAATTCAATAATTCATTCATTCAGCAAGTATTTATTGAACAGCAGTCTCTGCCCTGAGCTAGGCCGTGTTCCTGAGCTGGGGGGATGGCACGCACAACCCCAGGCAAGCCAGCCTGCACCCAGCACTCAACACCCCCTACACACACACAGTCCTTCCCCACCAGGTGTCCTCTCCTTGCTCCATCAGGGCTTTGGAACACCACTAGTCTCCCTCTTTCCCAAGGAAGATATTCCCTCCACCTCACCATTCCAACACTGTGGCACCCCATCTGAAGCCTTCAGCGTTACAACTTGCCCCATGAGGGTTCCTGCAATGAGCATCTCAGAGTGTCCCTTCTCTCTCTATTTTTTAATTTTAATTTTAATTTTTTAATTTTTATTATTATTTTTTTGAGATGGAGTCTTGCTCTGTTGCCCAGGCTGGAGTGCAGTGGTGCAATCTCGGCTCACTGCAGCCTCTGCCTCCCAAGTTTCAGCGATTCTCCTGCTTCAGGCTCCTGGGTAGCTGGGATTACAGGCACCTGCCACCACACCCGGCTAATTTTTGTATTTTTAGTAGAGACAGGGTCTTACCATGTTGGCCAGGCTGGTCTCAAACTCCTGACCTTAGATGATCTGCCCGCCTTGACCTCCTAAAGTGCTGGGATTATAGGCGTAAGCCACCACGCCCAGCCTAATTTTTATTTTTTGTAGAGATGGGGTCTCACTGTGTTGCCCAGGCTGGTCTCAAACTCCTGGGCTCAAGTCATCGTTCCACCTCAGCCTCCCGTAATGTTGGGATTACAGGTGTGAGCTACTATGCCTGGGATTCTTTGATCTTTCTCACCCTACACACATATGCTATCCAAGGCAGTGGCCACTAGCCTCCCGTGGCTCACTAGCCCCGATCCAAATTGAGACATGCTCTAAGTGGAAAATACACACCCAATTTTTTTCTTTTCTTTTTTTTTAGACAGGATATCACTCTGTTACCCAGGTTGGAGTGTAGTGGCACAGCTCACTGCAGCCTCCACCTTCCAGGTTCAAGTGATCCTCCAACCTTGGCCTCCCAAGTAGGTGGGACTACAGGTATGTGCCACATTGCCAGCTGCTTTTTAAATTTTTTGTAGAGATGAGGTCTCACTTTATTGACCAGGCTGGTCTAGAAATTTTGGGCTCAAGTGATCCTCCCGCCTTGGCCTCTCAAAGTGCTGGGATTACAGCCGTGAGCCACTCCACTTGGCCAGGATATATTATTAATACTTAATTCTGGGCCAGGCACGGTGGCTCACACCTGTAATCCCAGCACTTTGGGAGGCCAAGATGGGCAGATCACTTCAGGTCAGGAGTTTGAGACAAGTTTGGCCAACGTGGTGAAACCCCGTCTCTACTAACAATCCAAAAATCAGCCAGGCGTGGTGGCGCACGCGTGTAATCCCAGCTACTCGGGAGGCTGAGGCAGAAGAATCGCTTGAACCC
>NW_012115400.1:1781422-1787893 GCF_000951035.1 Colobus angolensis palliatus
AGCTAAGTTCAGACTGCCAGCCTCTATCTTTCTGACCCTAGTTTCTGTCTCCCTAGGGGACTTCCTTTCTCGTGGATGTCCTCCTTGTCTGTCATGGCCTCACTGTCCCCTCTGTGTGACTGATACCCTCCAGATGCGGGTTGCAACTCCAGCTCCCTGCTCAGTACCTTTCTTCCACCCCAGCAGCAGGTCCAGACTGAACTTACCACCTCCTGCTCCAGAACCAATCTGCCTGCCTCCTTTGCTAGTTGCCCCTTGCTGTCCACCCCATCCCCACTGCTACCCATGCTATGACTCCAGGACAATTGAAACAGCCTCCTTGCAAGGTCCTGTTGACTCCAGCTCACACCTTGACCCCAAAGACTCATGCCTGGCAGTCTTTCCAATCATGCCTGCATTGCCACATCACTCCCTTGCCCCAAACCATCAGGGTCTCCCCTCTGCTGACTGAGCACAGTGGGTGTCTCACCAAAATCTCATCCTGACCAATCTCTCGAACTACCTGTCCCTCTACTCCTTTTTTTTTTTTTGAGAGAGAGTCTCACTGTGTCACCCAGGCTGGAGTGCAGTGGCACGATTTCAGCTTACTGCAATCTCCGTCTCCTGAGTTCAAGAGATTCTCCTGCCTCAGCCTCCTGAATAGCTGGGATTACAGGCATACACCACCACGCCCGGCTATTTTTTGTATTTTTAGTAGAGACAAGGTTTCATCGTATTGGCCAGGCTGGTCTCGAACTCCTGACCTCAAGTGATTCGCCCGCCTGGGCCTCCCAAAGTGCAGGGATTACAGGCATGAGCCACCGTGCGCAGCCTCTTCTCCCCAATTTGTAAAAGTAGAGATAGGTCTTGCTATGTTCCTCTGCTGGGTCTTGAACTCCTAGCCTCAAGCCATCCTCCCACTTCAGCCTCCCAAAGTGCTGGGATGACAGGTGTGGGTCACTGTACTGGGCCCCTGCCCCCAATTTGTGTCCTGTTCACCCTTCTGGGAACATTCATTGACTGACATTTCTCAAAAATAAATGTTCGTTGAATGAATGAATGAATGAATGAAGAGGCAGGCAAAGTGGCGGGCGCTGTCTGGGTCTCCCCTCTCCCCCACAGTCAGTGCTAGGCCAGGTCCCCTTCCTCTCACCAGTGAGGCCAGGATGGAACCCCCAATCCAGGGGCTGAACTTGCGCTCCATGGTGCTGTTGCTGGCAATGAGTTTCAGTCGCATGCTCTGGGGGTAAAAAGGGGCTGGGGGAAGCAGACACCTAGGTTCTGGGAAGGGACAGGGCTTGGGGGACAGGGGGAAGACTTGGGAAGCCGCAGGGGCAGGGGTTCTGCTCTGGTGGACAGAACAGAAGGAAGGACGTGGGAAGAATGGGGGACTCAGTCCTGGACAGCTGAGCCAGGACGGGCGTCCGGGGCTCTGGGTCAGGGGTGGGCTCCTACCGGTGGGGTCTTCTGGGAAAGCTCTCGATTGAGCCTGTCAGTGAAGCCCTGCAGCAGTGTGTTCCCGCCAGTGACAATGACACTCCCATACAGGCCCTGAGAGCAGGAGGAAGGAGTAAGCCACGGGGGACAGCCCCCCAACCCTACCTTCCCACTTCCCCTGGGCCCCTTTGCCCAGCCTCAGCTCCGGCCTGGCCTCACCGGGCGAATGTCAATGTCACACATGCCGATGCTGGTGGTCACCACGTGGCCCACACCCAACATGGTGTTCCCCGACAGGCCCTGCGGAGAGAGGTGACTGGGGCTGTGGGCCCTCTCCCCCTTCCCCCAGTCCCCAGTCCCTGCAATCCTTCCCAGCCTCCCCCACGCCCCAGGATCCAAGGACTGCAGCCAGCACCGACCCCAGTCCTTGCCACACAGCCAAACCTTGACGTTCGAGGGATCAAAGAGGCCCTCGGGGATGCGGAGTCGCTCGGCGCCATAGTCTGTGTTGTAGCCATTGGGCATCTCGTAGTGCACTGTGGGCATTTGTGCAGCCACCCTGCCCAGAAGGGAGCAGGACTCTGCCTGGGGTGCTCAAGAAGGATCAGTGGGTGGACAGCACCAGAGTCCCCCAGCCCACCCCAGGAGTCCCAGTTCTGCCCTCTCTCCCACCCCCCAGCCCTGAGCCACACTCACTGTTCATCATAGGGGGAGTCTGAGACCTGCAACACGGAGGCCTGGAAGTCCTGGATCACCTCCTGAAATCCCAGCGAGGGTGATGAGGGCCTGGATTCCTCCTGAGCAACACCCCCCGCCCAGCTTCCCCTCCCTGCTCCACCTCCCATACAAGACCCCTGCCTCGCCCCCATTCACGGCAGGGGAGGGGACTTCAGGGGACTCTCTCCAGAGGCTCACATTACACATGTAGTTATGCCAGGACTTGGAGACCTGGGGGAGCTTCTCCTTCTTCTTCCAGTTTGGGGGGGCGCCCTCCCGGACAGGTTCCTGTGGGGGCACAGCGTAGGAACACCATTTCTTAGCCCACCCTGACCCCTACCCCACCTTCCTGGCACTGTTCCCAGCTCTGCAGCTAACTGGCACTGGAGGCTCTGCTGTGCTGCCTGCAAGGGGGGTTTCTCACCCTTTCCTGATGGAGAGGAGAGAGAATGGGGCATGCCTCTCTCTTCGTGTGTGCCCTTCATGTGGTGGGTGCAGCTGATCTGGAGAACACCAGGAATACAGTGGTGACAGAATCTCCAGGGAATGGCCTCCTAAGGGGCCGTGATCCATGTGAGGGCACAGGACAGAGCTAAGCACATAGTGTCAGTTCATACTCACAGCACCCTGGCTACTGCCTACTACCGTTCCACTTTACAGAAGAGGAAACTGAGGCCCAGGGAGCTTTGATATGCTATTGGTCACACAGCTCTTTTTTTTTTTTTTTTTTTTTCCAGAAAGAGTCTCACTCTGTCGCCCAGGCTGGAGTACAGTGACGCGATCTCGGCTCACTGCAACCTCCGCCTCCAGGGTTCAGGTGATTCTTCAGTCTCAGCCTCCTGAGTAGCTGGGACTACAGGCATGTGCCACCATGCTTGGCTAGTTTTTGTAGTTTTAGTAGAGATGTGGTTTCACCATGTTGCCCAGGCTGGTCTCGAAGTGAGTTCAAAGCGATCTGCCTGCCTCGGCCTCCCGAAGTGCTGGGATTACAGGCATGAGCCACCATGCCCGGCCGGTCCCACAGCTCTTCCACGGCAGAGGCAGAACTTGAACCCGGGTTTATATTGAACCCTAGAACCCACCACACTGGCCCTCACACATCCTGCTGTCTGCTAGCTGATTCCATGACCTCATCGTATCCCTCAGCCTGTCTGGATTTCAGATGCCTCACTTATAAAAGGAGAAACTGGAGCCAGGACCCACTGGGGAGCCTGCTGCTCTCTGCTCTGATATCTCGTGTGTCTGGGGGTTGACGGCCATGGGGCGAGTGGCCAGGACTCTAGTGGCAGCTCTGTGTCCCCAGAGGCCCCACCTTGGCTGCGATCATGTAAGGTGGGATGATGTCAATGGCCATCTCCTGGAACAGCTCCCGGCACTGCATGGAGATGAAGTCCCCTGCCAGAGGGGACTTGACGATGCCTGGAAGGAAGGCAGTGTCAGGATCTGGTCCTCCCGGTGCGCCCCTGCCCCCTGCCGAAGCCCCACCTTGCTGCAGGACGTAGCCGTCATGTACTGGAATGGCCGTGGTGTGGGTGGCCCCACTGTCCAGCACAAGGCCCGTGGACCGCCCGTTTGCAAAGCTGGCATCGGATGGGTAAGTCAAAGAGACAGCAGTGGCAAATGAAGGGCCTGGGTCCAGATCTGGTCTGGTCACTCTCTGCTCTGCCAGGGTCCAGCTCATCCCCAGTCTGCACATCTCTCCTCCTGGTGACAACTCATCTCCTGGAGAAAGGCTCTGAGACCCCAGTTACTTCTTTACTTATTGTTTGTTTGTTTGTTTTGAGACTGAGTCTTGCTCTGTCACCCAGGCTGGAGTGCAATCACTCACTGCAACCTCTGCCTCCAGGTTCAAGAGATTCTCCTGCCTCAGCCTCCCAAGTAGCTGGGACTACAGGTGCCCACCACTATGCCTGGCTAATTTTTGCACTTTTAGTAGACACAGGGTTTTGCCATGTTGGCCGGACTGGTCTCAAACTCCTGACCTCAAGTGATCTGCCTGCCTCGGCCTCCCAAAGTGCTGGGATTACAGGCGTGAGCCACTGTGCCTGCCCAGCCACAGCGCTTAGCCCCTTTATTTTTGGTTGTGTCCTATAGATTCCTTGAAATTAGGGTCACTATCACCCCAGTGCATAGCACAGGGTTCAGTGCAAGGCAGATCCTAAAAAAAGTCAGTGTTGAAGGAGTTCTTGGGAAGGGACTGCCGCAGTGTTCTACATGTCTCCCTCCTCTGTCCAGTTCCAGTGCCTGCTCTCTCCAGGGCCCAGCTCGCTGTCTGCTCAGCCTGATCCAGTGAACAGAAAGGGGCCGCTGATCTGGCCACCCCAGGCTCGGATGTGCTCAGTCCACTGGGCCTTCTGCACTAGTGGGACGGAGAGAGGTGTCTGCCCACTGGGACACTGATCTTCAGAGAACCAGGTCTGATCCCCCAGCTCATCTCGGCTGAGCTCAGCACAGGCCCCACCCCTGCCCTCCACCCAGTCAGAGCAGCTCAGTCCAGAGGATACGCAGTGAGCACGGCCGTCTTGCATAAGAAGAAGGCAGGAATGTTGTACTGCTCGAACATCAGCTCTGTCAGCTTCTCCCGCTTGGCCCGTGTGTTCCACTGTGGAGAAAGTGCAGGAGGGGAGGATTCAAGAAGGGAAAGGCACAGACCCACATCCACGCACATGCAACCCAAACACTCACACATACACCCACGATCACACACACACATGCATTCAAACACTCACACACACGACCTAAACACTCACACATACACTCACGGTCATACACACATGCATTCACTTGCACAAACACACACTCAAACACACATACACTCACACTCACAGATACACACACATAAACACACACACATGCATTCACAGTATTCATACTCTCACACACTCGCAAACACACAAACACACGTATACACTCGCATTCACACACGCAAACTCACACACACTCGCACATACACATATATTCATACACACATGCATTCAAAACATTTGCACAGGCCAGACACGGTGGCTTACGCCTGTAATCCCAGCACCTTGGGAGGCCAAGGCAGGAGGATTGCTTGAACCCAGGAGTTCGAAACTAGCCTGGACAACATAGTGAGATGCTGTCTCATTAAAAAAATTTGTTTTAGCCGGGCGCGGTGGCTCAAGCCTGTAATCCCAGCACTTTGGGAGGCCGAGACGGGCGGATCACGAGGTCAGGAGATCGAGACCATCCTGGCTAACATGGTGAAACCCCGTCTCTACTAAAAAATACAAAAAACTAGCCGGGCGACGTGGCGGGCGCCTGTAGTCCCAGCTGCTTGGGAGGCTGAGGCAGGAGAATGGCGTAAACCCAGGAGGCGGAGCTTACAGTGAGCTGAGACCCGGCCACTGCACTCCAGCCTGGGCGGCAGAGCGAGACTCCGTCTCAAAAAAAAAAAATTTGTTTTAAAGAGCTTGTGGGAATTAAAACTACATGAACAGAAGTGAAAAACTCAATAGAAGGATTGGAACATAAAGTGGAGGGAATATCTTGGAAACCAAAGGAAAAAGGTAAAGAGATGGAAAATATAAGAGAAAAGGGTATTAAATTAGAGGACCAATTCAGGAGGCAAAAAAATCCAAATAACAGAAAATCCCAAGAGAGAAAATGGAGAGAAATAAATAACTAAATAAATAATTCTTTTTCACTGAATTGAAAGACATAGGTTTTCAGAGTGAAAAGACATACTAAGTGCCTAGAGACATGAATGAAAATATGCCACATTGAGGATAAGTAAAAATTCTATAAACTTTCAGAAACAAAAACATTACACCAGAGGATCAGAAATCAGATGATTTCATCCTTCTTAATGGCAACAATATATGCTGGAAAAAGGACAATGGAAAAGTGCCTTCAAGATTCTGAAGAATAATGATTTCCAACCTGGCATGTGATACCTAGCTGAGCTATCAACTCAAGGTGAGACATACAAAGTCTCAAAAAATATACTTCCCATGACCTTTCTTTAAAATTTTTTTTTTAGATGCCGGGCGCGGTGGCTCATGCCTGTAATCCCAGCACTTTGGGAGGCTGGGGCAGGCAGATCTCCTGAGGTCAGGAGTTTGAGACCAGCCTGGTCAACATGGTGAAACCCCATCTCTACTAAAAGTACAAAAATTAGCCAGGCGTGGTGGGAGGTGCCTATAATCCCAGCTACTCGGGATGCTGAGGCAGGAGAATCGCTTGAACCCAGGAAGTGGAGGTTACAGTGAGCTGAGATCACGCCATTGCGCTCCAGCCTGAGGAACAAGAGCGAGACTTCGTCTCAAAAAAAAAAATTTTTTTTAGATTATTAATTTTTTTTTTTTTTTTTTTTTT
>NW_012115400.1:1788422-1789260 GCF_000951035.1 Colobus angolensis palliatus
GAGTGCAGTGGCATGATCTAGGCTGACTGCAACCTCTGCCTCCTGGACACAAGCAATTCTCTTACCTCAGCCTTCTGAGTATCTGGGACTACAGGCATGCACCACCATGGCCAGCTAATTTTTATATTTTTGGTAGAAATAAGATCTCAGTATATTGCACAGGCTGGTCTCAAACTCCTGGGCTCAAGTGATCCTCCCACCTTGGCCTCCCAAAGTGCTGGGATTACAGGAGTGAGCCACTGTGTCTGGCCTTTCATGACTTTTCTAAGGCAGTTACTGAAGGACCTGCTCCATGAAAACAAAGGAGTGAGTCAAGAAAAGGACTCAAGTACAGGAAACAGAACTTCTGACCAGGACAGAGGCAAAAGGATTCTATGAGATGATGGTGAAGGGAAATGCCAGCACAACAGGTCTGTCCCCAGGCAGAGGGCTACTAGTGCAAATTGGACTAGGTCAGTGGGCTCCTGAAGAAATTTCTTCAAGAAGATGAAATTGATAAAATGTCTAATGAAATTGATGTCTTGACAAAAGATATAATTGATGAATAATTTAGGGTTCACACTGTAAGTAGATAGAAAACCAGACCAAATATAATCAAACACAGAGCCGGGGGTGGTGGCCTGCCTGTAATCCTAGCACTTTGGGAGGCCCAGGTGGGTGAATCACGAGGCCAAGAGATCGAGACCATCCTGGCCAACATGGTGAAACCCTGTCTCTACTAAAAATACAAAAATTAGCTGGGTGTGATCGCACACACCTGTAGTCCCAGCTACTTGGGAGGCTGAGGCAGGAGAATCCCTTGAACCTGGGAGGTGGAGCTTGCAGTAAGCCGAGATCG
>NW_012115400.1:1795594-1796318 GCF_000951035.1 Colobus angolensis palliatus
AATAATAATAATAATAATAATAAAGTCTAAAATACAACTGGGCTGGGTGCAGTGGATCCCGCCTGTAATCCCAGCATTTTGGGTGGCCGAGGTGGGCAGATCGCTTGAGCCCAGGAATTCAAGACCAGCCTGGAAAATATGGTGAAACCCTGTCTCTACAACAAATTTAAAAATCAGCTGGGCGTGGTGGCCTGTAGTTCCAGCTACTCCGGAGGTTGAAATGAGAGGATCACTTGAGCCCAGGAGACCAAGGCTGCAGAATTGTGCCACTGCAATCCAACTTGGGTGACAACTGAGCAGAGCCCCTGTTTTTGAGACAAAATCTCAAAAACAAACAACAAACAAAACCCCAAACAACAACAACAACAACAACAACAAAACCCACTGTACTTAAAGGAGGGTAATAGAAATATGTTGTGGCATAGGCTGGGGAGGAAAAGAGAGCTAAGTGATCATTTTCTAAAGTGGAAAATTCATTGATAATATCTAAAACTAAAAACTCCACAGGCAGCAATTTAAGTGTAATATTAGAGATGTGGAAGAAAATACCCCCAAAATTAGCTAAAAAGGAGAAAAACCGTTGCTTTTATAAAGAGGAATCTATAAGGATGTGGGTAAGAACGTTTTTTAGCCAGGCGCGGTG
This sequence comes from Colobus angolensis palliatus, assembly GCF_000951035.1. Classification (NCBI taxonomy): domain Eukaryota; kingdom Metazoa; phylum Chordata; class Mammalia; order Primates; family Cercopithecidae; genus Colobus; species Colobus angolensis. The sequence goes on from NW_012115400.1 coordinate 1,796,238, forward strand.
GCTCAAGCCTGTAATCCCAGCACTTTGGGAGGCCGAGACGGGTGGATCACGAGGTCAGCAGATCGAGACCATCCTGGTTAA
>NW_012115400.1:1799983-1803963 GCF_000951035.1 Colobus angolensis palliatus
GCAGGAGGGATGAGAGCAGGAGGGATGGAAGGAAGGAAAAAACTTAGCCAAGAAGGAAGGAAAGTGGTTGGGATGGGTGAGGGGAGTCTGAAAAGCGGCCACTGTACTTCAGCCTGGGCGACAGAACCAGACTTCAAAAAAAAAAAAAAAAAAAGAAAGAAATTAAAAAAGGACTTGAAGATGGAGAAGGGCAGCAGAGTGAGTAGATAGAGCAAGAAGAGAGCAGGAGGGATGAGAGCAGGAGGGATGGAAGGAAGGAAAAAACTTAGCCAAGAAGGAAGGAAAGTGGTTGGGATGGGTGAGGGGAGTCTGAAAAGGGAAGGGAAGTGTCTGACAGCGGTGGTTTGAGGGGATAGGAGGAGAGGTGGATGGTGGGAAGCAGGTGCAGTGGAGATCCGGGTTGGACATGGGAATGGAGGAGGCACTCACCGGGGCCTCGGACATGAGCACGGGGTGCAAGTTTGGCTCAGACTTGACGTGTTTGCTGTAGGTATGATCCAGGATGGCTCGGAAGCACTCCCAGTCCTCGACTGGGGCCAGAAGAGCAGAGTGGAGAAAGGCAAGAGGGCAGGCAGGGGTAGGGACAGGAAGAAAAGAAGGGAGAAAGGCCAAGCCCAAAGGAGGGTCAGTGAGTTCAGGTCCAGGGGAACGTCCCCCCTTCCCAGAAACCTGGTGGGCCCCTGGGAAGGGAATCCAGCGAGAAGAACCCTGGCAGCGAGAAGAACCCTGGGGCTGCAAGGAAGACTCCTTGGGGAGTGGGGGCTGCTATGTCCCAGATCGTGGGGAGTGGGCTCCCTATCTGTCAGGAGGTGAAGGGTGGGGGCCCCTTACTCATGCCATTCTTGAGGGGCGACATGACCTCCGCTCCATCCCGAGGCACGTGCAGGGCATTGGTGTCGATGTGGAAGATCTTCCCTTTCTTCTCTTTGTCCCCCTCCAGCTCCAGCCCGCCCCCCTCCTCCGCGGCCAGCAGCCCCACTGTGGTGGGGAAGTCAGCCTGGTGGGGAAGGGTTGGGGGAGGATCGGCAGGGAGAGGGGTCACCGTCTTGCCCCTGTCCAGCCCCACAGCAGGGTCCTCAGCCCGCCCCTGGGTTTATTCCCACATTCCCGCTCAGCAGAGTTTCTGGGCGATCTAGGAGAGCCCTGGGTCACTGGAAAGCCTGAATAAGGGTCCGGAGCCCCTGGGATTTAGAGAGGAGACTGGAAGGCTCACCTTGGGACAGTCCTCCCCAGCGTACCCAGCGCGGACTGAGAAGGAGCCAATGTCAAAGACCAGCGCCCCCACCTCATCTGTGAGGGGAGACAGGCCTGTAAGGGGACCTCCCCCGAACTCTCTCCCGCTAGGTCGTTCCGAGAGAAAGTCAGGGCAGAGCCACAGTCTCGCCACCTTCAACAGCAGTCTGGGGCCGGTGGGAACTGGGCCTGGAGTCCGAGGTCCTGGGACTGGGGGTGGGGGCATCATACCGCCAGGGTCCCTTCTTGCCCACTGGCCTTGCTCAGGCCACCCTCCCGACGGGAAAGGAAGGGGCCGGGGCCAGGTGGAGGTGGGTTGCAAGGTAGAGAGGTTGGGCCCGGTGCGTTCGAGGACAGAGCGCAGGGGAGGCGGGAGACCCGAGCCTGGGACTGGACCCGTTCATGCGCGGAGGTGACAGGCCCCGGGGTGCCCAGAGCTCGGATGGATGGCGCAGGTTCGGAACGCAGGGGGCCGGAGGTTCGCTCACCTCCGCCGTAGACGCCCCCGCTCATAGTGCCCTCTGCGCTGCTAGCGGCCCGTGGGCGGCGGCGGGATCAGCACCGAGGTGGCCGGACAGCTCCCGGGATCCCTGGCGGGGCGGGGCGGGGCGCGCGGCGACCAATTAGGAGGCCGGATCCCCCGCCCCCAACGGCGCCGCCGATTGGCTGCCAGACGAGACAATGACCGGACCGGGGGCCGCTGATTTAAAGGGGAAGATACCCTCCGTTAGGCGACCAGGAGGAGATGGGGCAGGGGGCGCCTAGTAGGGAGTTAGAGACGTCGCTAAGGAACGGGCAGCAGAGAGGAGAGCAGGGAAGAGGCGGAGACCAGGACTCTGCAGGACGACTGATGAGGTCCCTACCCCCTTGCTTTTTGTTTTTATTAATTTTTTTGGTGGAAACGGAGGTCTTGTTACGTTGCCCAGGCTGGTCTCGAACTCCAGAGCTCAAGCGATCCTCCTCAGCCTCCCAGATAGCAGGGATTACAGGCAGGTGCCAGCACTCCTGGCTAATTAAAAAAATTTTTTTATGGAGAGAGGGTCTTGCTCAGGTTGATCTCGAACTCCTGGCCTCAAGCGATCCTCCCACCTCAGCCTCTCAAAGTGCTGTGTCGGACCTCTACCCCCTTACTTTTTAAAGCAAGACTGGGGAGAGAGCTCCACTCCCCAGAAGGGTCATCTATCTTCAGGCTGCTCTGAGCCGGGTTCTGCCACACCCAGGCCTAAATGGAATCGCCGGGCGAGGGAGGGAAGGGAAGATTAAGAGAGGGACCAGAGGGGGTGGGGGTGTGTCTCCATCTCTCTCTGTTTTTTCCTTTTTTTTTTTTAAAGAGCCTGGGTCTTGCTACCTTGCCCAGGCTGGTCTTGAACTCCTGGCCTCAATGTCCCAAGGTGCTGGGATTAAAAGCATGAGCCACCATGTCCAACTTCCCTCCTTTGTCTTTCGCTGGCCCCTCTTTTCCTTGCCTTGCTCCGCCCCCACCCCCACCCCCCCAGTACCTGGGCCTTATACATGTGTACACATGCTTACGCACATATACATACGTTCACACACAGGCATTCAGCCCACCTGGCTTTAGCTTCTTTTCTCCATCTCTCTCTCTCTTCAGCGCCTGTTTTCCTAAGGAGGCATTTACCAACAAGAGGGTTTTTGTTTCTTTTCTTTTTGAATTGGGGTCTTCTGTCACCCAGGCTGGAGTGCAGTGGCACGCTCACAGCTCACCATAACTTTGAACTCCTGGGTTCAAGTGATCCTCTCGCCTCAGCCTCCTGAGTAGCTGGGACTTACAGGTGCACACCACCACACCTGGCTTTTTTTGTTTGTTTGCTTGTTTTAGAGAAGGGCCCTCACTATGTTGCCCAGTCTGGTCTTGAACTCCTGGCCTCAAGCGATCTTCCCACCTTGGCTTCCTGAGTCATTGGGATTACAGGCGTCAGCCGCAGCGCCGGACTAACAACAGGGTTTTCTATTGCTTGGGTCCCAGGTTCTTCTGGGCTCCTGGCACCACAGTTTTGGTAGCAAAGGCAAAGGAGCAGCTCTGACAACTTGGGGTAGCTGAGGGACTCTTATGTGAGGGTGCGTGTGTCTGTATGTATGTGTCTATGTGTGTTGGCGTATGGGTGCATGTGTGTACATATGCACATATGAATGCTTGTGTGTGTTGAGTATGTGCCCGTCTCATACTCAAGAGTATGGGGCGAGGGAGCTTTGAGACCAGAGATAGCACAGAAAGAGGATACTATGTGAGGTCCGCATGCCCCTAAAGGTTCTCTGCTCACCACATGCCCACCCTGGAAGAGACTCCACCTCTCCCCAGCCAAAGGACAGATGGCTTGAGCTGGCTCATGGATTACCTACTGATGACGGTGGCATTTCAATGCCTAGGGTTGGTTCCAAGTTCAGACTTGGATTCTAAGACTGAAAGGGTCCAGGTTTCAGCGGGAGTGGTGAGCTGTAAGGGAGAGGGCTGACTCAGGGGCTGAGAGAATGAGATTTTTCCAGAGTGACCCTAGGTCAGTCCATTGAGGCCTGGAGGAATTGAGTGGATCTCTTAAAGTGCTTACATTTCTTTTTTTCTTTTTAAGCCAGGGTCTCACTCTGTCGCCCAGGCTGGAGTGCAATGGTGCAATCTCAACTCACTGCAACATCTCCCTCCCGAGTTTAAACAATTCTTCTGCCTCAGCCTCCCAAGTAGCTGGGGTTATAAGTGCGTGCCACCACTCCTGGCTTTTTTTTTTTTTTTTTTT
>NW_012115400.1:1804413-1805466 GCF_000951035.1 Colobus angolensis palliatus
CCGAGGTGGGAGGATTGCTTGAGGCCAGGAGTTTGAGACCAGCCTGGGCAACACAGAGACCCCATCTCTCAAAAAAAAAAAAGAAGAAGAAGAGGAAGAAAAAGAAGAAGAAAAGAAACTTCCCCATTCTTGACTGGGAATGGTGGCTCACAAGGGTAATCCCAGCACTGTGGGAGGCCAAGGCACGCGTAACACTTGAGGTGAGGAGTTCAAGACCAGCCTGGCCAACATTGTGAAATCTCGTCTCTACTAAAAATAAAAAAAATTAGCTGGGTGTGGTGGTGCACGCCTGTAGTCCCAGCTACTTGGGAGGCTGAGGCAGGAGAGTCACTTGAACCTGGGAGGTGGAGGTTGCAGTGAGCCAAGATTGCACCATTGCACTCCAGCCTGGGTGACAGAGCAAGACTCCATCTAAAAAGAATAATAAAAAACAAAAGGAAACTTGTCCAATCTGGCCAGGCATGGTGGTGTGTGCCTGTAGGGGTTTTACAGGTTTGGTTTGATTTTGTTTTTTCCAGCTAGAACCTGAGCTCTGTCCTGGATCAGACAGTCTGCTGGGATCAGAGCCAGGATTAGAACCCACAGCTCTTATCAGCCGGTTGAGATATGCCTTTGTTTCCTAACATCTCTGTGTTTCTCACCAAGCTGTGCTGTCTCTATCTGTAGAACAGCTGGCGGTGAGGCCCCCATCTGATTCTGGAGTCAGTGTCTAGCTGAAAGCTGGGTACACAGGACTATTCAGTAAGTGTCCCTGTGGATGTGTTGAGGCCTTAATATTATTACGCATAACTTGGAAATCTGCAGTCTATTTGGTAATGAGCAGTGAATTTTCTTCTCATGGCTGGGGGGAAGCTACAGTTGGCTAACTACAGGGCAGGACTTGATTTAACTCTCAGTCAACTGTGACCAATTTTCTTTTGTCATGGGATCTGACATAAGAGTCTAGTATATAAGCCGGGTGCGGTGGCTCAAGCCTGTAATCCCAGCACTTTGGGAGGCCGAGACGGGCGGATCACGAGGTCAGGAGATCGAGACTATCCTGGCTAACACGGT
>NW_012115400.1:1808456-1809474 GCF_000951035.1 Colobus angolensis palliatus
AAAAAAAAAAAAAAAGAACCCGTCTCTACAAAAGGTTTTCTAAAAAATTAGCCAGGCACGTTGGTGTGATCCTGTAGTCCCAGCTACTCGGGAGGATGAAGCAAGAGGATCACTTGAGTCCAAGAGGTTGAGGCTATAGTGAACCATGATCGTGCTACTGCACTCCAACCTGGGCAACCGAGCAAGACCATGTCTCAAGAAATAAAATAAAGAGACAGAGTCTTGCTTTATTGCTCAGCTGGAGTGCAGTGGTATGGTCACGGATCAGTGCAGCCTCGAACTCCCGGGTTCAAGATCCTCCTGCGTTGGCCTTCCAAAATGCTGCGATTACAAGCATGAGCCCTGTGCCTGGCCAAGAAACATCTTTGATGCCTACTGTGTAGCAGGCACCATGCTATGCATAGGAGGGATACTGAGATGGGTGAGATACAGGATATCCTTGCTCTCAAGGAGCTTGGGTGCAGTGGGGAGCTCAGATATGCACAGAAGAGGTGAAAAGGAGGACAGGGCCGGTTGTGGTGGCTCACGTCTGTAATCCCAGCACTTTGGGAGGCCGAGGTGAGGATTTCAAGACCAGCCTGACAAATATGGTGAAATCCTGTCTCTACTAAAAATACAAAAAATTAGCTGGGCATGGTGGCACGCACCTGTAATCCCAGCTACTCAGGAGGCTGAGGCAGGAGAATGGCTTGAAACCGGGAAGCAGAGGGTGCAGTGGGCCGAGATTGTACCACTGCACTCCAGCCTGGGTGACAGAGTGAGACTCTACCTCAATAAAAAAAATAAAAAATAAATAAACAAATAAATAATGTAATCCCAGCACTTTGGGAGACCGAGGCGGGCGCATCACGAGGTCAGATGGAGACCATCCTGTCTAACACGGTGAAACCCCGTCTCTACTAAAAAAAGAATACAAAAAATTAGCCGGGTGTAGTGGTGGGAGCCTGTAGTCCCAGCTACTCGGGAGGCTGAGGCAGGAGAATGGCATGAACCCGGGAGGTGGAGCTTGCAGTGAGCC
>NW_012115400.1:1813740-1815337 GCF_000951035.1 Colobus angolensis palliatus
GTTCAGTGGCATGATCTTGGCTCACTGCAATCACTGCCTCCCAAGTTCAAGTGATTCTCCTGTCTCAGCCTCCCGAGTAGCTGGGACTACAGGAACGTACCACCACGCCTGGCTAATTTTTGTGTTTTTAGTAGACACAGGGTTTTGCCATGTTGGCCAGGCTGGTCTCAAACTCATGACCTCAGGTGATCTACCCGCCTTGGCCTCCCAAAGTGCTGGGATTACAGGTGTGAGCCACCATGCCCAGCCTGACTTTTGCATTTTTTGCAGAGATGAGGTTTTGCCATGTTGCCCAGGCTGGTCTCGAACTCCTGACCTCAAGCAATCCACCTGCCTCAGCCTCGAAAGGTGCTGAGATTACAGGTCTGAGCCACTGTACCCGGCCTTCACCCAGTCTTCGGCCAGATAAACCAAATGCCTTGGCTTCACAGGGAGCCCCGGTTCCAGGATGGATGGCAAGTGCCCAGAAATACACAGTCCAGTAAAGGCTTCAACATGAATGGAGCCAGCATTGCAATAGCACACAAACAGCATTGCGGTGAAGGAAGCAATATGTAAACTAAGCCCCAGGAAATGGCCTGGGTTTTTCTGGCAGACAAGGAAGTGGAGCTGGAGGAGGGGTGAAAGGCATTCTGAGTTGAGGGGACAAGACCTGGCCTTTGTGTCATGCAAAGAAGTTGACTCTTCTCCTGGAATCCCCTGGGAACTACTGCAAGATTTTGAAGAGAAGGGTTATTGATCCAACTGGCCTTTTAGAAAGATATCTCTGGCAGCCATTTGGTAGATTGATTAGAGAGGTACTAAGCTAGAGGCCAGGAAATGGGCAGAAATCAAGGTAATAGCAATTGGCACACCGTAGAAGGGATGGATTTAAGCACTATTCAAGAGATAGCACTGGGCTGGGCACAGTGGCTCATGCCTGTAATCCGAATACTTTGGGAGGCTGAGGCAGGAGGATCACTTGAGGCCAATGTTGGAGACCACTTTAGGCAACATATCGAGACCCCCATCTCTACAGAAAAAAATTTTTTTTTAAATTAGCCTATTGTGGTGGTGTGTGCCTGTAGTTCTAGCTACTCAGGAGGCTGAGGCAAGAGGATCACTTGAGCCCAGGAGGTTGAGGCTACCAAAAAAACAAAAAAGAGAGAGAGAGCGGTAACATTAACATGATAGATCCACTAGGCATAGACTGCTACTCTTATACCATTTCCCATTGCCCTTCTTTGTTTATTATGATTATCATCAATTATTGTTTTTTTTGAGACAGGGTCTCACTCTGTCACCCAGGCTGGAATGCAGTGGTGCGATCATAGCTCACTGCAGCGTCAATCCTCTGGGCTCACGGGATCCTCCCACCTCAGCCTCATGAGTTGCTGGGACTACAGGCACAAATGCCACCACATCCGGTTAATTAATTAATTAATTTTTATCTTTAGTAAACACGAAGTCTCACTATGTTGCCCAGGCTGGTTTCGAATTCCTGAGCTCAAGCAATCTTTCTCCTTCGGCCCCCAAAGTGCTGAGATTACAGGTGCGAGTCACCATGCCCAGACTATTTTATTATTTTTTATTTTTAATTTTTTAATTTTTTAATTTT
>NW_012115400.1:1816527-1824435 GCF_000951035.1 Colobus angolensis palliatus
AATAATAGAGATGGGGGTCTTGCTATGTTAACCAGGCTGGTCTTGAACTTCTGGCCTCAAGCGAACCTTCTTCTGGCCTCCCAAAGTACTGGAATTACAGGCACTGTGTCCAGCTGCATCTGGACAACTTCTGAGCAGGTTAGTGGTGTCCTTAATCAGGAGAGGACCTGTGCTTCCCACTTTACCCCCCTTCCCACATTCAGATATGATGGTGATTTCTGCCTAGGCCCCATGGAACAGAGAGATAGAAGCCACATGTTTAAGACGGCAGAGACTGGCCGGGTGCCGTGGCTTATGCCTGTAATCCCAGCACTTTGGGAGCCTGAGGCGGGCAGACTTGAGGTCAGGAGTTCAAGACCAGTCTGGTCAACATGGTGAAACACCGTCTCCACTAAAAATACAAAACTTAGCCAGGTGTGGTGGCACACACCTGTAATCCTAGCTACTCGGGGGCTGAGACAGGAGAATCACTTGAACCTGGGAGGTGGAGGTTGCAGTGAGGCAAGATCGCACCACTGCACTCCAACTCAAGTGACAGAGCGAGACTCCATCTCAAAAACAAAAAACAAAAAACAAAAGACAAAACAAAACAAAAAACAGAAAAGAAAAGAAAAAAAAGATGGCAGAGATGTCCCCACAGTCCTGGAGTGTCTATTTTGAGGTTAAGTCACTGAATTTTGGGGAATTCTTTGTTATAGCCGCTTCGACTATACCCTAACTAATTGACCATCCTTTGGATATGGGGAGGGAGGGCCTGGGAAATATTGGAGTGGGTGCTGGTGTCATCAACTGGGCCAGAAGATTCAGGGAAGGGATAAGGTTGGGCATGGTGGGGCTCAGGGGAAGATGATTAACTTAGTTCTGAATATGTTGAATGTGAGATGTCTGCAAACAGTGGTGTGTAGTAAATGGTTTTTGTTTGTTTGTTTGTTTTGAGACAGGGTGTTGCTCTGTCACTCAGGCTGGAGTGCAGTGGTGCGATCAGAGCTTACTGCAGCCTCCAACTCCTGGGCTCAAGCAATCCTCTCACCTCAGCCTCCTGAGTAGCTGGGACTGCAGGCATGCCACCATGCCTGGATAATTTTTAATTTTTTTAAAGATGGGGTCTCACTGTATTGCCCAGGCTAGTCTCAAACTCCTGGTGATGAGCCACCATGCCTAACAACGAACTCTTCAAAAAGGGGGAGCCCTGATCGGAAGCATTTGCCAATGTCCATGATGTAAATAGAGCCACCTTGGCTGAGTTCAAGTTCCTACTATCTTATTTTATTTAATTTTAATTTTACTTTTTTGAGATGGAGTTTCGCTCTTGTCACCCAGGCTAGAGTGCAATGGCGCTATCTTGGCTCACTGCAACCTCCGCCTCTTGGGATCAAGTGGTTCTCCTGCCTCAGCCTCCCGAGTAGCTGGGATTACAGACACCCACCACCACACCCAGCTAATTTTTTTGTATATTTTAGTAGAGATGGAGTTTTACCATGTTGACCGCAGGTGATCCACCCACCTGGGCCTCCCAAAGTGCTGGGATTACAGGCGTGAGCCACCGCGCCTGGCTCTTCAAGTTTCTACTACCAAGATGACTTCACTGAATAAGGAGCTGGGTGTACAATGGGCACTTGTGATCTGGCATGAGCAGATGCCAGCATGCCACTGTCCATGGGCATCTAAGTGGGGATATTCAGTCAGCCGTTGAATGTGAACCAAGTCGGCACATGGGGAAGAGACATCTGGGCTGGAGACAGGTTTGAGAGTGTTATGAGCAACTAGCAGGTAAAGTCACAGTAGTGGATGAAGTCACCAATGAATAACATGTAGAGTGAGAAGAGGAGGCCACAGTCAGGATTCTGGGAAAAACAATGTTTGCAGAGTGCCCTGAGGAGGAGGAGAGGCTAAGAAGCCAGAACAGGTAGAGGAAGGAGGCCCTGTGACCCATCAGAGCCACATCCGCCACTTGCTCTCGAGGGTCCTACCTTCTCAGACAAGGTGGCTACTCATTGGTCATCACCTGGCAACTCTGTCCTTTCTTGCATCTGGCCAACTTCTTTTTCCTCTCTCTTTCCTCCTGTCCTCATTACCATCTAAATTAGCTCCAGTAGCTCCCATCAAAAATCAAATAATGGCAGGGCGCAGAGGCTCATGCCTGTAATCCCAGAACTTTGGGAGGCTGGGGCGAGTGGATTACCTGAGGTCTGGAGTTTGAGACCAGCCTGGCCAACATAGTGAAACCTTGTCTCTACCAAAATATCAAAATGAGTCGGGCGTGGTGACGCATGCCTGTAATCCCAGCTACTTGGGAGACTAAGGCAGGAGAATCGCTTGAACACGGGAAGTGGAAGTCACAGTGAACCGAGATCGCGGCACCACTGCACTCCAGCCTGGGTGACAGAGCAAGACTCTGTTTCAAAAGAAAAAGAAAAGAAAAGAAAAAAAAAATATATATATATATACACACACACACACACACACACAATTTTTCTGTGGAGACAGGGTCTCTACAATTTTTTTTGTAGAAATGGGATCTTGCTATGTTGCCCAAGCTGGCCTCGAGCGATCCTCTTGCCTCAGCCTCCCAAAGTGCTGGGATGACAGGCATGAGCCACCACGCCCAGCCTAAAAAATATATACATCTGTTTTTTTTTTTTGATGGAGTTTCGCTCTTGTTGCCCAGGCTGGAGTGCAGTGGTGCAATCTCAGCTCCCTGCAACCTGAGTTCAAGCAATTCTCCTGCCTCAGCTTCCTGAGTAGCCGGAATTACAGACACACGCCACCACACCTGGCTAATTTTTTGTATTTTTAGTAGAGACGAGGTGTCACTATGTTGGCCTGGCTGGTCTTGAACTCCTGACCTCAAGCGATCCTCCTGCCTCTGCCTCCCAAAAACATTGGGATGACAGGGATGAGCCACCATGCCTGGCCTAAAAAACCCCGACTATCTTGATTCCACTTCCTCTTCTCACAGCTGCACCAGCTTTGTACGTGGTCCCCTACCAAGCTGAGATACCCAAAGTCTGGTCCACATTGTTTTTCTCCACTGCCTCACTTCTCACTCACCCATTGCAAATCCCCTAGGCAAAGCTACAGCGGCTTCTACCCAGTCCTCTGCACACTTCTCAGTGCAGGCTTGCTTCATGTCTCTGCAGCATTCAGCACAGTTTCCGATTCCTTTTTTGGAACCCTCTTTTCTTTTGGGTTCCAGAAGTCCGCATCCTCCTGATTTTCTTCTTAGTTCGCCGGCTTCTGCTTTGGCAATTTGTTCTCCACCTGACCTCTAAATGTCAGAGTTTCTCAGAGCTTGGTCTTACGCCATCTTGTCTTTTCCCTGCACCTCTTTATGACGTCATCTGCTAGAATGTGCCACTCACTCCTGGGGCTCTGTTCCAACCCAGATTTCTCTGCTGAACTCCAGGACTGTGTCTACAGCCACGTATTAAACATTTCTCCTGGATTTCTCAAAGAACTAAAAATAGAACTACAGTTTGACCCAGCAATCTCATTACTGGCTATTTACCCAAAAGAAAAAACTCCTTTTACCAGAAAGAAATATGCACTCATATGTTCCTTGCAGCACCATTCACAAGAGCAAAGACATGGAATCAGTTTAGGTGCCCATCAACGGTGGACTGGATAAAGAAAATGGTACATATATGTTATGGAATACTATGCAGCCACAAAAATAAACGAAATGAAGAAACAAACAATTTTTTTGCAGCAACATGGATGCAGCTGGAATCCATTCTCTTAAGTGAATTTAGAGCAGGAACAGAAAACCAAATACCATATGTTCTCATTTGTAAATGGGAACTAAACATTGGGTACTCATGGACATAAAGATGGCAGCAATAGACACTGGGGACTACTGGGGGAAGAGGGAAGAAGAGGGGGCAAGGGTTGAAAACTATTAATACCTATTGGGCTGGGCACAGTGGCTCACACCTGTAATCCCAGCACTTTGGGAGGCCAAGGCAGGTAGATCACTTGAGGCCAGGAGTTCAAGACCAGCCTGGCTATCCTGGTGAAACCCCGTCTCTACTGAAAATACAAAAATTAGCCGGGCGTGGTGGTGCACACTTGTAATCCTAGCTACTTGGGAGGCTGAGGCAGAAGAACTACTTGAACCCAGGAGGTGGAGGTTGCAGTGAGCCGAGATCATGCCATTGCACTTCAGCCTGGGCAACGGAGCGAGACCCTGTCTCAAAGAAAAAAAAGAAAAAGAAAAACTACCTATTGGGTACTGTGCTCACTACATGGGTGATGGGATCAATTGTATTCCAAACCTCAGTGTCACACAATTTACCCATATAACAAACCAAACCTGCGCATGTAACCTGTGAATCTAAAATAAAAGTTAAAAAAAAAAAAAAAAAAAAGAGGCCGAGCACAGTGGCTCACGCCTGTAATCCCACGACTTTGGGAGGCTGAGGTGGGCGGATCACGAGGTCAGGAGATCGAGACCATCCTGGCTAACTCGGTGAAACCCTGTCTCTACTAAAAATACAAAAAGTTAGCCAGGCCTGGTGGGCGCTTGCCTGTAGTCCCAGCTACTCAGGAAGCTGAGGTAGGAGAATCACTTGAACCCAGGAGGCGGAGGTTGCAGTGGGCCGAGATCGCCACTGCGCTCCAGCCTGGGCAACAGAGTAAGACTCCGGCCAAGTGTGGTGGCTCACACCGGTAATCCCAGCACTTTGGGAGGCTGAGGCTGGTGGATCACTTGAGGCCAGGAGTTCGAGACCAGCTTGGGCAACATGCCAAAACCCTGTCTCTACAAAAAAAATACAAAAAAATTAGCCAAGCATGGTGGTGCGCACCAGTAGTTCCAGCTACTGGGGAGGCTGAGGTGAGAGGATCATCTGAGCCCAGGAGACTGAGGTGCAGCAAGCTGTGATCACGCCACTGCACTCCAGCCTTGGTGTCAGACTGAGACCTTGTCTCAAAAAAACAAAACCAAAAACACCAAAAAAAAATCTTCTCCACAGGCACTTCAAACCTGAAACTTCCCAATCTTAAACTCTTGATCGAGTAGCTGGGACTACTGGCGCACGCCACCACGCCCAGCTAATTTTTTGTATTTTTAGTAGAGACGGAGTTTCACGATGTTAGCCAGGATGGTCTCAAACTCCTGACCTCGTGATCCGCCCCCCTCAGCCTCCCAAAGTGCTGGGATTACAGACGTGAGCCACCGCGCCCAGTCTTGTTTTGTTTTGAGACAGGGCCTGGCTCTGTCACCCAGGCTGGAATGCAGTGGCACAAATTTAGCTCACTGTAACCTCTGCCTCAGGAGTTCAAGTCATCTTCCCACCTCAGCCTTCTGAGTAGCTGGGACTACAGGTGCACGCCACCATGTATTTTTTTTTTTTTTGTAACGACAAAGTCTTGCTATGTTGCCCAGGCTGGTCTCGAACTCCTGGACTCAAGTGATCCGCCCGCCTCAGCCTCCCAAAATGCTGGGATTAAAGGTGTGATCCACCATACCTAACCCTAATCCATATTTCAATGTCCATCTGCCTCCTCTATAGATTGCAGGCTCCATGAGGAGGGTGCACCTGTCATTCACAGTTGCATCCTCATTGCCTAGGGCAGTGCCTGATACATCATCAGTATACTGTATATATACATCAATGTATATATGTACAACAGTGATGTATACTGATATATACATCAGTAAATATCAACGGAATGAGTTAAAACAGGAAAGCTTATTAGCACAGAAACCAAAGCAGAAGCAGCAGCACACATGCCCTCTTGAGACTGACAAAATTGTGCTGTAGTCCTAGGCTGCTGGTTGTTAAGTGACTTTAGGGAAGTCACTGTGGCCATCTGCAGATTGAGGAAATTGACGTAATTATCTCTGAGGTCCCTCCCAAATTCTCACGTGTAGTTGACATCTATTATCTATTGCTTATATGTCACTGAATTGGCAGGTATGCATAAATAGAATTTGCACCTAACTACGAATGTGATTGTGTATATTTTCTTTAAAAAAAATTGGGCTTTTGTTTCTCATATTGAGAGCTCTGTTTGGCCATTGTTGAATTTCTCGCAGATTTCCCCCCGCCCACCTTCAAACTCTACTTCCTTAGACAGATTTGGCAATAGCTTTGTAAGTGATATGGACATAATTGCCTACAATAATGAAAACCTACAGGATTCTTTTTTCATTTTCCCTTTGGCATGTTTACTATTCCCTGCCCCACCAGGCAGGGAATTCTGAGTGTGTGAGTGTGTGCACCCCTTACAAAGACAACTACTATGTTACTAACATACTCGATTTGGAAAAAACAATCGTAGGCTGGGCGCGGTGGCTCACGTCGGTAATCCCAGCACTTTGGGAGGCCGAGGCGGGCGGATCACGAGGTCAGGAGTTCAAGACCAACCTGGCTAACATGAAACCCCATCTCTACTGAAAATGCAAAAATTAGCCAGGCGTGGTGGCACGCTCCTGTAATCCCAGCTACTCGGGAGGCTGAGATAGGAGATTCACTTGAACCCAGGAGGCAGAGGGTGCAGTGAGCCGAGATTGTGCCATTGCACTCCAGTTCTGAGTGACAGAGCAAGACTCCGTCTCCAGGAAAGAAAAAAGAAAAAACAATTGTTTTTGAAAAACGATTTATAATGTCTTTCACAGAGACTAAATGAAGAGTATGTTTTGATACTTTTTAAAAAACAATTTTGTCTTTTTAGATTCCGATTCATGTGCACATGAATGTACCCATGTACATGGTTATATCTCATGATGCTGAAGTTTGGGGTACAGTTGATCCCATCACCCAGGGTACAGTACCCAATAGGTAGTTTTTCAACCCTTCCCGCCTCTAGTAATCCCCTGTGTCTACTGTTCCCATCTTTATGTTCGTGAGTACCCAATGTTTAGCTCCTACTTATAAGTGAGAACATGCAGTATTTGGTTTTCTGTTCCTGCATTAATCCACTTAGGATAAAAGCCTCTAGCTGCATCCATATTGCTGCAAAGGACATGATTTCTTCTTTTTTTCTTTTCTTTTGCCTCGCCTCCCCTCCTGTCCCCTCCCTCCCCCCCTTCTTTTCTTTGTTTCCTTCTTTCTTCCTTCCTTCCCTTTCTTCCCTTCCCTCCCTCCTGTCTTCCTTCCTTCCCTTCTGTCTTTCTTTCTCTCTTTCTTTTCTTTCTCTTTCTTTCTTTCTCTTCCTTCCTTCCTTTCTTTCCTTTCCCTCCCTCTCTCTTTCTTTCTTTTCTGCATCCATGTTGCTGCAAAGGACATGATTTCTTCTTTTTACTCTTTCTTTTCTTTTTTTCTTTCCTTCCCTTCCTTCCTTCCTTCCTTTTCTTTTCTTTCTTTTACTTTCTTTTCTCCTTTCATCTTTCTTTCTTCTTTTTTTTCTTGAGTCGAAGTCTTGCTCTGTTGCCCAGGCTGGAGTGCAGTGAGTGGTGTGATTTTGGCTCACTGCAACCTCTGCCTCCCGTGTTCAAGCAATTCTCCTGCCTCAGCCTCCCCCAGTGGCTGGGATTACAGGCGCACGCCACCACACCCAGCTAATGTTTGTATTTTTAGTAGAGAAGAGGTTTCACCATATTGGCCAGGCTCCTCTCAAACTCCTGACCTCAAGTGATCTGCCCACCTTGGCCTCTCACAGTGTTAGGATTACAGGTGTGAGCCTCATCTCGTTCTTTCTTATGGCTGCGTGTTTTTATACTTTCAAATTACAAGGACTCAGTGAAGGCTCTTCGTTGCCTTGACCTTCCCAAAGCAGTTCCACAATCAATCGGGTTCTCAGTAAGAATCTGAGACTTGCAGGGCAAATGCTGTCAGTACCCCCATTTAATAGATGTGGAAACTGAGGCCTAGACCTACATTCTTTTTTTTTTTTTTTTGAGACGGAGTCTTGCTCTGTCGCCCAGGCTGGAGTGCAGTGGCCGGATCTTGGCTCACTGCTGCA
>NW_012115400.1:1827440-1828064 GCF_000951035.1 Colobus angolensis palliatus
GGGCAAAATGGAGGTCGTGGGGGCTGGAGGGCCAGGCCCACTGCGCTTCGCAGCGCTGCACCAGCCCGCGCCTTCCAGCTGCCAGATCCAGGGACTCTCCCGTCACCTCTCCTGGGCCCCGCCAGACCTGCGGAGGCGGTGGCACCCCCATTTCTCTATGGGACCCTGGCTGCTATATCCCTAGAATCTGGGGGCTGCTGAGGGCCCTGGGGGGTGATGGGGACCGAGGGCTGAGAGCGTCGCCCCCGCCCCCAGTTTCTTCCTCCAGCCCTGCTTCCTTCTGCCCTGGGCCTCCGGCGGTGCCGCCAGGCCTGGGCTGCTAGTAGCTGGAAGAGGCTTTGTGCGGGCCTGGGTGTTGGGTGGAGTAAGGAGTTCTGCCTGCGCCCCCCCACCCCGATTTTGAGAGTCACCCCCTGGCACTGGCGTAGAAAGCTGAACTTACAAGGAGGGGAAATGTCAGTGGGGAATAGGAACGCCCTGTGCCTGGGGGAAGTGGGAGCTGGGTAGGGGACGCCTGGGCCGGCCGAGTGCAGTGTACGGCCGGATCGCACAGGTGTCCCGCGGGGGGGAAGGACTCAGGCGCCCCGAGCGGAGCCAGCCAAGCCCCTGGGGCCCGGGCTCGAG
>NW_012115400.1:1829059-1846737 GCF_000951035.1 Colobus angolensis palliatus
CCCCGTCCCGCGGCCCCCAGCCGCCCCCAACCCCGCCCCACGGGCCCGGCGCCATGAGTGAGCTGGAGCAACTGAGACAGGAGGCCGAGCAGCTCCGGAACCAGATCCGGGTGAGGGCCTGGTGCGGTATGGGCCGATCGTGTGTACACCGCCCAGTGCTCTGGACCGGGCTGGGTGAGGGTGTTGGTGGGGGAAGGGGGAGGGCGGGCCCCTTAATGGCTCAGAATCTGATTTTGTCCACTCCTGTCTTCTCACCCTCTCCTACCCATCCTGTCTTCTCTTGCATCTCTCTGGCTCTACCATTCCCTATAGGATGCCCGAAAAGCATGTGGGGACTCAACACTGACCCAGGTGAGGGCACTCGGTGGTCAGGAGGTGACTGGGGTTGGAGGGGCAAGGATCAGAGGCCAGTGCTCGCTGCAGTCCTGCTACCTGGGCCTCCCTGAGCCCATTCTGTCTCTACCTCCAGATCACAGCTGGGCTGGACCCAGTGGGGAGAATCCAGATGAGGACCCGGAGGACCCTCCGTGGGCACCTGGCAAAGATCTATGCCATGCACTGGGGGACCGACTCAAGGTGTGTGTGTGCGCGGGCTGGCGCTGTGGGCCGAGTTTCTAGCAGGCTGTGGGAACAGCCTCCGATCTGGCGGGGTGAGTAGGCCACCAGAATACCCAGAGTAAGTCTGGAAATAAGGTGACTCCCAGACATGCCCGCCAGACCTGGACAGGCAGGACCATGCTGGTGAGAACTTGTGGGCTGCAGCTGGAGACTGTCTCTCAGGTGGCTCACACCTGTAATCCCACCATGTGGGGAGGCCAGGGCAGGATCACTTGAGCTCAGGAGTTTTGAGACCAGCCTGGGCAACATAGTGAGACCCTGTCTCTACTAAAAATTGAAAAATGAGCCGGGTGTGGTGGTGCCCACCTTGTCGTCCCAGCTATGTGGGGGAGGCTGAGGTGGGAGGATCACTTGAGCCTAGGAATTCTAGGCTGCAGTGAGCTGTGATGGTGCCAGTGCACTCCAGCCTGGACAACAGAGACCCTACCTTCTCCCACCCCATGGGAAGGGGGTGTGTCTTGCTTTCACGCCATCCTTCCGCTCTCCCTACACCGTTCCCCACCAGGCTGCTGGTCAGCGCCTCGCAGGATGGGAAGCTCATCATCTGGGACAGCTACACCACCAATAAGGTAGGGGGGTGCGGGGTGCGGGGGGGCAGGGTCACAGGGCCCTGACTGGCTCTAACCCTGGCGCTGCCCCTGCTCCACAGGTCCACGCCATCCCGCTGCGCTCCTCCTGGGTCATGACCTGTGCCTATGCGCCCTCAGGGAACTTTGTGGCCTGTGGGGGGTTGGACAACATCTGCTCCATCTACAGCCTCAAGACTCGCGAGGGCAACGTCAGGGTCAGCCGGGAGCTGCCTGGCCACACTGGTGAGGGGCCTGGCCCGGCTAGCACCCTTTTTGGGGTTGGGGGGTGCGCTGCCCTCCGTGTGGAGACCTGGCTGACTAGCTCCTTCCCCAGGGTACCTGTCGTGCTGCCGCTTCCTGGATGACAACCAAATCATCACCAGCTCTGGGGATACCACCTGGTGAGGCTCTGCCAGGGCTGAACAGTCTGGGCGAACCCACACTTCCTGCCTCAGGGGCCACTGTCCCAGTGCTCAGCAGGCAGTGTGCACTGTAGCCTCTCTCTCCTGGTGGGCACTAAGGGGGTCAGGGAGGGATGCATCCCCTCCCCACCTAAGGCTCTGAGAAGAGCCTCCCTGAACCCTTTCACAGGGTTGGGCTCATGTGGTGGGGCGGGGAGGGCAGGGACTCTGTTCTTTGCCCCGTCTTTTATCTTTTCCTTCTTCCTGTCACCTCTCCAGTGCCCTGTGGGACATTGAGACAGGCCAGCAGACAGTGGGTTTTGCTGGACACAGTGGGGATGTGATGTCCCTGTCCCTGGCCCCCGATGGCCGCACGTTTGTGTCAGGCGCCTGTGATGCCTCTATCAAGCTGTGGGACGTGAGGGATTCCATGTGCCGACAGACCTTCATCGGCCACGAATCCGACATCAACGCGGTGGCTGTGAGTTCTGGGGCGAGCTGGGCCAGGCCCTCTCCACCAGGCTCCCGGCCCTGCCCCTCGCCCTCACCCCATCCTGGTCCTGTGTCCTGCAGTTCTTCCCCAACGGCTATGCCTTCACCACCGGCTCTGATGACGCCACGTGCCGCCTCTTCGACCTGCGGGCCGATCAGGAGCTCCTCATGTACTCTCATGACAACATCATCTGTGGCATCACCTCTGTTGCCTTCTCACGCAGCGGCCGGCTGCTGCTCGCTGGCTACGACGACTTCAACTGCAACATCTGGGATGCCATGAAGGGCGACCGTGCAGGTGAGAGCTGGGGGCCCAGGCTGGGCGGGTGGGGACCTGGAGCCTAGGCCAAATGGGTTCTGACTTTTCCTTTCCTCACAGGGGTCCTCGCTGGCCACGACAACCGTGTGAGCTGCCTTGGGGTCACCGATGATGGCATGGCTGTGGCCACTGGCTCCTGGGACTCCTTCCTCAAGATCTGGAACTAACAGCCCCACCCCCGCTGGGCCCAGGCCGGGAGGGGCCCTGCCCACGCCCACACTACAGGCCAGGGCTGAGGGGCTGGGCGCACTCCCAGCGCCCTTCCCTGGGCCACGGGGCCTTGGGTCCCTGCCCTCCCACCCAGGTTTGGTTCCTCCCGGGGCCCCCACTGTGGAGATAAAAAGGGGATGGAATGGGGGAAGAGGAGGGGCAGGAGGCCCTCATCCTTCTGCTGCCCTGGGGTTGGGGCCTCACCCCTCTGGAGGGCCAGAGGCAGGAGGTGGAAACCCCAGGGGCTGGCTTTTTTAAAAACTGGTTTTATTTTAATTTTTATTATATTTTCAGTTTTTCCATAAAGGAGCCAATTCCAACTCTGTACCTGGTCTCTACCCTTACTGTGTCCTCGTTTCTGAACTTTGCTACCTGAGGGCTGCTGGGGGTGTGGGTGGTGGGGAGGGTATGGGGCCCGCCAGGCAGCTGGGGCTGGGGACAGGGTCTGCACTCTCCCTCAGCCCAAAGCCTTCCATCCAGAGGTTGTTGGATAAGCAGCCCCCCACCGTGGTCTCCCCCATCAGGCTGCTGACCAGAGCCAGCCTGACCAGGCGGACCCTGCTCGGAGCTCCTAGTTCCCAACTCTGCGCAGAGCCACTCATCCCCATGGCTCTCCCCAGATAACGAGCAGCGGAGGCAGAACGGGAGAACACACACCAAGTTTTATTGGGAGAAGGGAGTATTTACAGGAGCAGGTAAAGAGGGAAGTCACACAGGGTGGAGAGGGGGCGGGGAGATTGTGGGTACAAGGCAGACAGGGAACACGGCGACCCCTGCACCCACCCCAACCCCAGGAAGGGCAGGGGAGCAGCGAGGGCCCAGGAAGACCGGGGCCGGGGGAAGGACAGCAACAGGGTCTGAGTCCCTGGGCAGGGGGGCTCAGGGGCTTGTAAACATTGACCACTCTCAGAAAGGGATGGGGGTGGGAGAGGGCTCCCCCTATACTTCCTCACAGGGTTAAGGCCTCTCCAGGCTCATGGGCCCCCTAAATCCAAAGTCTCTTTAGCTGGGGAGAAGGGGCAGGAAGAGACAGGAAGAGTGTCCCCCTTCCCCTGCATTGGCTGCGGCAGGGGTGGGGGGGTTACATTCAGTCACAACAGGAGTCTCCCCAACACCTGGCAAGAGGGAAGGGGAGCTGGGGGCCAGCAGCAGCAAACACTCCCCCCGGCCCGTCACCCCTTATTGCTTTAGAGAGAATATTGTCTTTTCAGGGACGCTAACACTGTGGGAACCAGGGAGAAGCAGGTGGGGGCCCCCCACCCCGAGGCCAGCTTGATCCCCCAACACTGACCTAGTTGCCACTTTGGTGCCAAAAAAAAAAAACCCTAACAACAAAAAACCAAACACCATCTTTCTGGGGCTAGATGGGGAAAGAGAGGGGCCACTCCCCACGTCCCCAGGGCAGGAGGGAGAAATACATTCATGGAGGGAGGCAGTGGCGGAGCCTTGCCCTAATACTGCACTCTGAGCAATGAGGTCAATGGGAGGAGCTGGATGAGAAACCCAAAAGACAAAACTGTTACAAAACCCAAAATGGGTGGAGACGAACCCAAGTAGGGGACTGGGAATAAGTGGGTGAGCAATAGAAGGGGCAGCCTCCCCTGACCCAGGAGCCGCACGCTTCTCTTCACCCCAACCTTACCCAACGGTAAAAAGCGCATCATATCAGACCCGGGAGACCTCCTGCTCCTCTCCCATTTGGTCGGCGGAGGGGTCAGGTGCAGAGCTGGGTGGTCCATACCTCACAAGCTGGCTGCAGGTTGGGGCCCCAAGTGGCAGCCCCTCCACTGCAACCCTAAGCCCAAAGCCACCCACTCCTTGCCTTTGAGGCCCCTCCTCCTGCCCCCTTCACGGGAGAAACAGCTCAGCCTTCTCTCTGCAGCCTCCGGAGCAATCATCCACCCCCGCCGCTCACAGAGGTGAGGCAGGAGCCAGGCAGGGATGAGGTGGGGGCTTGCGGCCCAAAGAATACATTCACGTGGCAAGGCAGAGAGCTGGGGCTTTCAGGTTCAAACCCAGGGTGTCCCCCAAAATGGCAGCAGTGGGGGACGCCCCTCACCAGGGCCAGAGTCAGAGTACTGCTGCCCCACCCTGCCAGCCAGAGAGGTTGGCACAGCCTGGTCCCTCCCATCTACTCGGCCAGCACAGGATGGCAGCCAGAGAGCTGGGGCAGCTCTTCCAATTTGTGCAACTGTCCCCCAAAGCAGCAAAGCCAAGGGGCTACTTTGGCCCCACCCTGGACACCTCAGCCAGCCCCGGCAAAAGGAGCTGCTCACAGCGGGTCCCGTGGGCGGGGCTCAGACAGGCCTCCTGTGCAAACTGCTGGCCCCCAGCCTCCAGTTACCCCATGGCCCACCTTCCCGGGGGGGGGGGTAAGTGTGGCCTTGGGGGCCAGGCAGGACAGGTCCACGGGGCCTGTGTCCCCACTGCCCCAAAATAACAGTGTGTTTTTTCTTTCAGCCTCTTAACCATTTTTTTTTCATTTTTCATCTTTTTTCTTAAAAAAACAAAAAACAAAAATCCTGTGGACCTTCCATCGTCACACCCACTATCCTCACAGCGGGAAGGGGTGTTTAGAGTCTAGTTTTTAACAATATTTTTGCCTCTCCTAACTTTTCTTCAAAGTCGTTTAAAATAAAAAAAAAATAATAAAAAGAAAACCCCCTCCCCCAGTCTGTAAAGTGCCTCGTGGTGGGTGAGTTAAGGTGCATCGTGTGTTTGTAACAAGTGCTGGGGACCCCGCCCCTGCCTCCTCCTCTGCTCCCTGCAGGGAGCCTGCAGGCTGGGACCCTCGGTCCATGCCGCCGCAGCCGCCCTGGCCTACAGCCCAGGGGCTGGGGGTCCGGGCTGGTCAGTAGTCATCCACGCTCTCGATCTCACCAGAAGATCCGTGCAGGGAGTACCCTGAAGCCGGGGAGAAGCTGCGTCTGAGCTCTCTCCTGGGCTCCTCCTGCCCTGTGCCAAGGAAGTCCCACTCCTGCCCCAGCCCAGCTCACCCAGGATGCTGGGGTCTGAGTGCAGCATCAGTGCCCGCCTCTTGGCCTTGCTGCCCTCCCCGGGGCCGAGTTTGGTGCTGTGGTTGGCCTGGAAGGCCGTCTGCAGGGAGGGGCTGCTCAGCCACGCCTCCTAGGGCAACGGAGAGGAGGCTGAAGGTCAAGAAGTGCCAGGCAAGCCCACCCCAGCTACTGGTGCCGGGTGCCTCACCTGCTGCTGCTGCCGCTGTTGGCTGGCTTTCTGCTTGGCCCTCCGCTCCAGGAATTGTTTGGCAAATTCTTTGGCTTCCAGCGTGTCCCCCAGGCAGGAACGGATATAATCGTGGACATCATAGGGGGATTCCACCTCCTTGAGGATCGCTACAGCCATGGGCACTGCAGGATGAGCGAGGGCTGTCAGGGCCACCTGGCCAGGTCTGGAGCCCCAGGCCCCGCCCACTTCCTGGGAGCCGCTCACGCACCGTCCAGGCTGCCTGTGGCGCTCAGTGTGTGCAGCATCTGCTCACACCACTGGGTGAAGCCATCCTGGGGCCTGGGGATGCCCTGCAGCAGCTTCAGCAGCTTCTCTTCTTCCTCCGTCTTTTTGCGAATGGGCCGACCCGATAGGTGGCTGTACGAGTCACTTAAGGGGGTGGGTGAGTCAGGGTCGGAAAGCAGCTGGTGGGGGCGGGAGAGTCTGCCACCCCAAGCCTCCAGGTGCCACGCCCACCTGAGAGATGGGCTGCTCCGGCTGTTCTTCAGGCCGAGGCCGCGGACCAGGCTCCCGCCGCTCTTGGGGGTGTCCTCCCAGAGCCCCAGGCCGCTGCTGCCGCCCCCACTCTTGTCTGGCCCGCCCCATAGCGGCCCAGCCTCAGACACCCACTGGTTCAGGGGGGCAGTGCCCAGGCCCCCAAGCTGCTATAGATGGCAGAAGATAAGAGTGGCTCAAACAAAGGCACCCCAGAAAAGCAGACTGGGAGGCTTGTTTAGGTGACAAAAGGAGAGGGGTGAGGCGAGGGCCACAAGAGCTGTTGCCATCACAGGAAGGGCTGGGGTTTGGGCTGCACAAGTCTGGGCTCAGTGATCCCCCTCCCTGTGCCACCCTGGAAACCGCATGGGGGGGTCCTGGGAGGTTCCTGGCCTGCTCACCACTCGGTGGTTGGGGGCCTGGGCCCGAGCTGGCTCCCGAGGTGGGGGCTGTTTGTGCAGCTGCCGCTCGCCCTCCAGCTGCAACTCCAGGAGTGTCTTCATGGACAGCCCCTGCTTGGCCAGGCCAGCCCAGAGTGGGGGCGGGGAGCTGGGCGCGGGGGGCACGGGGACTGCCTGCTGCTGCTGCTGCTGTAGCAACTTCAGCAACAGCTCCTGCTGCCGCACCTAAGAGGGACACAGTGAGGGGACCTGGCAAGGGCTCTCTCCCCAGCCAGGTGAGGCTCGGGAGCACCCACCTGCTTGCGCCGAAACAGCTCTTCCTCCTCTTGCCGCCGCTTCTGCTCCTCCTGCTGCTGCTGCTGGCGGCGCTTCTCCTCCCGGCGCTTGCGTTCCTCTTCCTCCCGCTTCGCCCTGAGCTCCACTTCTCTGCGCTCCTGGAACTGAGACCAGTGGCTGATGAGAGGGGAGAGCTGCAGGGGACAGCTTGGGGCCTGCCTCGGTCCACCCTTTCATTCCCAGGGCCCTCAGCCCCAGGATGCCTACTCACTTTATGTTGTAGCTGGAGTTGTTCTAGAATTGGACCCTGAGTCGAAGAGTTAATTGGTATGTCCCAAAGACTGGCCTCACCACCTGCAGGGGGCAGAGGCAGCTGCAGGTGGGCACTCGGGCCAACTGATCCAGTCCAGCCACGGCAGTGGGCTCCCCAGCCAGAATGGCAACTAGGGGTGCAAGGGTGGGGAGCAGACCCCGGACCCCAGTTCACCTGGAGACTGCCTTGGGGGTGGGGGCCAGGCAGGCCACACACCTGACTGTGATGAGGCTGAGGTATGTACGTCCCAGAGGCGGCCCGAATCCGGCACCGACAAGGACCGGCTCATCGTCGGGAGCAGGTTCTGGTCCCCGCCTCTGAGGAGCAAATCGTGGATTCTCAGGACCCCAAATCCATCTCTGGTCTGCCCCCGTTCCCTACCCCGTATCCCGAGGGCTAGCATGCGCCCCGCACCTGGGGGGTTTGAGCGCCTGGAGCTGCTGCAGGAATGCCGTGAGCTGCTGCTGCTGCTGCTGCTGCTGCTGCTGCTGCGGCGGCGGCGGCGTCAGGTCCCCCAGAGCTGCCTTTTCTCGGAGCGCGCATTGTGGGAGCTGGCGGCTGCAAATGGGACAGTGGAGGTGGTGGGCCACAGAGCCAGCGCCGGGCCTTCTCCCAGCCCACCCCAGGCCCCCCATACCTGCTGACCAGCTGAAGAAACTGCTGGTGCTGCAGCTGCTGGTACAAGGCAGCTGCGGCCAGCTCCTGCTGTTTCTTCAGCCGCTCCTGGTCCATGTTTCCCTGCTCGGGTGAGAGTTCGGCCAGTGCCCGCAGCACGGAAGAGGGGACTCTGCTGGACTCCTGCCCGCACCCCTTACACCCTGTCCCTCCATGCAGGGGAGAGGCGGCTCACCAGCAGTGGGGGTGGTGAGGGCCCTGGGGCAAAGGGCACACGGCCCCACATCTTGATCACCTCGCCTAGCGGCTGGAAGCCCTCATCACAGCCCCGCTTCACCAGCAGCGACATGGAGAAGTAGCCAGCCTGGAACCACTCTGCCATCTCCTGTGTCGTGAAGGGGCCTGGACAGGGAGTGAGGGAGCAGGAGAACCACTGCGGTCACAGGGTAGGCCAGAGACACCCTGAACCAGAACGGCCCTGGGCAGCCCTCCCATCCCACACAGGTACCTTGGATCTCGCCCTGCGGATCCTTGTAGAACCACTTCCGGGCAGCTCCATGGCTGAGTGGGAGGGCAGTGGCGGCTGCAGAGTGGCGCAGGCCCTGGGTCTGCATGGCAGCCGTGAACTGCTCCTCCTCTAAGGAGCTGTCCTGCAGGGAGGCCACCAGCTTCTCCGCCTCCTGGAAGCCCAGGAAGAGAAGAAAGTCTCAGCTGCCAATCTCAGCAACATCAGGATGGGGATAGAGCTTGAGCTGGGACCGGGGCTGGGGCCAAGCAGGTCAGGTCAGGAGAAGTGTGAAGGGTCCCTCCCACTTTCTCAGGCCCCCACACCTGCTGCAGGTGCTTTAAGCCTTCATCATCCTCCAGATCTCCGGGTGGGCCAGCAGGGGAGCCCACCCCGGGACTCAGCTGGATCCCCCGAATATCATCTGGAAGGCATGAGGACAGGAGGTGGAAGGGAGGGCGGCAAGGAGACAAGATAGCCTCTGCCCACCCTCACTCCAGAACACTGAGCTCTTGCCATGGCTCCTCAATGTGAATGAACTGTGTGCCCACCCCCACAAGAAGGGACCACTTTCTCTCACAGCCCCAGGGCACCCAGGAGGTAGGTCATCCTCCCTTCCTACCTTCAGCCACTGGGGGCTCTTTCTTGGCAGCTTCATCCCCATCCCCGTTTGTCCCCCAGAGTGGGCCCAGGGTGGGTAGTGGGGACGGGGAGCTGGACTTCTCCTCCTGCGGAGGCAGTGGGGTCAGCTCCTTCCCACCTAGAAGAGGAAGATAGCCAGAGTTCAGAACCAAGGGCTGGGCCTGCCACGCGAGTGAGCACAAGCCCTTGAGTGTGTGGCTGGACCCTCCCCTGGGCCAAGTCCACCACTTCACTTGGGTCAACTCAACTAATGGTTGAGCGGGAATGCGGTGCCCTGACCCTTGCCTCCATGTGCCAGACGTGGCAGGAACATATCAACACTGCACAACACCACACAACCTGGCAGACTTCACCCCAGGTTCTGCAGTTTCTTCGAGGGACTTTCAAAGGTCATTCTGATTATGCCCGATTTCTATCTGGTACACTGCCTTGAAGACATGGCTCTGCTACCCCCTGGTTCCTCCCCACCTATCAACACTCTTCTTCCACTTCTAAGTAGCCTGATCCACCAAGTGCCCAGCCTGGCAAAGAATCCCCATGCCAGCCTGGCCTGGCCCCAGGCCCGCTGGGCACCCCACAGGCTCACCCGCCTCAGGCCCTTCTTCCTCTAGCCCTTCGGAAGGTTCCTCCTCCTCCTCCTCCAGCCCTTGGAAGTCCAGCTCCTGCTCCTCAGGAATGGGCTCCTTGGGGCCCTTCTGCATGGGGCGGGGGTCGGGGGCAGAGAACAGCTGGGTGGGTGGGGAGAAAGAGGACCCCAGCAGGGCAGGTTCCCACCCTTGCCTCCTCACAGATACCTTGAGAGGCAAGAAGGCCCCAGAGGCATCAAAGGTGCCCATTTCTTCATCCTCATCGTCCAGGCACCACTCTGGGAGCCCATCCTTGTCCTCCTCAAAGCCGTCAGGCACTCGGCAACGCCGCAGGTGAGAGCTGCCTCCCCCTCCCCGCCCCTCTTCTTCACCACACCCGCCTCGATCCCCTCGCAAATCAAATTCAAACTTGCGCCTCCGTTCCCCATGTTCCCGCCAGCCAGCAGAGCGGGGACCGCCATCTGCGCAGGAAAAGTCAGGGAGAAAAAGAGTGGGTACCCAAGCGAAGCTGGCGGCCCCCTCTGCTGCAGCTCATGGAGCACCTCCAGGGCTGCTGTCCCAGCCACTCCCACACCAGCCAGCCTCTGCTCCCTCCCGGGGGCTACAGGAGCCCACCCTCTCATGACAGTTCCTGTTCCCCACTGGCCCCACCAATGCTACTGGGCCCCAATCTCACCAGGGCTGGCGGAGCGCCAGCGGTCGCCATCTCGCCGGGGCCCTGCCCCAAGCCTCCAGCTGCCCTCCTCCTCCTCCTCCTGCTCCTCCCGTAAGGAGCGCCAGTTCTCGCTGTCTGAGCGGGCATGCTCCTTCCTTGGGCCAGCCCCTCCCTCCTCAAACCCACATCGTGCTGGGAGATGGAAGAGAGGGGCAGTTATCAGAAAGGCAGCGTGGTACCTGGACCCTCAGGAAACGTGGGGGGCCAGCTCCAGACCCTTCTGCCCCTAGCACCTCCGAAATAAACACCCTCAGACTGGGCCACCCATCTTGATCCTCTCCGCTGCCCCGGCCGCCGCCCTCAGCAACCTCGTACCTCCATCCCGCCTTGCTGACTTCTCAAACCGCCTCTCGCCTCTGCAGGAGGGGAAACGTGTGGGTCAAAAACAGTACAGCCTCCCCACCCACCCTGTGCCTTGTCCACGGTGCCCTGAGGCAGTGGAGGGAGGGAGGGGACAGAGGAAACCAGGGCTCAGGAGAACGGGGATCTCTGACAGGGCTTATCTGGTAGGCCTCTGTTACCCTCTAGCAACAGGAACCAGGCCTCCCTCCCTGGCCTGCCCTGCTCTATGCCACACCCCCTCCTGGCCCCACCTGTCATCCCAGCTCTGGCTGCGCTGGATCTCCCGGGGGCTTCGTCCAAAGGCCCCATCGCCTTCTTCGATGCTTCTTTGGTAAAAGCAGCTGTCACCGCGGCCACGGCCTAGATAAGAGGCCAGATGCACACTGAAACCTGCTGCACGTCCTTAAAGTCAGGGGCCCTGATCTGCCCGCCCCCGGGACACGCCATCACCCCTCTACCTCGGCTCCGCGTGCTGCCCCTGCCTCGGGAGGTGCCAGTCAGGGGGGGGCCAGCCCCTTTCCCCATCAGCCTCAGCACAGCCACACTGTTCACTGACAGGGAGAAGTTTCTCTGAGGAGGGAGCCGGGGCGGGAGTGAGGACCCAGGCACCTGACCACCCCCACTCCCACCCCACAGCACCCACATGGCCTGTCTCCCCAGCACTGGCCCCTCTCCTCCTAGCCCTACCCACGGCCACCCCTCCCGGGCCCCCACAGT
Source organism: Colobus angolensis palliatus (assembly GCF_000951035.1). Lineage (NCBI taxonomy): Eukaryota > Metazoa > Chordata > Mammalia > Primates > Cercopithecidae > Colobus > Colobus angolensis. Next base: position 1,840,502 of record NW_012115400.1, read on the forward strand.
CTCAGCTCCTGGCCTGGCCCCACCTGTTCCTCCTCAGTCAGTGGCTCCAGGGCCAGGGGTTGCAGTGGCTCGTCCTGCAGCACCGCGGCAAACTCCTTGTCCTGCAGCTCTTCTGGGACCTGGCGGTCGGGTGGGACAGACAAAAAACCACATGCTGCCAGATCCCCTCCATGGGCAGAGGCCACCGCTGCCAACAACCCTCACCCACGCACTCACCTTGTTCTCCTTGACGTAGAGGGCCAGCATCTCCTCTCGTCCATAGCGGTAATCAGCCAACTTGTATTTGGGCATGGCAGGGGACGGGGGTGGGGAGGCCACGCTGCCGCCCCCAGATAGGGCCCTGAGCCTGGACACGACACAGAGGGAAGAAGACAGAGGTCAGGGCAGCCTGACTGTGCTTTCCTGAATCTCCACGGCAGCCGAGGCACATGTGACTCACCACTCAGGCCCAAAGTTGAGTGTCTCTGCTGCCATCGTGGGGCTGGGCGTGTTTCTGAGAGGCCGGGGGTGGGGAGGAGGGGACCTGGCGTTCACTCTCCAAACACCTGTGGGGGAATGGGGCCATGGAGAACGGCACACAGAGACCTTTCAAGTGCAGGGAGGACACCCCGGGGTACATCCTGGTAGGCATGGCAATGTGCCCCGGACTAGCCGGTGGGTCACCTGGGGTCTAAAAGGACTCACCTGAGCCAGCCACGTGGCCACTCACACCATGAGTTACCCAGAGATGAGTCCAGACGGTGAAAGACCTGGGGGAGGCGAGGAGATGGGAAGCTTGAGTCCTTCCGGCCTCTGTGGGGCAACCTCCCTCAGCCCAGGGCTCACCTGGCAGCCTGGCCCAGGAAGCAGGAGGGCAGGGGCTAGTGCTGGAGTGAACGAGGGTCCCCAAGCCACTGGGAATTGGTCTGGCCTCAGTAGAGCCTGGGAGCGACCTTCACATCTGGGAAAGACCCTTAAGGAGAGCAGAGGAGAGGAGGCAGGGTTCAGGACAAGGCTCTGCTGGCAGCCCTGCCCTACCCTGTATGACGGGAGAGGTCCATTCGCCGGGTGGTATCTCTGGGCATCAGCACCCTCACCACCCTTTCTGGGAGGCTGAGACAGGAGGTGCAGCGCAGAACTCAGAGAGGGAGGCAGCCGAGGCCAGGATGGATGTTCAGGGCAAAGATAAAACAAAAACAAGCAAGCAAGCAAAAACCCACTAGAGCCACAAATAGCTTACAGAGAAAAGGTCAGTTATGGAGAGAAGGATTAGAAATAAATCTAGGAGCAAAATTCTTTCCCTTATGAAAAAAATCACAGTTGGCTGCTCAGAAGCTCAAATCCAGGGGCTTGGTCTGGGGAGAAACCCAGTGAAAAGGAGCAGGAGGTGACTCTAGGGCCACAGACGGGTACATGACGAAGGCACCTCGGGCTGGTTTCCCCCACAGGAATCACACCCAGACCACCGCCCCCAATCAAGAACGGAGGCTGAAACAACCAAGCCACCAAGGGAACGAGGATCTCAGGATACCGGATGGGAAGCAGCCTCTGGCACCATCAGGTGGAAATAAGGTCAGGGCAATGGAGGCTGGTGGGGGTGCAGCGGCAGCCTGTTCCTCTAAGGGACGATGGAGGGGACTCTCAGGATGAGGCACATCCCTGGGGCCCCGGGCAGAGGACTCAGGCGGGTAGGCGGGGTCCAGGCGCTGCAAAGCTGTTGTCACTGGCTGAGAGGGAGGCTGGCCCGGCTTGGTGCTGCAGCTCCCATCAACTCCAGGACGCCACAGTCTGGGAAAGAAGAGGAAGGGGGTTCCACTGGGGTGCTAAGAGAGAAAGGCCATCAGCCCCAGCTGAGCCAGCAGCCCACGACAAGCCGAGGCCTGCTCAGAGTCCCAGCACCCCAGGGGGAAACACAGGGCTCAGAGGCAACTCAGGGCCAGGGTGGCCTCCCCTGGAGCCTCTCCCTTCTCAGCCTCGGCTGGATGCTCCAGTGGTGGTGTGCTCCACGCCACGCAAAGCCACCAGCCTGTCACTGACTGCGGGTGGCCTCCTAGAGCAATCTGGGGACCGGATGAGCCTTGAGAACATGACGCTAAGTGAAACAGACCAGCCAAAAAAGGAGAGTTAGACCTTACTTCTCTTTCATGAGGTCTCTAGAGCAGTCACTCACTAAGGGAGGAAGGTAGAAGGGCAGTCACCAGGGGCTGAGGGGACAGGGAACTGTTGCTGAAAGGCCCAGAGCTTCAACTGAGGAGGAGATCCTGGGGCCGCTGGTAGTCAGGGCCAGACATCAATGTGAGTGTACTCAGTGCCACAGAACACCACAGTTAGAGACAGTTAAAATATCCAAATTTTGGCCGGGCGCGGTGGCTCAAGCCTGTAATCCCAGCACTTTGGGAGGCCGAGACGGGCGGATCACGAGGTCAGGAGATCGAGACCATCCTGGCTAACCATGGCGAAACCCTGTCTCTACTAAAAATACAAAAAAAAAACTAGCTGGGCAACGTGGCGGGCGCCTGTAGTCCCAGCTACTCGGGAGGCTGAGGCAGGAGAATGGCGTGAACCCGGGAGGCGGAGCTTGCAGTGAGCTGAGATCCAGCCACCGCACTCCAGCCTGGGCGGCAGAGCGAGACTCCGTCTCAAAAAAAAAAAAAAAAAAAATCCAAATTTTGTTGTATATTTTACCACAATAATCACTTTTTTAAAAAAGCTTTAGGGAACAAAAGGTATCTGGAGATAACCACTGCATACCTAAGTTTTCCCCACTCCAAGAAAAACACCCCACATTACTTCAAACTAGCCTCAGGAGAGGCTATTTTGAGCCTCCTCCAGTTCATTCCTTCTAGAAGGCCAGAAGCTCATCCTGCAGGCATGAGGGTGGAAGAGGGTAGAACAGAAAAGGGACCACTTGGCCAGCACAATGGCTTATACCTATAATCCCAGCACTGTGGGAGGCTTGAAGAGAGAAGTCCAAGACCAGCCTGAGTAACGAACAAGACCACGACTCTACAGAAACAATTCTAAACATTTTTTTAAAAAGAAAAAGCGGCCAGGCGTGGTGGCTCATGCCTGTAATCCCAGCACTTTGGGAGACCAAGGCAGGAAGATCACCTGAGGTCAGGAGTTTGAGACCAGCCTGGCCAACGTCGCAAAACCGTCTCTACTTTAAAGACAAAAATTAGCCGGGCCTGGTGGTAGGTGCCTGTAATCCCAGCTACTTGGGAGGCTGAGGCAGGAGAATCGCTTGAACCCAGGAGGCGGAGGTTGCAGTGAGCCGAGATCGCGCCCCTGCACTCCAGCCTGGGCAACAGAGCAAGACTGTCTCAAAAAAAAAAAAAATCTTAAAGTGATGGCCTCACACTGTCCCCTGCCAAGCGCAGCAAGGGCAGCTCTCCTGGGTGCCTCCAGCTAGAGTCCCCCATCCTGGCTGTGTCTTGGCTGCAAGGGGCACACAAAGGGAGAGTGGCTCATGCAGCCTGAGGACAGCGACACCAGGACAGGGGAGAGAGCAGGCCCAGAGCAGGAAAAAGCCCATGCCACCTGCCTTCTTGGGAAGAAACCAGGAGACTGAGGTTAACTCCCTAGGTGCCCCCACAGCAGGGTCTGGTGCCGGCAGCTGGTGGTGCCTGGCCCCGTCCTTGGACTAAAGGAACTAGTGGAGCAGCTGCAGGCCACCATGGGGCTCCCACCCTCCAACAGGTTCTGGACTGGGGGCCCCTCTGCTCCTCAGGGGGCTCCTGGCCAAGTCTGGAGACATTCTGGGCTGTCACCACTGGGCAGGGGGTACACGGGGCATCCCCACAGCCAAGAGCTATGTGACTCCAGATTCCAAGCACGCCAGTGCTGAGACGCCCTCCTCTGCGCCATGAGCACTGGCAGAGCCCTCGGGGATCTATTGGGCCAAGGGAAAGGCAAGGGAAGCCAGGTGTGTGCAAAGCTGGGTCACTCTCCTCTCTGAACAGCAGGGATATCATTCCCTAATTACACTGTCCCACGAGGGAAATCTGAAATCCTGCCAGGAGGAAATCTTTGAGAAAAGAATAGTTTTTTTTTTTTTTTTTTTAAGAAAAACTGCCTAAGTTTGTCTATTGCAAGCTCTCAAAGCCAGGCATCTGATCCCTGTCCAATGAATACAAGAGCAGGAGGTGGCGGGGGGGATGGGGGACTGCCACCTGCCCGCCTCAGCTTTTCCGGCTGAGCTTTCTCAGCTCAGGGTCTCCTCCTCATAGGCCCCTTCCAGCCTGTCCCCCGCCCTGGCCCTTCCCTCAAGCCTCGCCCTCTCCCCACCCCTTCTCTTTCTCAGGCCTCTCTACCCTCAGTCCCCCAGCATCTGAATCAATGCTTTTGAAAGACTGCCCCCTGCCGGAGACAAGGGGCGAGGACACGCTGGGCCTGGGTGCTCCAGCAGGCGCCAGGGCGCGGGGCCCGCTCTCTGGGGCTCAGAACTCAAGGGAGAAGGAAAAGACGGAGAACAGGCGGTTCCAGTGCACATTCAGCTAAGAACATTATCTCCTCACTCCATCACCCCTAAAATTAGCTCCAACAGGGAGCAGTGTGCCTTGGCACAGAACAGTGCCACTTAAACAGAAGCAGAGTCCCCAATTCCCCAACACTGGAGCGACCGCCCAGCCCCAGGCCTGCTGGAGGGGACCTGGGCCTTTCTCAGGATGGAGATTCTTCAAGCGTGGTAGGATGAGGACGCTGAGGCTTAAAGAAGAGATGCAAGCCCGCATTCCTCGTGGCTGGTCAGTTATCCCTCCTCTCTCCTCTCTGAGCCATCCCAGCAAATCACACCACCGCTTGGCAACTGCCTACAAGTTAACAGTTTTTAAGCATTTTCACTCTTTACCTCCTGTGATCCCTTTTGCCCACTTGCCCAGCCTTGGGTTCCAGCCAGGGAAAACAAGGAGGAAGCTGCTCCGACAGTGTGCCCCAACATCCTCCACACTCTATGCAATACTGGAGGTGCGCACGGTGGCAGTAATGACCATCCCAAACTCTCAAGCATTACTCTGTGAGTTTGAAGCCATTTCAGATTTGTTAGACTTTCAACCTCCTTCATCTAGCCTCCTCCTCTCATCTTCTCTCCTCTATAGTGGGCTATTTTTCAATTCCCAAATTCCAATAGCACATGTAAAAGTTAGGGCTAACGCATCAGATCACGAACACAAGACTGATGTGTCCAACAGGAGAACAAGCTAGTTCAGAAGTTTAGGCACATGGTCCATTTGACTAACCACCACATGGGATCCTCAGGGCCCCTGGTCCCCAGGCAATGGCAGGGACACCAAGTCCAGGTCTACCCCCAAATCCTTCCCAATGGCACGACAGACCGCTGGACGGTACCAAGACCTACAATCTAAGAAAATCAGATTAGAGCTGGCTAGCCTAGTGGAGGGTGGCTAGCCTAGGTCTGCAAAGGGCACAGGAAAGATGGGAAGGAGAAAGAACCCCAAATCCCCCATGTCGACAGCAAAGAAGAGACCCTCCATGCCAAAGGCCAGGGGTTGGCAGGGTTCTAAATCGAAACTGCTATATGGACTCGAACGGGCAGTGCAAAGAAGATGGGAAAGCTGACGATCTTCCAGAACAACACTTTGAAAGGCAGGAGGGAAGTAAGGCTTGGGTGACTAGAAAAAAAAAATTCAATCCAACTAACAAGTCTTTATGCAGCATCTCCCAGTTCCTGGCACTAGGATACAACAGACCTAGAGTCTCACCGGGAAAGCGAGTAATGACTGTGTAACAGAGGAGAGAAACAAGGGGCTCTTAAAAAGTTACTTGGAAAAAAAATTTTTTTTTAAGGCAAAGTGTGAGAGCTGTGGCCAGGGAGCTGCTGCACCGAGGGGCATGAGCTGGGAAGGGCCTGGCCTGGGACGGGGAGGGAAAGCAGCCTCTGCTATGGAAGGTGTTTCCCGCGGTAGGGCAACTGGGAAGGAGACCCCAATGACCCAGCACTAAGATAGCCGGAGCGAAAGGAAACGGAGGTGAGGACTCAGGCGAGGTGCCTGGGTGGAGGGGAAGGCTTCCATGTTGGCCAAAGTCGTGGAAAGCTTGGACTTGGGGAACCGCGAGGCCCAGCTCGTTCCGAGGGGAACCCAAAGGCGCGCTGGGGAGAACTCCCGGGAGCGCGGGGCCCGGACACCTTAGGACGCTAGGGTCGGGGGCCCCCAGGCGGCCCACAGCAGAGCTTGGCAGGGGCCTGGGGGCGACCGTTAGGAGCGCGGGGGTGGAAGGCGGCGGGCCGGCCCGGGAGG
>NW_012115400.1:1847378-1850349 GCF_000951035.1 Colobus angolensis palliatus
GGGCCCCCAACTGCGGGCGGGGTCCGCCCGAGAGCGGCCCCTTCTCCCCCACCTCCTCCGACCCTGCGACGCGCGACCCTTGGAACCGAGGCCGCGGCCTCCCTGGCGGTCCAGTTTACTCCAGGAAGCCCGCCTGGATGACAGGAGACAATAAAATCCAGAACCCTTCATCAGGCGTCCTGGGATGTGTGAAATAAGTGGCTCAGGCAGATGAGTTGACTCTCAAGAGCCTCTTTTATTTTTTTCTTATTATTTATTTAATTATTGAGACAGCGTGTGGCTCTGTCGCCCAGGTTGGAGTGCAGTGGCACGATCTCAGCTCACTGCAACCTCCACCTCCCGGGTTCAAGTGATTCTCGTGCCTCGGCCTCCCGAGTAGCTAGGATTACAGGCACACACCACCAGGTTCGGCTAATTTTTTGTATTTTTAGTAGTGAAGGCGTTCGCCATGTTGGCCAGGCTGGTCTAGAACTCCTGACCTCAAGTGATCTGCCTGCCTCGCCCTCCCAAAGTGCTGGGATTACAGGCGTGAGCCACCGAGCCCGGCCTCTATATATTTATTTTTTTGAAGCAGGGTCTCACTCTGTCAAAGAGGCTGCAGTGCACTAACTCGATCTCGGCTTATGGCAGCCTCCAACTGCCGTGTCTCAAGCGATCCTCACATCTCAGCCTCCCGAATTGATGGGACTATAGGTGTGCATCATCGTGCCCAGATAACTTTTTTATTCTCTGTAAAGATGGGGGCAGTGTCTCACAACATTGCCCAGGCTGGTCTTGAACTCCTGGTCTCAAGGGATCCTACTGCCACAGGCTCTTGAATAGCTGGGACTACATCCTTGTGCCACCACACCCAACTAGTTTTTAAAATTTCTTGTTTCTGTGTTTTCCAAAACAGAGTCTTGCTGTTGCCCAGGCTGGAGTGCAGTGGCGCGATCACAGTTGACTGCATCCTCTGCCTCCTGGGCTCAAGCAATCCTCCTGCCTCAAGCGCCCCGAGTAGCTAGGACTACCGGGCACACCAGTACACCCAGCTAATTTTTTTTTTTTGTAGAGACAGTTTTCCCCCATTTTGCCTAGGCTGGTCTTGAACTCCTGGACCCAAACGATCTTCCTCCCAAAGTCCTGGGATTACAGGCATGAGCCACCATGCCTGGCTTCTCAAAAGCCTCTGTTTCTCTTACAGAAGGATGTTAACACTGCTCTGCGCCCCACCCCCGACCACCAACTCCACACTCTTCAGTGAGTGCTCTAAGAATTAAAATAAGTGAATGTGAAAGGCTTTGACAAGAGAAAAACTGCTATGCAAATGTGAGGTGACTGAAACCCCCTTTGTTTAAAAAGAGGACTTTTCAAGAACGACTGACTGAACTTTTTCAAGGCTGGAAAGTTCCACGTATGCTTTCACCTTTTTTCATTGGAAGTTACTCCAGAATGTATACCGTACTTCCCAGAGCTGTCGCCCAACACAATGTAACCCTCAAAACAAGGAAAAGGTAAGTTCATGACCTGGAATTTGAGTGCCTGGTGTCTTGCCATGATAGAGTGTTGACTTCAGGAACTATTAGACCTGGAACAACTTTTGTTTCCCCCACCAAGTACCACTAGGCTTCTCTGCACTTGGAGTTTTCCTGTTTTCCTTTTTTAACTATTTTATTTATTTAAGAGACAGGGTCTTGCTCTGCTACCCAGCCTGGAGTACAGTGGCACAGTCATGGCTCACTGCAGCATCGACTTCCTAGGCTCAAGTGATCCTCCCTCCTCAGCCTCCCTAGTAGCTGGGACTGCAGAGAGTGGCACACCACTATTCCCGGGTATTTATTTATTTAGAGAAAGAGTCTCACCCTGTTGTCCAGGCTGGAGTGCAGTGGCGTGATCTCAGCTCACTGCAACCTCCGACCCCAGGTTCAAGCCATTCTTGTGCCTCAGCCTCCCAAGTAGCTGGGATTGCAGGTGTGTGCTACGATGCCTGGGTAATTTTTGTATTTTTAGTAGAGGGGGTTTCATCATGTTGGCCAGGTTGGTCTCAAACTCCTGAACTCAAGTGATCCACCTGCCTCAGCCTTCAAAAGTGCTGGGATTACATGTATGAGCTACTGCGCCTGGTCTGGCTATTATTTTTCACTTTCAAATTTTTGTACAGACTGAAGTATCACTATGTTGCCCAGGCTTTTCTCGAACTCCTGGGCTCAAGGAGTCCTTACATCTTGGCCTCCCAAAGTGTTGGGATTACAGGCATGAGCCACCGCGCCCTGCCACCTAGCTTCCTTTCTCAAAGAGGGAGTTCATAGGCTTTAATTTCTGGTGACTTCAGCATCAGTGTTCACGATTTACAGTCGGTGGGGATTACTTGTCCAAAGTCACAAACTGGTGTCCAGGAGATCCAGGGAGACCCCTCTAGTCTTCTACCCTGGTTGTATTCTCATGCTGCTAATAAACCTTGTCCTTCCTTGAGCCCAGAAAGACAAGGTTGTGTACTCCAGCCTGGGCAACAAAGTGAGTCCTTGACTCAAAAAGAGAAAAAAGTGAAAAAATAAAGAGGCAGGCCAAGGTGGGTGGATCACGAGGTCAGAAGATTAAGACCACCCTGACCAACATGATGAAACCCTGTCTCTACTAAAAATACAAAATTAGCCAGGCGTGGTGGCTCATACCTGTAATCCCAGCTACTAGGGAGGGAGAGGCAGGAGAATCGCTTGAACCTGGGAGGCTGAGGTTGCGGTGAGCACAGATTGGGCCATTGCAGTCTGGGCAACAAGAGTGAAACTCCGTCTCAAAAAAAAAAAAAAGAAATCACTTGGACCTAATGTGTTTTTGTTTGTTCAGGTGCTGCTCTGTAAAATGTCTTGGTCTGTGTTCTAAACTTGCAAACGTTTTAACTAAACAAAGAGATTTGATTAGAAGGTTAATGGAGATCAAAGAGTAGTCTCATGCAAAACCAATCTGCCAGCCTCTACCTCTTTTTTTTTTTTTT
>NW_012115400.1:1854864-1857434 GCF_000951035.1 Colobus angolensis palliatus
AAATACAAAAATTAGCCAGCGTGATGGTGGGCGCCTGTAATCCCAGCTACTCGGGAGGCTGAGGCAGGAGAATCACTTGAACCTTGGAGGAGAGGGTTGCAGTGAGCTGAGATGGGGCCACTGAACTCCAGCCTGAGAGTCAGAGCAAGACCCCGTCTCAAAAAAAAAAAAAAAAAAAAATGCATGCAAGGACATAAGGACTGTCTTGTCAGATCGGTTTATTACGGAGCTTGTCTTCACCCACTTAAATTACGAGCCTTGATATTTATCTGGATATCAGAGTTTGCAAAACATATTTTAGGTACCATGGAAAGACATACGACCTGAGTAATGGAGTGATAGCTCCTAAACTGTGCTTGTTGTTAATTATGACATAATGGGCCTTAAAATTAATTTATTGCATTCAGAATTACTTTTGACCCTGAGCTAAGTTCTTTTTTTTTTTTTTGAGACAGAGTCTTGCTCTGTCGCCCAGGCTGGAGTGCAGTGGCCGGATCTCAGCTCACTGCAAGCTCCACCTCCCAGGTTTACGCCATTCTCCTGCCTCAGCCTCCCAAGTAGCTAGGACTACAGGCGCCCGCCACCTCGCCCGGCTAGTTTTTTTTTTTTTTTTTTTAGTAGAGACGGGGTTTCGCCGTGTTAGCCAGGATGGTCTCGATCTGCTGACCTCGTGATCCGCCCGTCTCGGCCTCCCAAAGTGCTGGGATTACAGGCTTGAGCCACCGCGCCCGGCCGACCCTGAGCTAAGTTCTTTGTTCAACCAAACATAACTGCGTTGTAAGTCACCAATGACCTCCACATTGTGAAATCTACTGGTCCATTATCTTATGTGACCTGTTACCAGCCAGTGACATACATGGTCACTCCCTCCAGAAATGCCATCTTCACCTGGCTTTCTGGATGCTATATTCTGTTGGTTTTCCTCCCACCTCACTAGCTGCTATTTCTCAGACTTTTACTGGTTCCTCCTCTTCTCCCCATCCTCCCAGGGCTCAGTCCTTCAACACCTCCACATTGGAACAGGATATGGGTAGGGCACAGTGACTCACATCTGTAATCCCAACACTTTGGGAGGCTGAGGCGGGAGGATCGCTTGAGCCCAAGAGTTCAAAAGCAGCCTGCACAACATAACGAAACCCTATCTCTACAAAAAATAAAAAAATTAGCCGGGTGTGGTGGTGCGCACATGTAGTCCTAGCTACTCAGGAGGCTGAGGTGGAAGGATTGCTTCAGCCAGGGAGGCAGAGGTTGCAGTAAGTGGAGATCAAGCCACTGCACTCTAGCCTGGGTGGCAGAGCCAGACCCTGTCTCAAAAAAAAGTGAATGGGATATAGGACCTACTGCTAAACATTCCTGTCTCTGCATAATCATTACTTCCTCTCGGAAAACCTTGGATCCCTCAAGATGATATTGGCTGTCTCTCCTTGGGAATCCACCCAATCCTATTCATGTCCCCTCCCGTTAGCACAGGTCACGCGATCGTGCTCACCTTGTCTTGCACACTACAATATGAGCAGTTGAGCACAGTATTATGTAATATAACTGGTATGTTCGCAGCCTAACAGGTCACCTTGATTCATCCCTTATAGCTGTGTAATATTCCATGGGATGAATGTGCCATAGATTGTTTACCTTGTACTGATCAAAAGTTACCTGGAGGTCGGTGGCTCACACCTGCAATCCCAGAGCTTTGGGAGGCCGAGGCAGGAGGATTGCTTAAGTGCAGGAGTTTAAGACCAGCCTGGGCAACACAGGGAGACCCCCATCTCTACATAATAAATTAATATGAAAAAAAAGCCATCTGGGTTGCTTCTGGTTGGGCTATTACAAATAAAAATGCTATGGATGGGCTGGGCGCGGTGGCTCATGCCTGTAATCATAGCACTTTGAGGGGCTGAGGCAGGTGGATCATGAGGTCAGGAGTTCAAGACCAGCCTGGCCAAGATGGTAAAACGCCATCTCTACTAAAAATACAAAAAAATCCGCTGACATGGTGGCACACGACTGTAATCCCAGCTACTCAGGAGGTTGAGAAAGATAATTGCTTAAACCTGGGAGGCAGAGGTTGCAGTGAGCTGAGATTGTGCCAGTGCACTCCAGCCTGGCCTGAGTGATAGAGTGAGACTCCATCTCAGAAAAAAAAAAAAAAAATGCTATGGATGTTCATGTACAGGTTTTTAAATGCTGAGAAATACTCTTGCTGGGTCATTTGGTAAGTGTACATTTAATTTTAGAAGGAACTGCCAAACTGTTTTCTAGGATGGCTGTAGGATTTTACACTTCCACAAGCAGTGTATGAGAGATCCAGTTTCCCTGCATTCTCATCCATACTTGGTATTGTTAGGATTGTGTATTTCAGCCATTTCAATGCATGTTATTGGTAGCTTGTCATGGTTTTCGTGTGTATTTCCTTAATAGCTAGTGATGCCGGGCGCGGTGGCTCAAGCCTGTAATCCCAGCACTTTGGGAGGCCGAGATGGGCGGATCACGAGGTCGGGAGATCGAGACCATCCTGGCTAACACGGTGAAACCCCGTCTCTACTAAAAAATACAAAAATCTAGCCGGGCGA
>NW_012115400.1:1861394-1863501 GCF_000951035.1 Colobus angolensis palliatus
ATGGTCTCGATCTCCTGACCTCGTGATCCGCCCGTCTCGGCCTCCCAAAGTGCTGGGATTACAGGCTTGAGCCACCGCGCCCGGCCAAAAATTTATTTTTTAAAGAGAGTTAGTTGACTGTACTTGTGTGAATCTATTTCTGAGGTCTCAATTCCATCTTATTGATTTATGTGTCTATCCCACTGGGGAGACCATAGTTTCTTGGTAACTATATTTATATAGTAAGTCATAAAATCAGGTAGATAGTGTGATTCCAACAACTTTTTCAAAGTGGTTTTAACTATTCTACTTCTTTTGCCTTTCCATATAAAGTTTAGAATAAACATCTATATTTAATACAAACAAACATTGCTGAGATTTTTGTAGGAATTGCATTATGCCTATAGATCAATTTGGGTTTTTGTTGTTGTTGTTTGAGACAGAGGTCACTCTGTTACCCAGGCTGGAGTGCAGTGGCGGGATCTCAGTTTACTGCAACCTCTGCCTCCTGGGTTCCAGCTAGTCTCCTGCCTCAGCCTCCCGAGTAGCTGGGATTACTACCAGGTGCACGCCACCATGCCCAGCTAATTTTATATTTTTAGCAGAGATGGGGTTTCACCATGTTGGCCAGGTCGGTCTTGAAATCCTGACCTCAAGTGATCTGCCCGCCTTGGCCTCCAAAGTGCTGGGATTAAAGGCGTGAGGCACCACGCTTGGTCCTTATTGATTAATTTGAAGAGAATTGGTATCTTTAATATGTTGGATCTTCCAATTCAATCCTAATCTTGTGGTTAATGAAAGAATCTGAAGTAAAGGAAAGAACTATGGGATTGAAATGGGGTGCTGGGAGCAAATTTCACTGGAATCTGAACTCTCTTCGACCTGTGATCAAATGAGGTCGGACTCCATCCTAGGGAAGTGAGAAGGGTCTGGGAGACATAAATATGCCAACTCACCTGTGTGGGTTTACAGTTTACAACATTACCTGGGGTTTCACAACTCAACTGCAAGAAAGGAATTAGCATCCCCATTTTTTTTAAACCAGTGTTTTCATATCCTTTATTCCCAAGTCAATGTATTTGTCAGTTTGAATGTTACATGTACGATAAAACAGATTATGAAAAGTATACTTACGATGAGAACATTATTTTATATAACTGATCATTGAATATGCAACCTTTTGTAACAATAACTTAATGGACCCAACTCTACCTTCTGAATGGACAAATTTTATGATTCTCCTAAAACGCTTTGAGTTGGGTATAGTTTCTTGTTGCTTCTTCCTGTGACTCAAGACTTAAAAATGAGGCTGGGCACAATGGCTCACACCTCTCAACCCAGAGCTTTAGGAGACCAAGGCGGGAGGATCACTTGAGATCAGGAGTTTGAGACCAGCCTGGCCAACATGGTGAAACCCCATCTCTACTAAAAATAAAAAAATTAGCCAGGCGTGGTGGTGCATGCCTGTAATCCCAGCTACTCAGGAGGCTGAGGCAGGAGAATCGCTTTAACCTGAGAGACAGAGGTTGCAGTGGGCTGAGATCACGCCTCTGCACTCCAGCCTGGGCAACAGAGCGAGACTGTCTCAAAAAAAAAAAAAAAAAGAATGAATCTCTGGAAACTAGCAATTAGAGCCAGACCTCCCTAGGACCAAGGAGACAGGAGTTGGGGAAAAGGACACTACAGATGATGCCCACAGTCTCAAGCACTGTGGCATATGCTTGACTTCAGAACATTCTGGCGCTCAAGGTCAAGTGTGGAGCCATCTGTATATCCTGTCACAACGCAAATGCCTGCAACCGCTACAATTAACAGGATATGGGAGAGAGGAGGCACATCATGTGTGGAGGAATGAATCAGTCCCAACAATTATGTGAACATTTCGAAAATTTCAATAGCAAGGATTAACTTCTAAAATACAACTTTACATACTGGCACATGCCTGTAGTCCTAGCTATTCAGGTGGCTGGGGCAGGAGGATTGCTTGAGCCCAGGAGGTCGAGGCTGCAGTGAGCTATGATCACACCACTGCACTCCAGCCTGGGCAACAGACTGAGACCCTGTCTCAAAAAAAATGAAGTAAATTGGCCAGGTGCAGTGGCGTGTGCCTGTAATCCCAGCTACCCAG
>NW_012115400.1:1863751-1865669 GCF_000951035.1 Colobus angolensis palliatus
AGGCTGAGCACAGTGGCTCACACCTGTAATCCCAGCACTTTGGGAGGCCAAGGTGGGAGGATCGCTTGAGCCCAGGAGTTTGAAACCAGCCTGGGCCACGAAGTGAGACTCCATCTCTACAAAACAATTAAAACATTAGCCGTGCATTGTGGCACACACCTGTGGTCCCAGCTACACAGGAAGCTGACACAGGATGATGGCTTGAGCCCAGGAGTTCAGGGCTGCAGTGAGCCATATTCATGCCACTGCATTCCAGCCTGGATGACAGAGTAGGAGGACCCTGTCTCAAAAAAAATGAAGTAAATTGGCCAGGTGCAGTGGCGTGTGCCTGTAATCCCAGCTACCCAGAAGGCTAAGGCACAAAAATCTCTTGAACCTGGTAGGCGGAAGTTGCAGTAAGCTGTGATCACACCACTGCACTTCAGCCTGGGCAACAGACTGAATCCCTGTCTTTAAAAAAAATAAAAATAAAAATAAAAGACAAGTTTAGGCTGAGTTAAGCCCAGTGGCTCACACCTGTAATCCCAGCACTTTGGGAGGCCAGGGTGGGAGGATCGCTTGAACTTAGGAGTTCAAAACGAGCCGGGGCCACAAAGTGAGACGCCATCTCTACAAAAAAAATTCTAAAACTCAGCCGTGCATTGTGGCGCACACCTGTGGTCCCAGCTACACAGGAAGCTGACACAGGATGATCGCTTGAGCCCAGGAATTCAGGGCTGCAGTGAGCCGTGTTCACGCCACTGCACTCCAGCCTGGGTGACAGAGTAAGGCCCTGTCTCAAAAAAATTTAACAAATTGGCCGGGTACTGTGCCGTGCGCCTGTAATCCCAGCTACTCAAGAGGCTGAGGCACAAGAATCGCTTGAACCTAGTAGGCAAGAGGTTGCAGTGAGCTGAGATCACACTACTGCAGTCCAGCCTGGGCCACAGAGTGAGACCCTCTCTCAAAAATAAATAAATGCAAGTTTATAGTCAGAAGCTATACAGCTAGCCATTCAATAAAATGCATGTGCAATATGGTGGAGGAGCTGTTGTGAACATCCCCATTTGAATGCTGGGCAAACAGAGTAGTTCAAGGTCCCCAAAGGATGCAGCAGGTCCTACTCATTTCAGAAGGGAACTCTGTAGAAACCATCCAGTCTGGGCAGAGCCCCCACTCCACTGGCCTGGAGAGCCACGAATCCGGCGCGCGTCCTCCCCATCTTGCCCACCAGGGGGCGACAAGTCCCCGTTAAGGGGTCGCGGGCCACAGAGCTGGTGGGAAATGGTTGAGGGGCTTGCGTGGGTCACCGTTCCTTGGGGACCCGTGAAGCTTGGGCTTAGGGCTCACAGCGTGGGTCCCCAGCAGAGACAGGAGGCGGACAGCTTCCCGTGAACTGCAGGGGAGTCCCAGGACGCTGTCCTCCAGCGAGGTGGGGACCGGCTACGTCCCTCAGTTCCCCCCTCGGTCCTCGGGCCACAGGGACATTAGACTAGGGGATCAGTTCTTCCAGCCCTGCTCAGGCCTCTTCTGACCAGAGAGCCTGCGACGGACGCGGAGTTCAGGCCTCTTGGCGACCGCGGTCTCCTGAACTCGACCCCCTCCCTGCTCCCGTGGGGAAGAACTCCGCCCCTAGAACAGTCTCCCCTACACTACCCCTCCGCCGGCCGGGCACTCCGCCAGCCCTAGGGAGGCCGACCCTGCTCCTTCTAGCACCTCCCCTGCTTGGACCTGGTCCCCGCCCTCCGCCGCCCGCCAGTCCCCGAGGCGTACACGTGGTAGATCCCGTCAGTCCCGGAAGTCTCGCGTTACTCAAACGCATCGCGCAGTCGCACTTGTGCTCAGGGAAGGGGCGGGGTGAACGGAAGCCGGGAAGGAGATTCTCGGTTCGCGGGGTACGGCCGCGCGTGCGCATTCCGCAGCCCGTTCAGGACCGCGG
>NW_012115400.1:1865874-1867603 GCF_000951035.1 Colobus angolensis palliatus
TTCCGCAGCCCGTTCAGGACCGCGGCGCTGGCCGGGCGCCCACGAGCCGGCGGGTTGGTTGCGCCCCCGTCTTTCTTTCCCTGGGACCTGGGGTCGCGGTTACTTGGGCTGGCCAGCGAACCCTTGAGTGGCCTGGCGGGGAGCGGGCCTCGCGCGCCTGGAAGGCCCTGTGGAGCGAAGAGAGTGAGCACGGGAGGGGCGGCGGAGAGGCGCGAGGTTGGGGGAGACGTGGGATCTGGAGGTGGGTAGGAGGGGACGAGGGGCCGGAAGGAAACAGGGTTGTCGAGTGTGTCCCCTCTAGGGTGCACCCTTTGTTTTTGTATTTGTTTCAGATAGCGGCTTGCTCTGTTTCCCAGGCTAGAGTGCAGTGGCTCGATCACGGCTCACTGTAGCCTCGAACTCCCGATCTCAAGCGATCCTCCCGCCTCGGCCCGGGTAATTGAAAAAAAAATTTTTAAGACAGGGCCTTGCTGTGTTGCCCAGGCTGGTATCAAACACGCAGGCACCAGTGATCCTCCCGCCTCGGCTTCCCAAAGTGCTGAGGTTACAGGCGTGAGCCACTGCCGGGCCAGGTACACCCTTTGTACAGGAAAAGGGGTAGGAAAGGCTTCGAGGTCACTGTGATCCCTCTGATCTCATCCCTTTCCCATGCCAGGGCACACAGCATGGCAGAAAACCGAGAGCCCCGAGGTGCCGTGGAGGCTGAACTGGATCCGGTGGAGTACACCCTTAGGAAAAGGCTTCCCAACCGCCTGCCCCGGAGGCCCAATGACATTTATGTCAATATGAAGACTGACTTTAAGGCCCAGCTGGCACGCTGCCAGAAGCTGCTGGACGGAGGGGCCCGGGGTCAGAACGCGTGCTCTGAGATCTACATTCACGGCTTGGGCCTGGCCATCAACCGCGCCATCAACATCGCGCTGCAGCTGCAGGCGGGCAGCTTCGGGTCCTTGCAGGTGGCTGCCAATACCTCCACGGTGGAGCTTGTTGATGAGCTGGAGCCAGAGACCGATACACGGGAGCCACTGACTCGGATCCGCAACAACTCAGCCATCCACATTCGAGTCTTCAGGGTCACACCCAAGTAATTGAAAAGACACTCCTCCACTTATCCCCTCCATGATGTGGCTCTTCGCATGCCGAGTACTGGACCTCGGACCAGAGCCATGTAAGAAAAGTCCTGTTCCCTGGAAGCCCAAAGTACTCTGCATTGAGGGCGGGGCAGGGGGGGGTTATTGTCTCTTGGTGAGCCCAGTTAGTGGGTCTTCCTGAGTGTGTGTGTGTGTGATCTGTAACTATTGCCATATAAATAAAAAATCCTGTTGTACTAGTGTCCTGCCACCTCCACTGCCACTGACTCTTTTCCTGTGTAAATTCTGTGTGTGCCTGAATAGGGATGGTAGGAAACGCTACAAGAATCTAGCTGAAAGGGGAACCCAAGTGTTTCTTGCCTCCATAGAGACCATAAATTGTGCTATGAGCAGTGTAACAAAACAGTACAGTGCAGAAGCCCAGTCATCCCAATGTTTGTTTTAACGATTTTCATCTTCTAGTTGGGTGCAGTGGCTCCAGTTTGTAGTCCAAGCTGCTGGCGGAGGCTGAGGCGGAAAGATCGCTTGAGCCTGGGAGTTTGAAGGTACAGTGAGTTATGATCGTGCCATCTGCACTCCATTCTAGATGACATACTGAGACCCTGTCTATGCAAAAAAACACTTTTTTTTTTTTTTTT
>NW_012115400.1:1869453-1870909 GCF_000951035.1 Colobus angolensis palliatus
GACTCCGTCTCAAAAAAAAAAAAAAAAAAAAGTTATCTGGACATGGTGGCACAAACCTGTGGTCTCAGCTACTTGGGAGGCTGAGGTGGGAGGATTACCTGAGCCCAGGAAGGGGAGGTTGCAGTGAGCTGAGATCATGCCAGTGCACTCCACCCTGGGCGACACAGCAAGACCTTGTCTAAAAAAAGGAAGGAAAAAGAAAAAACAATCCAAGTTAAAAAAAAAAAAGTGCAACTTAAATGGTGGTGTTCTATTGCAGATTTTTTTGTTTTTTTGAGGTGGAGTCTCTATCACCTAGGCTGGAGTTTAGTAGCACAGTCTTGGCTCACTGCAACCTCTGCCTCCCAGGTTCAAGTGACTCTCCTGCCTCAGCCTCCTGAGTAGCTGGAATTATAGGCACGCGCCACCACGCCTGGCTAAGTTTTATATCTTTAGTACTAGACTGGGTTTCGCCATGTTGGCCAGGCTGGTCTCAAACTCCTGACCTCAGGTTATCTACCCGCCTCGGCCTCCCAAAATGCTGGGATTACAGGTGTGAGCCACGAGGCCTGACCAGCAGATTTTTCAGTTAGACATGTGTGTTATATGTATATGTAGCATAATAGGATGTACATTGTGTTTTTTACCGTTTGAGGTCATAAGCATTTAAGAGCCTCTGATTTACAGGTTAGGAACAGAATTTCATTCTAATTCAACTGAAGGTAGTTTGATTTGGAGGTCTGAAGATCAGGCTTCTAATTCATCAAAATCCCTTCCTCTGGCATCCGCATATGAAATGGTCCCTACATTTAAGGAGCTCGCCATCTAATTGGGAAGGTGGATACATAATTTTTTGTGAATGAGTAAGATGTGTAAGACATAAGAGTAGCAATGATAAGGAAATGTGGAGATGGAAAGGGCTAATAACTTCCTGGTGGGAGCCAAAATGGTTTCACTCACTTTTGATCTGGGTGTTGAAGGATGAATAGGAGTTTGCCGGGCAGAAAAGAGGGGAGACGGCATATGGCAGAGAGATCATAGTGGGGTGGGGAAATGGGTGGATTTGGCTGGGAATGGTGACTCATGCCTGTAATCCCAGCACTTTGGAAGGCCGAGGAGAGAAAATCGCTAGAGCTCAGGAGTTTGAGACCAGCCTGGGCAATAGAGTAAGACTTAGTCTCTGTCAAAAATTTAAAAATTAACTTGGCTTGGTGGCATGCACCTGTGGTCCAGCTACTCAGGAGGCTGAGGTGGGAAGATTGCTTGAGCCCAGGAGGTTGATGCTGCAGTTAGCTGTGACTGAGGACTTGCGAAACAGCAAGAACCTGTCTCAAAAAACAGTGGGCAGGGAGGGGATTAATGAATAGGCAGCTACGTTCTGGGACTGGAGGGACTCGAGGTGGCTAGAAAGCAGGAGGTACTGGGAGACAAGACTGCAGACATTTCCTTTTTTTTTTTTTTTTTTTTTTTGAGACGG
>NW_012115400.1:1871318-1873644 GCF_000951035.1 Colobus angolensis palliatus
TGCAACCTCCGACTCTCATGGTTCAAGCGATTCTCTTGCCTCAGCCTCCTGAGTAGCTGGGATCACAGGTGCGCACCACCATACCCAGCTAATTTTTGTGTTTTTAGTAGAGACGGGGTTTCACCATGTTGGCCAGGATGGTCTCTATCTCCTTACCTCGTGATCCACCCGCCTACGGCCTCCCAAAGTGCTAGGATTACAGGCGTGAGCCACTGCACCCGGCTGGCTGTGGACATTTCTATCGGGCCACATCCCTTCCATCAGACTGACTGCAAGGCTTTCTTGCCCGAGAGCCCCCCGGTAGCTGAGTGGGGAGCCGGCAGGAAGCTGGATGGAGCTGTGTCTCCCTGCACGTATGTGTTCCGGGCCTAAGCCCAGCAGAGGTGGTGGCAGGCAGCCTTTCCCATCTGGTTTGTTTTGGCAGTTCCCTCCTGCAGCCTATTTGTTTGTTGTTTCTACTCCATGTTTTCTCACTGCTTGCCAGTGGGGCTTCCCTCAGTGGCAGTTCTGCAGAAACAGACCTCCACATTGCCACTGAAGGAAGAGCGGGGCCTGGGGCTCACTCTTTTGTGTGTAGGGAGGCCTGAGCCAGGTTCCTGTATCTACTGGAGTCCATGCAGGGCAGGTGGGGTAGGGAACTCTGCCTGCAGGCCCGTCTATAGGGCAGCTGCCTCCAGCCTCTGTTCTCCTCCCTCTGCTGTCTCTCCAAAGTGACTTCCATCAAAGCTCGGGAGGCCAGGAACAGTGAGTCATGTCTGTAATCCCAGCACTTTGGGAGGCCAAGGCAGGCGGATCACCTGAGGTTAGGAGTTCAAGACCAGCCTGGCCAACATGGTAAAACCCCATCTCTGCTCAAAATACAAAATCAGCCAGGTGTGGTGGCAGACACCTGTAATCCGAGCTACTCAGGAGGCTGAGGCAGGAGAATTGCTTAAACCTGGGAGGCAGAGGTTGCAGTGAGCCAAGATCGTACCATTGCACTCCAGCCTGGGTGACAGAACAAGACTCAGTCTCAAAAAAAAAAGAAAGCTTGAAAAACGGGAGAGGGGTAACGAGATGGAGGCAGAAGGTGTGTGCAAATGCAGTGCCCTGCCCTCCTTTTTACATTTTTTTTTAAAATTTATTTATGTTAGAGACAGGGTCTTACTCTGTAGCCTAGGCTGGAGTACAATGGTGCGATCATAGCTCACTGCAACCTTGAACTTCTAGGCTCAAGCAATCCTCCTGCCTTAGTCTCCCAAGCAGTTAGGACTACAGGCAAAAAAAAAAAAAAAAAGTAAGAGCTACTGTTGTTTTCTTTGTTTGTTTATCTGTTTGTTTTGAGATGGAGTTGCGCTCTTGTTGCCCAGGCTGGAATGCGATGGCATGATCTCGGCTCACTGCAACCTCCGCCTCGCGGGTTCAAGTGATTCTCCTGCCTCAGCCTCCTGAGTGGCTGGGATTACAGGCATGTGCCGCTAAGCCCGGCTATTTTTTGCATTTTTAGAGAGATGGGGTTTCACCATGTTTGCCAGGCTGGTCTCGAACTCCTAACCTTAGGTGATCCGCCCGCCTCAGCCTCCCAAAGTTTTGAGATTATAGGCGTGAGCCACCACACCCGGCCAAGAGCTAGTATTGTTTAGTATGAAGCCATTTTGCTAAGAAATGGTTTTACGCTTTTTTTTTTTTTTTTTAAACAGAATCTCGCTCTGTTGCCCAGGTTCGAGTGGAGTGGCCGGATCTCAGCTCACTGCAAGCTCCACCTCCCGGGTTTACGCCATTCTCCCGCCTCAGCCTCCCGAGTAGCTGGGACTACAGGCACCCGCCACCTCACCGGCTCATTTTTTGTATTTTTTTTAGTAGAGACGGGGTTTCGCCGTGTTAGCCAGGATAGTCTCCATCTCCTGAGCTCGTGATCCGCCCCTCTCGGCCTCCCAAAGTGCTGGGATTACAGGCTTGAGCCACCGTGCCCAGCCGGTTTTACGCTTCTTAATAGGAATGGGGAGAAGTGAAGGAAGGCAATTTTGTGTGTGTTTAATTCTCAAGTCTGAGTTATTAGTTTCTGCCAGACTCAGTTGTCACTCGCGTAACAGGGAAGGGGACAGGGCCTTGAAATATTAAGTGGTTTGGTCAGGCTGATGATCCTGCTAGAGAGGCCCAGCTCTTTGTCCCAGGTGAGTTTCTGGTGCTTGGTCAGGAGTTGGGGGGAAAAATGGTGTTTCATAAACCCTCAAACCACGAGAGAGGTTGGACAAGAATGTGTCAATTGTAGTTCCTTAGGAAACAGAGGTCCAATTGCACAGAGATTTGGAATGAAGTAAAGGTCATCCTACCAGAAGGAAGCCTG
>NW_012115400.1:1873694-1874769 GCF_000951035.1 Colobus angolensis palliatus
TCCGCCTGTCTCGGCCTTCCAAAGTGCTGGGATTACAAGCGTGAGCCACCGTGCCCGGCCTACAAAAGTTTTATGAAGCCTATTCCTGACTGATCCTTTGTTCTCTAAGTAAGGTGATCAGGCAGTTATCAAACTGATGAGGGGCCAGGTAAGGTGGCTCATGCCTATAATCTCAGCACTTTGGAAAGCTGAGGTGGGAGGATCATTTGAGGCTAGGTGTTCGAGACCAGCCGGGGCAACACAGTGAGACCCTGGCTCTATAAAAAATAAGCAAGTTATTTTTTTTAGAGTTATATTTTATAGAGTTATATTTTTTATATAAAAAATAAAGAAGTTAACCAGGCGTGGTGGTGCATGCCTGGTGTCACAGCTACTTGGGAGGCTGAGGAAGGATGATCATTTGAACCCAGGAGGTCGAGGTTGCAATAAGCTATGATCATGCCACTGCACCCGAGCCTGGGGAACTGAGGCAGATCCATCTCTAAATAAGTAAAAAGAAAGCTGATGAGATACTGCAAGAAGTTATTTTATTGCCCAATCCAGTAACTAATAAATATCTGATGAATGAATGGGTCAGTGGATACATGGATGGTGCAGAAGAGAACGGCTTGCTGTCTCCTGTATAACAAGCCTCTGCTCCCTTAAGAAAAGGCAACCATCTTGTCACTTGAAGTATGCAAACAGAGGGTGGACTTTTGCCCTCACAGGACCTGCTAGATTCCTTCCAACTCAGTCTATTAGTCTTGTTTGCTATTAGACAAATTACACTTCCCTAAAAAGGGAAAAATTATTTGCTGGTTGATGAACTAAGACATGAGCAGAAGAGCTTCTTAGGCCAGGCACAGGGGCTCACGCCTGTAATCCCAGCACTTCGGGAGGCTGAGGTGGGTGGATCACCTGAGGTCAGGAGCTTGAGACCAGCCTGACCAACGTGGTGAAACCCCGTCTCTACTAAATAAATATACAAAAATTAGCTGGGTGTGGTGGTATGTGCTTGTAATCCCAGCTACTCAGGAGGCTGAGGCAGGAGAATCACTTGAACCCGGGAGGCAGAGGTTGTAGTGAGCCGAGATCA
>NW_012115400.1:1875219-1891329 GCF_000951035.1 Colobus angolensis palliatus
ACCTCCCTCCACCCCACTATTCTGATGACATTTTTTCAGTTAGTTGCATGGTAGGGGCAGCTATAATATAATATCCAAGGTAAAGTGCCACGAATCTGTCCCTGGCTCCCCAGAGAAACAGGAGACGATGCTGGAGGAAGGCTAAGGAATACACTGGACATTTGGTCTCCAGGTCTCCCAAGAAAGGACAATAGGAGAAATGATAAAGTGGGGAGTAGGGCAATAACAGCCAGTGTTTATTGATTACTATATGCCAGGAGTTCCATAATCCCACCACAGCTGTGGGAGACAATCACTACCATTTCTACCTCCCCACTCTGTGAAGAAGGCTCAGAGATAAAGTCACCTGCCCAAGTTAGGCTCCTGTCAGTCAGTGGCAGAATTCAGGCCACCAGGCCGTGCGCAGTGGCTCACGCCTGTAATCCCAGCACTTTGTGAGGCCGAGGCAGGCGGATCACGAGGTCAGGAGTTCGAGACCAGCCTGACCAACATGGTGAAACCCAGTCTCTACTAAAAATACAAAAATTAGCCCGGCGTGGTGGTGTGTGCTTGTAATCCCAGCTACTCAGGAGGCTGAGGCAGGAGAATCACTTGAACCCGGGAGGCAGAGGTTGTAGTGAGCCGAGATCACTCCACTGTACTCCAGCCTAGGCAACAGAGGAAGACTCCATCAAAAAAAAGAAAAGAGAATTCAGATCACCAATCCAAGCACTCCTGGTCACCAGACAACCAACCCCTTGAAGCCACCAGGCCACAGATCTGTTTGCTGAGAACAGAAACCTGGATGTCTGGTTCTATCAATGATTTTCTGACGAAGCAAGTAGCCCTTGCCTCATCGTCTCCCAACTGACTTGGCAAAGGATTTTCCTTTGGTTCTCCGGCAGGAATTCCTTCTTCAGCATTCTTTTTTTAATTTTTTTTTTTTTTTTTTTAGGAAAGACGGTGTTGTTCTGTCCCCAGGCTGGAGTGCAGTGGTGTGATCATAGCTAATTGTAGCCTCCAACTCCTGGGCTCAAGCAATCCTCCAGCCTCAGACTCCCAAGTAGCTGGGACTATAGGCATGTGCCAGCATACCTGACAAATTTTCTGTAGAGACAGGGTCTTCCTATGTTTCCCAGGCTGGTCTCAAACTCCTGGGCTCAAGGGATCCTCCCTCCTTGGCCTCCCAAAGTGCTGGGATTCCAGGCGTGAGCTACCACGCCTGGACCTCCAGCATTCTTTCTTCCTTCATAGTTCCCCAAAGGCCACCCAACAAGGTCCCCAGCCACCTCCCCTCCTAGCACAGAAGGTCTTCTGGGCCTCTGGCTGAACTCGAGCTGAGCTGAGAAGCCACTGCTTGGAAATGAGGAGGGAAAGTGAAGCCGGGAGGCCCCCCCAAAGTCTGACTCCAGGCAGCTGGGACTCCGTGCTGCCTGGGGGTCTAGGACAGCTCAGGGGGGCTGTAAATTTGCTTCTGCTTGGATTTCCGATCCGAATCCGCTGCCAGGAGGAATCCATGGAGCACGGCCTGCTTCCACGCCCGCCATCCTCCTGTCACAACTGGCCCTTTTCAAACCCTGCCTTAGTGGCTGCCTGGTCAGGAAGTGCAGGAAGCTTCTCACGCCCCAGGATCCCAGGGAGCTGGGTTGACCGGGGGATGGCTCAGTGCCCCCTCTAGGCTGGGCCCTTCTCTGAGCATGTAGTGGAGGGACCACATAATGCAATCCACACATGGGTGGTGACCACAGAAAAGGGATATGCTGGATGCTTGGTAGACACAAAATTGCATCAGAACTTCCATACGCAGCCCTTCACTCTCTTCGATGGCCAGGGCACCTGCACTACATGACTTCAGACAGTACCATTCCCATCAGAGTCTCTATGGACGCCCCTGGGAGTTGTGCAGTGCTCAACTTTGATGGCTGTCCGTGGCAGCCCTGCCAGTGAGATGCCTAAGACATGTACATAAATGACGGCAGTGCCAGGGAAGGAGACGATTTCCTGCTGGGAGACCAGGAAAGGCTTCATGGAGGAGGCGATGCACAGATTTGGGCTTTAAAGAAAAGGGGGAGATGATGAGGAGGGTAATCCAGGAGGAGCCAAGGGCAGGAAGGCACAAACCATCTCCTGTGGTGGAGGGAGTGGGAGTGAGCAAAGTGGGAGAACAGGCTGGGAGAACAGGCTGGAACGTGAAGTGGATGGTGGACCTTGGAGGGTCTCAGTTCTGAGGCAATAGGAAGCTGTGGCAGGTTCCTGTTCAGGGATTTGGCACAAATGAGGCTGATGTTGTGCAGTGGTCCTGGGCCTGGGGATCAGCATCATGTTAGAAGAGTAGGCAGATGGCGGGGGTGGGGGGCACTGGGCAGAGGGATGGTGGGCATTGGACGGGGAGCCCCACAGAGCTTCTTGTTTTCTTCCTGTTCCTCAAGGACAGATGAATGGACCCTGCATTGCACAGTATCCAAGAGGCTCTGGGCTCCAAACCAGCCTCTCCCATCTTAGCAGAATTACTATGGCTTCAAGCCGGGTGCGGTGGCACACACCTGCAATCCCGGCACTTTGGGAGGCCGAGGTGGGCAGATCACTTGAGGTTGGGAGTTCGAGACCAGCCTGGCCAACATGGCGAAACCCCGTCTCTACTGAAAATACAAAAATTACCGTGCGTGGTGGCATATGCCTGTAATCCAAGCTACTCTGGAGGCTGAGGCAGGAGAATCGCTTGAACCCGGAAGGTGGAGGTTGCAGTGAGCTGAGATCATGGCACCACTGCACTCCAACCTGAGCAATAAAGTGAGACTCCGTCTCAAAAAGAGAATTACTATGGCTTCGGATTGGGTATGGGACGGACCAAGATCCTGTCCTCCCTCCCAAGCTGCAAATCACAGCTCTCTCTCCAAAAGCCCCAGGGGACAAGTCAGTCACCACTCCTATCCAGCAGGCTCCGGCATTTAGAGGCTGGTGCCCCTGGCCCATCTCCCGCTCCTCCTCTACTGCAGACAAGGATGTAGGGACCCCTGAGAAGCTGTGTGAGGGGAGGGGCAGGTCTCACAGCCCAAAATGCTCCTCTTTCTCTAGCTGCATCCACCCCACCCATCTGTCTCCGGCCCCCTCTCTATGGTTAGGTCAGGGCATTGACGCAGGAGTCAGGGTCCTGGGAGAGCAGAGGCTGGGGAAGGGGAGCAGCCAAGACAGAACGCACGTGCAGCCATGTGTGGACGTGAGTGTGCGTGTGCACGTCCCAGGAGTCTGCAATGGAGCAGAACCAGTTGCCAAGTGGGGCTGGGGGAGCCTGGACAGCAGGTTTGGGAAGGTTCAATGTGAGCAGAGGATGCAGGGGAGCAGGGTCTGAGGGAATCAAGCCAGCCAGAAGCATACCAGCCTCTGTCTTCTGACCCCCACCCATCCATCTTGCCAAACCACTCATTTTTTTTTTAAGACAGGGTCTCTTTCTGTTGCTCAGTCTAGAGTGCAGTGGCGTGATCATAGCTCACTGCAGCCTCGACCTCCCGGGCTCAAGAGATCCTCTGACTTCAGCCTCCTGAGTAGCTGAGACTACAGATGTGCACCACTATGCCCAGCTAATTAAAAAAAAAAAAAAATTATAGACACAGGATCTCACTATGTTGCCCAGGCTGGTCTCAAACTCCTGACCTCAAGCAATCCTCCTGCCTCAGCCTCCCAAAATGTTGGGCTTACAGGTGTGAACCACCACACTTGGCCCAAACACCCCTCCCATCAAGCTCTTCACCTCACCACACCCTCATGGTCCCTCACCCCCAACAGGTCTTTTTTTCAAGTCACTTTCTCAGCCTGGTGTCTCTGACTACCTTACTTTAGATACCCCTGCCCGTGCCCTTTCTCCTTAGTTCTTCCGGCTGTTTGAAATCCTCTATCTTTTCTTTTCTTCCTTTCTTTCTTTTTTTTTTTTTTTCTTTTGAGACAGGCTCTCACTCTGTTGCCCAGGCTGGAGTGCAGTGGCAAAACCACAGCTCGCTGCAGCCTCAACTTCCTGGGCTCAAGTGATCCTCCCACCTCAGCCTCCTGAGTAGATAGGACTATAGGCACATGCCACCAAGCCCAGCTAATTTTTGTATTTTTTTTTTTTTTGCAAAGATGGGGTTTCGCCATGTTGCCCAGGCTGGTCAAGTCAACTCCTGGGCTCAAGTGATCCTCTTGCCTTGGCTTCCCAAAGTGCTGGGATTACAGGTGTTAGTCACTTCCCCCAGGCGAAATCTTCTATCTTGTACTCATTTTTGTGTTCATCATCGGCAACCCAACTAGAACGTCAGCTCCACCAGGGCAGGCATTCCTGGCTGTATCATTCACTGCTCTATCCCCAGGTCCTTGGCCACGGGTAGGTAGGAAATCCATAAATATCTTTTGAATGAATGAGTGAATGTTTCCCACTCTTTCCAAACAAAATCGAAATTCTTCAGAGAGGCATTCAAGGTCATAGACAGCCTGACTCCGCCCTAAGCAGCACCCTGACCTCATCTTCCACCTCTCTCTCCTCCACCCTCCCTTCTGCACACCTGACTCTCCATTCGCTTTGCTGAATCGACAATCCCCCACCCACCTCATACCTCTTCCTACAGATGCCCTAACCCCCTTCAAGGCTGAGGTCATTGTCATCTCCTCCCTCAAATCTTCCTTGATTTCTCCCAGCTAGCAGTGAGCTCTCCCTCTTCCAAACTCTTACAGCTCAGATCTGCACATTCCAGTCTTTTTTTGTTTTTGAGACAGGGTCTTACTCTGTCGCCCAGGCTGCAGGGCAGTGGCGTGATCATGGCTCACTGCAGCCTCGATCTCCTGGGCTCAGGTGATCCTCCTGCCTTAGCCTCCTGCATATTTGGGACTACAGGCGTGAGCCACTACACCTGGCTAATTTTTTTTTTTTTTCGTTTTTTAGAGACGCGGTCTTGCTATGTTGTCCAGGCTGGTCTCGAACTCCTGGGCTCAAAGGATTTTCCTGCCTTGGTCTCCCAATGTGCTGGGATTACAGGTGTGAGCTGCGTTGCCTGGCCCTTTCTTGTCTTTTTTTTTTTTTTTTTTTTGAGACAGAGTCTTGCTCTGTCGCCCAGGCTGGAGTGCAGTGGCACAATATCGGCTCACTGCAACGTCCGCCTCCTGGGTTCACGCCATTCTCCTGCTTCAGTCTCCCGGGTAGCTGGGACTATAGGTGCTTGCCACTACGCCCGGCTAATTTTTTGTATTCTTTAGTAGAAACGGGGTTTCACTATGTTAGCTGGGATGGTCTCAATCTGCTGACCTCGTGATCCACCCGCCTTGGCCTCCCAAAGTGCTGGAATTACAGGCATGAGCCACCGCGCCCAGCCACTTTCCTGTCTTTTATGAAACCTAAGTAGGATAGGCTGGTAGTTTCACCACACCCATTTGACAGATGAGGACATTGAGGGCTCAAGGACAAGGCCACTTTCTAAGGTGTGAGAGGCCAGTTAGTCTTGGTCTCCTGTTCTGGGAATCTCACCCATCTGGCTCAGGGCTTCCAGAAGCCATAAAACCTTAGCTGTAAATCCCAGCCCCCATCACTCTTGGTGTTAGCTGTATTTCAGCGTTCTTAAGAACTCCGCCATGCAGCCTAGCTAACCTACACCGCAGGTCAAATAAACAGATGTCAAGGTGCATGTGTGGCCTGCACAATGGACTGTGTGCTCTGTGCACTAAAAGTTAAGTGTCTGGGGTGGGGGCTGGGTGCGGAAGCTCACGCCTGTAATCCCAGCACTTTGAGAGGCCGAGGAGGGTTGATCACCTGAGATCAGGAGTTCGAGACCAGCATGGGCAACATGGCAAAACCCCATCTCTACTACAAACACAAAACATAGCCGGGTGTAAAGGTGCGCCTGTAGTCCCAGCTATTCCAGAGGCTGAGGCAGGAGAATTGCTTGAACCCAGGAGGCGGAGGTTGTAGTGAGTGGAGATGGCACCGCTGCACTGCCTGGGCAACAGAGGGAGGCTACGCCTCAAGAAAAAAAAAAAAAACTTAAGTGTCTGAGTTTGCAGAGTTCTAGACAGTGAGGAGTGGGGTAGGGAGGAAGAACCCCAAATTTCTTGCCCTATTTGCCCCCATCAAATTCCTCAACATTGTCAACATTGTTTCTAGAACATGTCCTGGGATTGTGGGAAGGGAGACCACCCATTTGCCCGTCTCTGAAGCTTCTGGGCTTCCAGACCCAGGTACTTTGAGGGAACCCAGCAACCCAGGCATCTCTAAGTCTCCGCCCAAGACCGGGATGCCCCCCAGGGGAAGGTGTCCAGGAGCCCAGCCTTTCCCAGATAGCACGCTCCGCCCGTCCCGAGGGTGCGCACCCGGCTGCACTCCCCTCCCGGGACCCAGGGCCCGGGAGCAGCCCCCATGACCCGCACGCGCGTCTGCAGCAGCCCCGCTCACGCCCCAGCGAGCCTCAACCCAGGCGTCCTGCCCCCTGCTCTGACCCCGGGTGGCCCCTACCCTTGGCGACCCCTCACGCACACAGCCTCTCCCCCACCCCCACCCGCGCACGCACACATGCAGATAACAGCCCCGACCCCCGGCCGGAGCCGCAGAGTCCCTGGGCCACCCCGGTGGCTAGCTGCGTGCGCCGCACCGCGCTGTCCTCCCGGAGCCGGACCGGGGCCACCGCGCCCGCTCTGCTCCGATCCCGCGCCCCCTGGACAGCCGCCCTCTCCTCCAGGCCCGTGGGGCTGGCCCTGCCCCGCTGAGCTTCCCGGGATGAGGACTCCCGGTGTGGTCACCGGGCGCGCCCCAGGTCGCTGAGGGACCCCGGCCAGGCGCGGAGATGGGGGTGCACGGTGAGTACTCGCGGGCTGGGCGCTCCCGCCCACCCGGGTCCCTGTTTAAGCGGGGATTTAGCACCCGGGCTATTGGCCGGGAGGTGGCCGGGTTCAAGGACCGGCGACTTGTCAAGGACCCCGGAAGGGGGAGGGGGTGGGGCAGCCTCCACGTGCCAGCGGGGACTTGGGGGAGTCCTTGGGGATGGCAAAAACCTGACCTGTGACGGGAACACAGTTTGGGGGTGGAGGGGAAGAAGGTTTGGGGGTTCCGCTGTGCCAGTGGAGAGCAAGCTGACAAGCTGATAACCTGGGCGCTGGATCCACCACGTATCAGCCGTATCTGCCCGAGGGAAAGCCTCTGTCACACCAGGATTGAAGTTTGGCCGGAGAAGTGGATGCTGGTAGCTGGGGGTGGGGTGTGCACACGGCAGCAGGATTGAATGAAGGCCAGGGAGGCAGCACCTGAGTGCCTGCACGGCTGGGGACAGTAAGGACGAGCTGGGGCAGAGGCGTGGGGATGAAGGAAGCTGTCCTCCCACAGCCACCCTTCTCCTTCCTCCCCGCCTGACTCTCAGCCTGACTCTCAGCCTGACTCTGTCTTCTAGAATGTCCTGCCTGGCTGTGGCTTCTCCTGTCCCTGCTGTCACTCCCTCTGGGCCTCCCAGTCCCAGGCGCCCCACCACGCCTCATCTGTGACAGCCGAGTCCTGGAGAGGTACCTCTTGGAGGCCAAGGAGGCCGAGAATGTCACGGTGAGACCCCTTCCCCAGTACTTTCCACAGAACTCACACTCAGGGCTTCAGGGAACACCTCCCAGATCCAGGAACCTGGCACTTGGTTTGGAGTGGAGGTGGGAAGCTAGATATTGCCCCCTACATAAGAATAAGTCTGGTGGCCCCAAACCATACCTGGAAACTAGGCAAGGAGCAAAGCCAGCGGGTCCTATGGCCTGTGGGCCAGGGTTAGAGCCCTCAGGGACCCTTAAGTCCCCTGGCCGTGTGCATTTCAGATGGGCTGTTCCGAAAGCTGCAGCTTGAATGAGAATATCACCGTCCCAGACACCAAAGTTAACTTCTATGCCTGGAAGAGGATGGAGGTGAGTTCCTTTTTTTTCCCTTTCTTTTGGAGAATCTCATTTTGCGAACCTGATAAGATGGAAGGGAGAATGATCGAGAGAAAGGTAAAATGGAGCAGCAGAGATGAGGCTGCATGGGCGCAGAGGCTCACATCTGTAATCCCAGGGTTTTGAGAGGCCGAGATGGGAGAATTGCTTGAGCCCTGGAGTTTCAGACCGACCTGGGCAGCATAGTGAGATCCCCCATGTCTACAAACATTTAAAAAAATTAGTCAGGCGAGGTGGTGCATGGTGGTAATCCCAGATACTCGGGAGGCTGAAGCGGGAGGATCACTTGAGCCCAGGAATTTGAGGCTGCAGGGAGGTGTGATCACACCGCTTCACTACAGCCTCAGTGACAGAGTGAGGCCCTGTCTCAAAAAAGAAAAGAAAAAAGAAAAGTAATGAGGGCTGTATGGAATATGTTCATTCATTCATTCATTCATTCATTCATTCATTCAACAAGTCTTATTGCATACTTTCTGTTTGCTCAGCTTGGTGCTTGGGGCTGCTGAGGGGCAGGAGGGAGAGGGTGGCGTGGGTCAGCTGACTCCCAGAGTCCACTCCCTGTAGGTCGGGCAGCAGGCCCTAGAAGTCTGGCAGGGCCTGGCCCTGCTCTCAGAAGCTGTCCTGCGGGGCCAGGCCGTGTTGGCCAACTCTTCCCAGCCTTGCAAGCCCCTGCAGCTGCACGTGGATAAAGCCATCAGTGGCCTTCGCAGCATCACCACTCTGCTTCGGGCGCTGGGAGCCCAGGTGAGTAGGAGCAGACACTTCTGCTTGCCCTTTCTGTAAGAAGGGGAGAAGGGCCTTGCTAAGGAGTAGAGGAACAGGGCCGGGCACGGTGGCTCAAGCCTGTAATCCCAGCACTTTGGGAGGCCGAGACGGGCGGATCACGAGGTCAGGAGATCGAGACTATCCTGGCTAACATGATGAAACCCCGTCTCTACTAAAAAATACAAAAAACTAGCCGGGCGAGGTGGCAGGCGCCTGTAGTCCCAGCTACTTGGGAGGCTGAAGCAGGAGAATGGCGTGAACCCGGGAGGCGGAGCTTGCAATGAGCTGAGATCCGGCCACTGCACTCCAGCCCCTGTGACAGAGCGAGACTCCGTCTCAAAAAAAAAAAAAAAAAAAAGGAGTAGAGGAACTGTCCGTATTCCTTCCTGTTCTGTGGTACTGCAGTGACCTCCTGTTTTCTCCTTGGCACCAGGAAGCCATCTCCCTTCCAGATGCAGCCCCGGCTGCTCCACTCCGAACAATCACTGCTGACACTTTCTGCAAACTCTTCCGAGTCTACTCCAATTTCCTCCGGGGAAAGCTGAAGCTGTACACGGGGGAGGCCTGCAGGAGAGGGGACAGATGACCAGGTGCGTCCAGCTGGGCACATCCACCACCTCCCTCACCAACATTGCCTGTGCCACACCC
Organism: Colobus angolensis palliatus; assembly: GCF_000951035.1. Classification (NCBI taxonomy): domain Eukaryota; kingdom Metazoa; phylum Chordata; class Mammalia; order Primates; family Cercopithecidae; genus Colobus; species Colobus angolensis. Next base: position 1,884,526 of record NW_012115400.1, read on the forward strand.
TCCCTCACCACTCCCGAACCCCATCGAGGGGCTCTCAGCTAAGCGCCAGCCTGTCCCATGGACACTCCAGTGCCAGCAATGACATCTCAGGGGCCAGAGGAACTGTCCAGAGCACAACTCTGAGATCTAAGGATGTCACAGGGCCAACTTGAGGGCCCAGAGCGGGAAGCATTCGGAGAGCAGCTTTAAACTCAGGAGCAGAGCCATGCTGGGAAAACGCCTGAGCTCACTCGGCACCCTGCAAAATTTGATGCCAGGACACGCTTTGGAGGCAATTTACCTGTTTTTGCACCTACCATCAGGGACAGGATGATCTGGAGAACTTAGGTGGCAAGCTGTGGCTTCTCCAGGTCTCACGGGCACTCCCTTGGTGGCAAGAGCCCCCTTGACACTGAGAGAATGTTTTGCAATCTGCAGCAGGAAAAATTACGGGCAGGTTTTGGAGGTTGGAGGGTACTTGACAGGTGTGTGGGGGAGCAGGGCGGTAAGGGTGGAGCTGGGATGCAAGTGGGAACCATGAAGACAGGATGGGGGCTGGCCTCTGGTTCTTGTGGGGTCCAAGCTTTGTGTATTCTTCAATGTCACTGGCAAGAACTGAAACCACAGATATGACTCTTGGCTTTTCTGTTTTCCGGGAACCTCCAAATCCCCTGGCTCTGTCCCACTCCTGGCAGCAGTGCAGCAGGTCCAGGTCGGGGAAACGAGGGGTGGAGGGGGCTGGGCCCTACGTGCTGTCTCACACAGCCTGTCTGACCTCTTGACCCTACCGGGCCTGAGGCCACACGCTCTGCCTACGCTGGTCAATAAGGTGGCTCCATTCAAGGCCTCACCGCAGTAAGGCAGCTGCCAACCCTGCCCAGGGCAAGCCTGCGGTGCGCTGAGATTGTCATCAAGGAGAGGGAGCCCAGAGGACGGGTCCCTTTGGGGGTTTTGGGGGCTGGTAACAGCTGCCAACCCTGGTCACTGGCCCTTGTTAATTTCTGCCTCTTCTTTGGTCTCTTCGGCTGATGCCACACTCCCAGCATCAGCCTTCCGCCTCAATGCACACCCCCGCTAAGTCCAGCTGCCTCCTTTACTCACTTGGAGACTGTCACCATGAATGCTGCCCTCTGAAATTCACAAAAGGGGCGGTACATACAGGTGCGGTTGGAGCCACCTCTATAGACAGCATCTGCTCAGGGACAAGGGTCACTCTAGGTGGTTCATTTATATATTTGTGATTTTGTTTGTTTGTTTTTAGAGACAGTGTCTTGCTCTGTTGCCCAGGCTGGAGTGCAGTGGTGCAATCATGAGTCACTGCAGCCTCAAACTCCTGGGCTCAAGCGATCCTCTGGTCCCAGCCTCCTGAGTAGATGTGACTAAAGGCATGCATCGCCATGCCCTGCTAATTTTTTAGTTATTTTAATTTTTTTTAGAGATGGAGTCTTGCTATGTTGCCCAGGCTGGTCTCAAACTCTGGGCTCAAGTGATCCTCCCTCCTCAGCCTCCCAAAGTGCTGGGATTACAGGTGTGAGCCATTGCGCCTGGTTTATTCCTTCTACCTAATCTCTACCTGCTCCCTCACTCCCCTGGGGTGGGGGACATGGAATGAATGAACTCTACTTCCACTCTTGATTTCTACTTCTCATTTTTCCCTTTACTCTGACCACAACTTCAGATTCCTTCTCAGAAATAATGCTTCAGTGGGAAAGGACCACCTGGGAGGGACCTGTGCAGACAGCAAAAACTGTCATAAAACTGTATGGGAGGCCAGGTACGATGGCTCATACCTGTAATCCCAGCACTTTGGGAGGCTGAGGCGGGTGGATCACCTGAGGTCAGGTGTTCGAGACCAGCCTGGCCAACGTGGTGAAACCCCATGTCTACTAAAAATACAAAAAATTAGCCGGGTGTGGTGGTGGGGTCCTGTAATCTCAGCTACTCTGGAGGCTGAGGCAAGAGAATCACTGAACCTGGGAGGCGGAGGTGGCATGAGCCGAGGTTGTGCCACAGAACTCCAGCCTGGGCGACAAGAGCGAAACTCTGTCTCTAAAACAAAACAAAGCAAAAACAAACAAACAAACAAAAACAACTGTATGGGGACCCCGATCCTGGTGGTTATCCCATGTGAGGGCCCACCTTTCTGCTTGTATCATCATCTGTAGAGAAGTCAGCCTGTGTTCCCCTGCGCATATGCAAACGGGAGAGAATGTTTTGCAATCTGCTGCAGGAAAAATTATGGACAGGTTTTGGAGGTTGGAGGGTACTTGACAGGTGGGTGGGGAGCAGAGCAGTAGGGGTGGAGCTGGAATGTGAGGAGTCTCCGAAGATGAGGACCCAAGAGAATTTTCCCTCTGTTCTAACCTGCTCCTGGGCTACAGTGCCCTCTTCAGGTCTTACTGGGAACTGCTAGAGAATCCTTAGGGCTGTGACCTTGTACATTTCTCTCTTTTTCTTTTTCACTTTTTTCTTTCCCCTCCCCTCCCCCCTCTTTTTTTTTTTTTTTTTCCCCCCCCCCCCCCCCCTCTTTTTTTTTTTTTTTTTTTGCGATGGAGTCTCACTCTGTCACCCAGGCTGGAGTGGAGTGGCGCGATCTCGGCTCACTGCAACCTCCGCCTCCTGGGTTCAGGCGATTTTCCTGCCTCAGCCTCCCGAGTAACTAGCACCTGCAAACACACCTGGCTAATTTTTTGTATTTTTAGTAGAGGTAGAATTTCACCATATTGGCCAGGCTGGTCTCAAACTCCTGAGCTCAGAGGATCCGCCCACCTAGGCCTCCCAAAGTGCTGGGTTTACAGGCGTGAGCCACTGCGCCCGGCCGTGACCTTGTACATTTCAATACACATTTGTATTGTGGTTTCCACAGATGGCATTTGATTCTTGCACTACGAGTGCTGTGAGTCAGTAAAGGAGAAATCTCCCTCTTAGGCTGCTGACATTGGAACTAAGAGGCTTGTTCTTAAGCCGAAGGAATCTGGCTAATAACAGATCGAGCTAGAACCTGAGCACGGGATTTAGGGCTGCTAACCCCAAAGGCTGTCCACCTCTTAGCCTGATCTGTAGTCTAAGGCTCAGACATCTCATCAACGAGTAACCTGCTTTTTCCTCCCTCTTCCCCCTCTGCAGGATACAGGGTCACTGATCTTATTCCACAACTCTCTTCAGACTTCTTACTGCTTTCAGTTTCTAAAATACAATAATAAAAAAAAATAGTAATTTTCAACGAGATGTTGCGGCTCATACCTGTAATCCCAGCACTTTGGGAGACCAAGGTGGGAGGATCCCTTGAGCTCAGGAGTTTGAGACCATCCTGGGCAACATAGTGAGACCCCCATCTCTACAAAAAAATTTTTAAAATTAGCAGGATGTGGTGGCATGCACCTGTAGTGCCGGCTACTTGGGAGGCTCAGGGCAAACAGCACTTTGGGAGGCCGAGGTGGGCGGATCCTCTGAGCTCAGGAGTTTGAGACCAGCCTGGTCAACACGGTGAAACTCCATCTCTACTAAAATACAAAACATTAGCCAGGTGTGTTGGCAGGCACCTGTAGTCCCAGCTACTCGGGAGGCTGAGGCAGGAAAATTGCCTGAACCCGGGAAGCGGAAGTTGCAGTGAGCCGAGATCGTGCCACTGCACTCCAGCCTGGGAGAATCACTCAAGCCTGGGAGGTTGAGGCTGCAGTGAGCTGTGATCACACCACTGCCTTCCAGCCTGGGTGATACAGATCCCATCCCCACCCCCACAAAAATGGTAGTTATCAAACCTGAACTGTCTGACCCCTCCTGGGATGGATGTGAGAGGCAAATACTTTAGAAACATTTAAAACATTTATTCCAAGTTTGTAAAATGGCTACTGTGAAGCAAGCCTTTGCACTAAGTGCTAGGATACATGAAACAACACTCATAGACCAGTGTCCAGTGGGCAGCCTCCTGGGGGCAAAAAGACAGACACACATTAATTCATTTTATTTTATTTTATTTTATTTTATTTTATTTATTTTTTGAGATAGGGTCTTGCTGTATCACCCAGGCTGGAGGGCAGTGGTGCAATCTCGGCTCACTTCAACCTCCACCTCCTGGGTTCAAGCAATTCTTGTGCCTCAACCTCCCAAGTAGCTGGGATTACAGGCACATGCCACCACACCCGGCTAATTTGTGTGTGTGTGGTTTTTTTTTGTGGTAGAGATGGGGTTTCTCCATGCTGGCCAGGCTGGTCTCGAACTCCTGATCTCAAGTGATCCACCCACCTCAGCCTCCCAAAATGCTGGGATTACAGGCGTGAGTCACGGCACCTCGCCTTGATGCACATTAATTCAAACACAGTCATTTTGGTATGGGACTCAGTGCTAAGCTGTGCAATGCCAAGAGGCCGGGGAAGCAAAAAACCACAGGAGTTAAAAGAACTAAGTGAGGCCCAGAGTCCGTGCTGAGAGGCAGATTCCCAAGGAAGGTGTTGCCAGATTTCAGAGGTTCTTCGAGTGCAGGCCAGGAAAGGAACTTTCCTCTGAACTATGATTGTGGTTATAATTAACAACACATTCAATCTGTGGCATCTGCATGCTACGATTCTCACCCCAACTCCACGAAGCAGGAGTACAATGAGGATCATCCGCATTTGTCAGATGGAGAGCTAAGTTCTGCTGGAAAGTGACAGAGCCAGCTCTTTTGACTTTCCGGTGGGGACAGGAGCCAGCAAAGCCTAGTTCTGAGTCAAGAGGTTACATAATTGTTTAAAGATGATGCCTTCTGGCCGGGCGCGGTGGCTCAAGCCTGTAATCCCAGCACTTTGGGAGGCCGAGACGGGCGGATCACGAGGTCAGCAGATTGAGACCATCCTGGCTCTAACATGGTGAAACCCCGTCTCTACTAAAAATACAAAAAACTAGCCGGGCGAGGTGGCGGGCGCCTGTAGTCCCAGCTACTCCGGAGGCTGAGGCAGGAGAATGGTGTAAACCCGGGAGGCAGAGCTTGCAGTGAGCTGAGATCTGGCCACTGCACTCCAGCCTGGGCGACAGAGCCAGACTCCGTCTCAAAAAAAAAAAAAAAAAGATGATGCCTTCTGTTTGTAGAGAGCTTGGCTATTTACATGAAAAGCATGTGATTTCCTGGCCTGCTTTTCATTTGCTCTCCTAATGCCAAGAGGAAGGCCGGGATGTTGGAGGGTCTTCATTTTGCAGAGGAGGAAACTGAGGCCCAGAGAGATTATGGGCCTTGCCCAGGGCATAAAACACGGAGATGGGGCTGAACGAAGTGGCTCATGCTGGTAATCCCAGCACTTTGGGAGACTGAGGTGGGAGGATGGCTTGAGCACAAGAGTTCCAGACTGGCCCCAGAAACATAGGGAGACCCTGTCTCTAAAAAAAATTTTAAAGTAGTGGGGCATGATGGTGTGCACCTGTAGGCCCAGCGGAAGCAGGAGGGATCACTTGAACCCAGGGATTTGAGACTGCATTGAACTATGATTGCAGCGCTGCACTCCAGCCTGGGTGATAGAGCAAGATCCTGTCTCAAAAGAGAGAGAGAGAAAAAAAAAAGGTCCGGGTGTGGTGGCTCAGGTCTGTAATTCCTGCACTTTGGGAGACCAAGGTGGGTAGATCACTTGAGGTCAGGAGTTTGAGACCTGCCTGACCAACATGGTGAAACCTCATCTCTACTAAAAATATAAACATTAGCCAGGTGTGGTGGTACATGCCTGTAATCCCAGCTACTTGGGAGGCTGAGGCATGAGGATTGCTTGAACTCGGGAGGCAGAGGTTGTAGTGAACCGAGATGGAGTCACTGCACTGCATCCTGGGCAACAAGAGCGAGACTCCATCTCAAAAAGAAAAAAAAAAAAAAAAGAGAGAGAGAGAGATAGTCAATTTTCTCTCTGACCCAGGGTCACCAGGGAGAAGAAAGAGAAGAGATGGAGTGGATGAGACAGCTGTGGTCAGCAAGGCGTGTCCATCTTCCACGACCGACTCCTTCCCATTCAATCCCCTGCTGTGGGCTCCTGCTTCTGCTTCTTCCCTGCATAGGCAGAAGGTACCTATCAACTTCCTTTCTTCCCAACTCCCCGCTCTGAGTACTGCCCTAGAAGCCAACTCAGCTGCCTCCTGCTGCCCCAGCTCTCCATCTTAACTGCAGCCTCTCGCTCCTGGGTACTCATTGCCTCAAATCCTACCTCTGGGCCCAAGCAGCAGGCTGAACAAAGACCTGTCCCCGGCTGGGCGTAGTGGCTCACGCCTGTAATCCCAGCACTTTGGGAGGCAGACGTGAGCGGATCACGAGGTCAGGAGATCGAGACCATCCTGGCTAAGACGGTGAAACCCCGTCTTTACTAAAAATACAAAAAATTAGCCGGGGGTGGCGGCGTGTGACTGTAGTCCCAGCTACTCCGGAGGCTGAGGCAGGAAAACGGCGTGAACCCAGGAGGTGGAGGTTGCAGTGAGCCGAGATTGCGCCACCGCACTCCAGCCTGGGCGACAGAGAGAGACTGTCTCAAAAAACAAACAAACAAACAACAACAACAAAAAAAACCTGTCCCCAGTTCACAGGTCACCTAGGATTCATCTTTTTTTTTTTTTTTTTTTTTTAGATGGGTTTCGCTCTTGTTGCCCAGGCTGGGGTGCAATGGAGCAATCTCAGCTCACAGCAACCTCCACTTCCCGGGTTCAAGCGATTCTCCTGCCTCAGCCTCCCGAGTAGCTGGGACTACAGGTGCCTGCCAACACACCTGGCTAATGTTTTGTATTTTAGTAGAGGTAGAATTTCACCATATTGGCCAGGCTGGTCTCAAACTCCTGAGCTCAGAGGATCCGCCCACCTAGGCCTCCCAAAGTGCTGGG
>NW_012115400.1:1892759-1894927 GCF_000951035.1 Colobus angolensis palliatus
GCTCACCACAACCTCCACCTCCTGTGTTCAAGCGATTCTCCTGCCTCAGCCTCCCAAGTAGCTGGGATTACAGGTGCGCACCACCATGCCCAGCTAATTTTTGTATTTTTAGTACATGCTGGGTTTCACCATGTTGGCCAGGTTGATCTCGAACTCCTGGCCTCAGGTTATCCACCCTCCTTGGCCTCCCAAAGTGTTGGGATTATAGGTGTGAACCACTGCACCCAGCCAACATCATAGATTTCTGTCTTTTAAAAAATCTTGGCTGTTCTGATTGAGCCTCCTCCACAGTCTTACAGAGGAAGGAGCTAAAACACAGAGAGGGTGAGAAAAGTTCCCAAAGACACACAGCAAATTTAGGACTGGGCTCCAGTTCTCTCCAGGGGTTTTCCACAGCCCAAGGTCTCTCACACCTGTTACTGCAAGCTGCCAGTCTTGTCAAGATTGCCAGTCTCTGGGGCTTTGCTGGTTCCTGACTCCCTAAAATACAGGGCCCAAGGGTCCTCCCCAATTTTCCTGTCATGCCTTGAGCTCCCCACCCCCACTTCCATACGGATTGGGAGCTGTGACCCCCAGCTCTGTGGTCCCAAAGGGAGGTCAGCTAAAGCAGCCACCAGGGGACTTATTGCCCAACAGGGAGTGGCTATGATCAATGTCTTCTGCTGCTCTTCCCTGGGTTAACCATTTCCTGGCCCTTGCCCCTCTGTTGATTCCTCTGCTAACCTGGTATGGAGGATGGGTGGACAAGGGCTTGGGATGGGCACCCTTGATATCCCCAGCTCTGACATAAACAGGCAGGGGGGCTCTCAGTCCTCAGATGTGGTCCTCAGATGTAATCCCTGCCTGGGTTCTGTTGGCATTCCATGGCGAGGCTCTTCAGCCTCATTTGGGCAGAAGGGGTCCTGGGGACTGCAAAGGGGCTTTCTTTTTCTTTTATTTATTTCTTTTTAGAAACATGGTCTCCTAGTGTTGTCCAGGCTGGAGTGCGGTGGTGCAATCACAGCTCACTGCAGCCTTGAATTCCTGGGCTCAGGCGACCCTCCTGCCTCAGCCTCCTGAGTAGCTGGAACCACAGGTGCGCACCACCACGCTTAGATAATTTTTGTATTTTTTGCATAGAGGGTGGGTTCTCACTATGTTGCTCAAGCTGGTCTCGAATTTCTGGGCTCAAGCAATCCTCCTACCTTGGCCTCCCAGAGTTCTGGGATTACAGGCACAAGCCACTGCGCCTGGCCATTTCTTTCTTTCTTTCGTTATTTTTTGAGACACATTTTTGCTCTTATTGCCCAGGCTGGAGTGCAATGGCATGATCTTGGCTCACTGCAACCTCCGCCTCCCAGGTTCAAGCAATTCTCCTGCCTCAGCCTCCTGAGTAGCTGGGAGTACAGACATGCGCCCCCATGCCCAGCTAATTTTTTTGTATTTAGTCGAGACTGGGTTTCACCATGTTGGTCAGGCTGTTCTCGAACTCCTGACCTCGAGTGATCCGCCCACCTGACCTCAAGTGATCCGCCCACCTCGGTTTCCCAAAGTGCTGGGATTACAGGCATGAGCCACTGTGCCCAGCCTCTGGCCATTTCTTAATATGATCCAACCACATACCTACTGATAAATATTTATCATGATAATTTTTCCTATTGTAAACAATGTTGCAATTAACATCTTTAGGTATGGGCAAATTTGTGCAAAGTGCATGTACTTCTGCAGCAAGATTCCTAGAAAGGAAATGTTAGGTCAAAGATATGCACATTTGAAAGTTCAATAGTCATTGTCAAATGCCTTCTAAGAAGTTTTCTGGCCAGGCACAATGGCTCATTAATCCCAACACTTTGGGAGGCCAAGGTGGGTGGATCACCTGACATCAGAAGTTCGAGACCAGCCTGACCAACATGATGAAATCCCATCTCTACTAAAAATGCAAAATTAGCCGGGTGTGGTGGCACATGCCTGTATACAATCCCCACTACTTGGGAGGCTGAGGCAAGAGAATTGCTCGAACTCAGGAGGCAGAGGTTGCAGTGAGCTGAGATTGCGCCATTGCACTCTAGCCTGGGTGACAGAGCGAGACTCGTCCCCAAAAACAAACAAGCAAAGAAACAAACAAACCAAAAAACAAATGCCTTCTGAGAAGTTTTCCCCTCTGGGCACAATGGCTCATGTTTGTAATC
>NW_012115400.1:1895852-1897517 GCF_000951035.1 Colobus angolensis palliatus
CGATCTTTCAAATTTTTGTCGGCTGGGCACAGTAGCTCACGCCTATAATTCCAGCACTTTGGAAGGCCAAGGCAGGCAGATCACTTGAGCCCAGGAGTTTAAGACCAGCCTCGGCAACATGGCAAAACCCTGTTTCTGCAAAATATACAAAAATTAGCCGGGCTTGGTGGCGTGTGCCAGTAGTCCCAACTACTCCAGAGGCTAAGATGGGAGGATCACCTGAGCCTGGGGGTTGAAGCTGCAGTAAGCCAAGTCATGCTGCTGCACTCCAGCCTGGGTAACAGAACGAGATCCTGTCTCAAAAAAAAAAAATTTTCAGATGTTTGCTGGTTGTTTGTATCTCTTCCTCTGTGACTTATCTTTCTCAGTGATTTGCCAATAGGCATTTGCAGTCCTTTTTTATTTTTGACATGGAGTCTCACGATCTCGGCTCACTACAACCTCCACCTACCAAGTTCAAGCGATTCTCGTGCCTCAGCCTCCTGAGTAGCTGGGATTATGAGCATGTGCCACCACCCCTGGCTAATTTTTTGTATTTTTAGTAGAGATGGGGTTTTGCCATGTTGGCCAGGCTGGTCTTGAACTCCTGACTTCAAGTGATCCACCCGCCCTGGTGTCCCAAATGCTGGGATTACAGGTGTAAGCCACCATGTCTGGCCGTTTGCAGTCCTTCCTTCACCTAACTCTCCGGTTGCCACCGTTGCCAGTTATAGAATTTTAGGTTTGAAATGGTTTTCTGTTGGAATTCTGCAGACAATGTTCCGCTGCGTCTTAGACTCCATGGTTGCTATTGAAAAGCTGGATGCCATGTTGATTTCTGATCGTTGGTATATGACCTGTTATTGTCTATCTGAAAGTGTTTCAGATCTTCTCTTCTCCCCTGATAGTCTGAAATCCAGTGCTTCCATGGGTCTCTGTGCATTCATCACCCTGGACACCTTTTTAATCTAGAGACTTGTATATTTCAGTGCTGGATATTTTCTTGTGTGTTTTTCTTTTTAAAATAATAATTTCTTTTCCTTTGTTCTCTCTTTTTGAACTCCTTTCATTTGAGGTTAGACTTCCTGGATTGATCCTCCAAACCTGTTTCCTTTTTGTTTCTTTCTCTTTTTTTCCCCCTTCTCTCTAGTTTATTTCCCTCAATTTCAATCTACAACGCTTCTACTGGATGGTAAATTTCAACTCTCGTAGTTTTAATTTCCCAGAGCTTTTCTGTGTTTCTCTGTTCATTTTTCACAGCATCCTTGGAAGGATGCCAAGCTAAGGAGGCCAGGGGTGAATAAAAGGGGTCCAGGCTCCCAACTGTGCCCTTCTCCTCTCCCCTGGGAGCCACCACTGAGGTTCCTCATGGTTCCTCCAGTCTGGACTCTGCTGCTGCTGGTGGGGGCTGCCCATCTCAGGTAAGCTGGGCCCAGCAGGTAATGATAAACCAGGGTCAGTTGAGGGTGGCTATAGGAATACGGAAGGGCAGAGCTGGAGGGGGTGAGCAGGCTAACAGCAAAACACCTGGAGAGAGGCCGGGCGCGGTGGCTCACACCTGTAATCCCAGCACTTTGGGAGGCTGAAGTGGGCAGATCACGAGGTCAGGAGATCGAGACCATCCTGGACAACATGGTGAAACCCCGTCTCTACTAAAAATACAAAAAATTAGCCAGGTGTGGTGGT
>NW_012115400.1:1897757-1901619 GCF_000951035.1 Colobus angolensis palliatus
AGGAGATCGAGACCATCCTGGCTAACATGGTGAAACCCCGTCTCTACTAAAAATACAAAAAACTAGCCGGGCGAGGTGGCGGCCGCCTGTAGTCCCAGCTACTCGGAGGCTGAGGCAGGAGAATGGCGTAAACCTGGGAGGTGGAGCTTGCAGTGAGCTGAGATCCGGCCACTGCACTGCAGCCTGGGCGACAGAGCAAGACTTCGTCTCAAAAAAAAAAGACCTGGAGAGGAAGGGGGAAACCCAGTGGGATGGAAATGGGTTGACCTTGACCACTGACCAGGAAGGGGGAGAGCTGCACAGGCCCAGAGCCTGGAATTAAGGGGCAGGTTCTGGGAGCAGGACAGGGCTACAATATGAGAAGGGACAGAGGAGGTGCAGAACTGGAAGACACATGTAAGGCTAGGAGAGAAGGATCGAGGGGTCAGGCCCTCAGGAAATGGGCAAGACCCAGGGTGGACCCAGCTGATGAGAGAGACTTAAGTACGAGGCAGCAAAGAAATGACGGATGACAGGCCGGGCGTGGTAGCTCACCCCTGTAATCCCAGCACTTTGGGAGGCCGAGGCGGGTGGATCACCTGAGGTCAGGTGTTCGAGACCAGCCTGACCAACATGGTGAAACCCTGTCTCTACTAAAAATATAAAATTAGCCAGGTATGGTGGTGCATGCCTGTAATCCCAGCTACTTGGGAGGCTGAGGCAGGACGGTCACTTGAACCCGGGAGGCAAGAGGTTGCAGTGAGCTGAAATTGCACCATTGCACTCCAGCCTGGGCAACAAGAGTGAAACTCCGTCTCAAAAGAAAAAAAGAAATGATGGATGTCTTGGTGTCCTGCAGTGTGTTTGGGAGAATTTGAACAAGTAGAACTTCAACAACAAAAAACTGAGGGCTGAGCACAGTGGCTCCTACCTGTAATCCCAGCACTTTGGGAGGCCAAGGCGGGAGGACTGCGTGAGGTCAGGAGGTCATGGCCAGCCTGTGCAACACAGAAAGACGCCATCTCTATAAAAAATAGAAACAAATTAGCTGGGTGTGGTGGCATGCTCCTGTAGTCCCAGCTGCTGGGGAGGTTGAGGTGGGAAGATTGCTGGAGCCCAGAGGTTTGGGGCTGCAGTGAGTTGTGATTGCACCACTGCACTCCAGCCTGAGTGCCAGGGAAAAGAAAAGAAAAGAAAAGAAAAAAAAAGAAAAAAACTCAAGTCACATACATTCACTGCATAAACACGGATCATCCTTACGTGACCACTCAGAAAGCTTACAGTCACTGAGTCTTATAATTCTTGATAATGACAAGAGTTGCATTTTTGCTTTCTCCAAATCACTCCCAAGGAGAGAGAAGCCTCCGGACAAGAAGCTGGTTGTTCGCAGCTCTAGGGACAACTGTGAGTTGGAAACCAGGAGTGCTAAGATTTCTCCTCCCTCCTCCGAACCCACATTCTGCCACCAGAACGCCAGTGCCTGAGTTCCTAGCAGAAGCAGCCACCTCCAGTCCCCTCCGGGCATCAGCCAGGACTACAAAACGTGTCCCGCCAGACCAAGTCCAGCCCTCCAACCTCAGTTCATGACCCCGGCCTTGGCATTCTGTCCACTCTCCCAGACCCGAATTTCTCCTAAAAGATTCTCACTTTCAAATCTCTGCTCTGGGCCGGGTGCTGTGGCTCACACCTGTAATCCCAACACTTTGGGAGTCCCAGGTGGGAGGATGGCTTGAGGCCAGGAGTTTGAGAGCAGCCTGGGCAACACAGTTAAGATTCCATCTCTACAAAAAACAAACAATTTCTGCTCTGGACCCCAAGTCTTTGCGACAGCTTTCTTTTTATTTTCTGTTTTTTGAGACGGAGTCTCCCTGTGTTGCTCAGGCGGGAGTGCAGTGGCGTGATCTTGGCCTCACTGCAAAGTTCGCCTCCTGGGTTCAAGCGATTCTCTTGCCTCAGCCTCCCCAGTAGCTGGGACTACAGGTGTGCGCCACCACACCCGGCTGATTTCATGGCAGCTTTCTCTAAGTGTAGCAATCTTGCTACTTCCATCTCCCAGTGTGGTTCTGGGCCCTGCCCCTGTCCTCTCTGAAACCTCACAGTGACCCGTTCTTCCTAGACGTCCTCACCCAGTGTGATTTTGAGGACGACGCCAAACCCCTCTGTGACTGGTCCCAAGTGTCTGCAGATGATGGAGACTGGGTTCGAGCCAGCGGGCCCTCTCCCACCGGCACCACCGGGCCTCCCGGGGGGTACCCCAATGGAGGTAAGGGGCTACGGTTTTCGGGGGACCATGAGCAGGGAGGTGGCTGGGAGGTGGGGATGGCTAGATGGAGGGAGAAGGGAGGCAACCAGATCAGAGTGCCTGGGCTCTGAGAAGGGGATGGGTGGGGGCAGCCCTCGGAGGTGACTGGGCCTCAGGGTCCTGGGCTCTGCCTCCCCCAGAGGGCAGCTATCTGCATATGGAATCGAACAACTTCCACCGTGGGGGCGTGGCCCGCCTGCTCAGCCCCAACCTATGGGAGCAAGGACCCCTCTGCGTGAACTTCGCCTACCACATGTTTGGGCTGTCTTGGGGCTCCCAGCTCAGGCTGCTGCTGCTCTCGGGTGAAGAGGGCCGCCGCCCCCACGTGCTCTGGAAACACGGAAACACCCAGAGACCCTCCTGGATGCCCACCACCGTCACCGTGCCCGTAGGGTTCACCCTGCCCACCCGGGTAAGGCCAGGGGCAAACTGTGGGACCTCGGGGGAAATCTGGGTGTTGGGGAGGCTGGGGGTGGAGGTGTGGCAAAAAGGGATTGTGGGGGCCAAGCTATCTAAAATCAGGAAGGAAACTAGGAGCTAGGAGGCCTGGCTGAGGGGCTCATGGGGTTGGGTCCATTTATCCTCTTGCAGCTGATGTTTGAGGGAACACGGGGTAGCACTGCCTACCTGGACATTGCCCTGGATGCCCTCTCTATTCGCCGGGGCTCCTGCAATCGCGGTGAGTCCCTGTCCCTCCTCCTCCCTCCGCCTGCCCTCGGACCCTTTTCTCTCTGCCTTGCACAACTATCCAGGGTGGCAGGAACAGTTCATGGGCCAGGAGTCTAGTTGCTTCCTCTGCCTCTGCCCTCCACGCCAGAGGCAGAGACCACTCCACTGCACTCCAGACTGGGTGACAGAACAACACTCTGCCTCAAAAAAAAAAAAAAAAAAAAGAAGAATGAAAGGTGGCAGAGAAAGGAGATGAGGAGCTGGCTGTACTGGGTCTGCCGGGTGGAGCTTGTAGGGCTTTGACTCTGGTAGCAGCCACGCCTAAAGAGAGGTCTCCGCCCAGCACTGTGGCTCAGGCCTGTAATCTTAGCACCTTGGGAGGCCAAGGTGGGAGGATGGTGTGAGGCCAGGAGTTTGAGATCAGCCTGGGCAACATAGGGAGACCCTGATGTCTACAAAAGAATTTATTTATTTATTTATTTGAGACGGAATTTCACTCTTGTCACCCAGGCTGGAGTGCAGTGGCGCGATCTTGGCTCACTGCAACTTCCGCCTCTTGGGTTCAAATGATTCTCCTGCCTCAGTCTCCCAAGTAGCTGGGATTACAGGTGCCCACCACCATGCCTGGCTAATTTTTGTATGTTTAGTAGAGCTGGGGTTTCATTGTGTTGGCAAGGCTGTTCTAGAACTCTTAACCTCAGGTGATCTGCCCACCTCAGCCTCCCAAAATGCTGAGATTACAGGCATAAGCCACCACGTCTGGCCAAAAACTTTTTAAAAATTAGCTGGGTTGGCCGGGCGCGGTGGCTCAAGCCTGTAATCTCAGCACTTTGGGAGGCCTAGACGGGTGGATCACGAGGTCAGGAGATCAAGACCATCCTGGCTAACACGGTGAAACCCCGTCTCTACTAA
>NW_012115400.1:1902324-1904425 GCF_000951035.1 Colobus angolensis palliatus
TTTTTTTGAGGCAGAGTCTCGTTCTGTCACCCAGTCTGGAGTGCAGTGGCATGATCTCTGCTCACTGTAACCTCTGCCTCCTAGGTTTAAGCAATTCTCTTGCCTCAGCCTCCCGAGTAGCTGGGACTACAGGCATGCACCACCACACCCAGATAATTTTTGTATTTTTGATAGAGATGGGGTTTCACCATGTTGGCCAGGCTAGTCTCGAACTCCTGACCTCAAGTGATCCACCTGCCTCAGCCTCCCAAATGCTGGGATTACAGGCATGAGTCATTGTTTCTGGCCCCTTTCATTCTTCATTCATTCAAGAAATACTGAACACCTACAATATGCCAGCTGCTGTCCTAGGCACTTGAGATACACCAGTGTACAAAACAGACAAGGAAGAGTAGGGTGGGGTAGTGGGGGACAGTTACCGAAACAAAGTAAAAATAGTTATAAGTGAGCGGAGCCACTGGGAAAATAAAAAGTTGAACAAGTTTGGAGCCAAGTGCACTGGTTCACACCTGTAATCCCAGCGCTTTGGGAAGGTGAGACGGGAGGATCACCTCAAGTGATCCGCCCACTTTGGCCTCCCAAAGCGCTGGGATTACAGGCATGAGCCACTGCACTCAGCCATGAGTTATCAATTATTTATTTATTTATTTCTGAGACAGTCTCGCTCTGTCTCCCAGGCTGGAGTGCAGTGACTTGATCTCAGCTCACTGCAACCTCTCCCGCCCAGGTTCAATTGATTCTCCTACTTCAGCCTCCTGAGTAACTGGGACTACAGGTGTGCACCACCATGCCCAACTAATTTTTGTATTTTTAGTAGAGATGGGGTTTCCCTATGTTGGCCAGGCTGGTCTCGAACTCCTGACCTCAGGTGATCCATCCACCTCAGCCTCCCAAAGTGCTGGGATTATAGGCGTTGAGCCACTGTGCCTGTGCGAGTTATCGATTTTAAATGGGCTTGTCAGAGTAGGTCACATTCAGGACACATTTGAGCATGAACTTGAAAAAGGTGAGGGAGTAAGGCCTGAAAATTATCAGGGGTAGAGAAGGACATTCCAGGCTGAGGTGCCAGCTGTGCAAAGGTCCTGAGGTAGCAGTAGGGCTGTCAGGGAAGGAGGGGATCAAGGTACAGCAAACAGCCATGTGGCCGGGATGAAGAGGGTGACCTGAGATCCACAGGAGAGGCAGATCACATAGAGCCTTAAAGGCCATCGTCAGGACTGTGGCTTTTCTGTTCTATATGAATGGGGAGCTTTTGCAGGATTTTGAGCAATTATTTGATCTGACTTATTTTTAAAGGATTTTTTTGTGTTGCGAATCCACTGAGAACAGGCAAGGTTGATGCAGACAGGCTGTTTAGGAGTCTTTTGCAAAAATCCAGGCGATATTCTTTCTTTCTTCTTTTTTTTTTTTTTTTGAGACAGCATCTTGCTCTGTCGCCAGGCTGGAGTGCAGTGGTGCGATCTCAACTCACTGCAACCTCCGCCTTCTGGGTTCAAGCGATTCTCCTGCCGCAGCCTTCTGAGTAACTGGGATTACAGGCATGTGTCACCATGCCTGGCTAATTTTTGTATTTTTAGTAGAGATGGAGTTTCATCATGTTGGTCAGGGCGGTCTCAATCTTCTGACCTCGTGATCCACCCACCTTGGCCTCCCAAAGTGCTGGGATTACAGGCATGGGTCACTGTGCCTGGCTGATATTCTTTCTTTCTGTGCACCCAAGTCTGTCCCTAGCTTCTTTCCAACACCTCCCTGTGCTCGCAGCTGAGCTTCTTTCTCTTTCTACTGTTGACTTCTTCCTTTTCTCTCTCACACAACATTCACTTTCTCTCTCAATCTTCTCCACACAGCCCACATTTCAACCCCTCACTCAAGAGGTCAAGCATAGAGAGTTCTGCTCCCTAATTTCCTTTCTGAGTTTATACTTCTTAATTTTGAATTTAAAAAAATGTTATTAAAAACTAAGCCAGGTGCAGTAGCTCATGGCCTGTAATCCCAGAACTTTGGGAGGCCGAGGTGGGCAGATCACTTGAGGCCAGGAGTTCAAGACCAGCTTGGGACATATAGTGAGATCTTGTCTCAACAAAAAATATAAAAATTAGCC
>NW_012115400.1:1905630-1909396 GCF_000951035.1 Colobus angolensis palliatus
GCCTCCCGGGTTCAAGCGATTCTCCTGCCTCAGCCTCCCGAGCAGCTGGGATTACGGGTGCCCGCCACCACGCCCGGCTAATTTTTGTATTTTTAATAGAGACGGGGTTTCGCCATGTTGGCCAGGCTGGTCTTGAACGCCTGACCTCAGGTGATCCACCCGCCTTGGCCTCCCAAAGTGCTAGGATTACAAGCGTGAGCCACTGCGCCAGCCCGTCTCCTTGATTTCTCTTTCACCATTTTCCCACTTCCTTTCCTTTCCCTTCCCTCCTCCTTCCCCGTTGTTACCTTTCTTCTCCTTCCTCCTGCCCATTCCCGCCATTCCAGCCTCTTCGCTGCCGCTCAGGATCCCACCTTCCGCAGGAGTGAGCGCGCACCAGGCAGGGCCGAGCGCGCGCCAGGCATGACTCCCTGGGACTCAGGCGCGAGCACGCACGCGAGCGCGCTCCCTACGAGTTGGCAGCCGCTTACATTTTCCTCTTCGCTACCAGTTGCGTCATCTAGCGAGGTCCACGCTGATTGGCTGTCTGAGCTGGGGGCCGAGGGGGTGTTGGGTGAGAGGGGATTTGCCGCTTGCTAGTCTGTGTCGGAGCCGCGGTGACTCTCACCAGTTTGTGTGAATAGGTTATGTCCCGCGGGTAAAGAAAAGGAAGAGGCAACCAGGTGTAGTGGCTCAAGCCTGTAATCCCAACACTTTGGGAGGCCAAGGCGGGAGGATTGCTTGAGGCCAGGAGTTCAAGACCGGCCTGGGCAACATAGTGAGACCCCATCTCTTAAAAAAAAAATTAGCTGGGCATAGTGGTGTGCACCTGGAGTCCCAGCTACTCAGGAGGCTGTGGCAAGAGGATTGCTTGAGCCCAGGAGTTTGAGACCTATGCCACTGCACTTTAGCCTGGGCAACAGAGCCATACCCTGTCTCAGAAAAGAAAAAAGAAAAAAAAAGGAACAGGCTATGACTCTAGTGGACCTTAAGAGTTAGCACCCGGGCCAGACATGGTGGCTCATGACTGTAATCCCTTGGAAAGCCAAGGTAGGTGGATCATTTGAGCCTAGGAGTTCAAGACCAGCCTGGGCAATGTGGTGAAACCCCATCTTTTCAAAAAAAAAAGAAAAATTAGCAGAGCTTGGTGGAGCACACCTATAGTCCCAGCTACTTAAGGAGGCTGAGGCTGGAGGATCACCTGAGGCCGGGGAGGTTGAGTCTGCAGTGAACCATGAGAGCCATGATTGTGCCACTGCACTCCAGCCTGGGTGGCAGAGTGAGATCGTCTCAAAAACAAAAACAAAACAACAACAACAACAATAAAAAAGAGTTAGCACCCAAAGGACAAAGTTCTAGTGGCTGCTTTGGAGAAGGTGTCTTGCGTTTCCCACTTCAGTGCCGGGTCCTTACCCAGCCCAAGTATTTCTGGAAAAGTTGAAGACCTCAGTCAGTTGGGATAGGACCACCTCGGTGTTGCCTGATTCTAGGCTGCTGTTGGGGCCCAGCCTCCTCAGGGCCCTATCTCTGCTGCCATCTTCCCTCAATTCCATCCACCTCAATTCCCTGGCCTTTTGCTTCACAGGTGGCCACTACATGCTCCTGGACCCCAAGAATGCAAGACCCGGACAGAAAGCCGTCCTCCTGAGCCCCGTGAGCCCGTCCTCCGGCTGTCTGAGCTTTTCCTTCCACTACGTCCTCCGGGGGCAGTCTCCTGGTGCAGCCCTCCACGTTTACGCTTCCGTCTTGGGTTAGAGCGGAGAATTCACGGGATTTACACTGACCTGGGCGCATCTCCCAGGGTTGGCTTGATGGGGAAACATGGGGCATCCCTCAGGGTCTAGGGAGGTCTGGAATATGTGTGAGATTATTCCATGAAGTGGAAATTATGCCTGGGAGGGCTCTTTGGGAGGCCGAGGTGGGCAGATCACGAGGTCAGGAGATCGAGACCATCCTGGCCAACATGGTGAAATCCTGTCTCTACTAAAAATACAAAAATTAGCCGCCTGTAGTCCCAGCTACACAGGAGGCTGAGGCAGGAGAATCGCTTGAACCCGGGAGGCGGAGGTTGCAGTGAGCCGAGATCGTGCCACTGCACTCCAGCCTGGCAACAGAGCGAGACTCCGTCTCAAATAAAAAAGAAGGTTGTGCTGGCGTGGCAAGGTGACTTACGCCTGTAATCCTGCGCTTTGGGAGGCTGAGGCTGGTGGATCACCTGAGGTCAGGAGTTTGAGACCAGCCTGGCCAACATAGAGAAACCTTGTCTCTACTAAAAATACAAAAATTAACCAGGTGTTGTGGCACACGCCTGTAATCTCAGCTACTCAAGAGGCTGAGGTAGGAGAATCGCTTGGACCTAGGAGACAGAAGTTGCAATGAGCCAGGATAGTGCCACTGCACTCCGGCCTGGGCAACAGAGCAAGATTCCATCTCAAAATATAATAATGATAAATAAATAAAATTTTAAAAAAGGTTGTGCTTTCATTTGGCAGTAATAGTCCCCAACTATACCCTCTGCTCCTCATCCTCCTGGGTATAGTTCAAATTCATTTCCCAGTCCCCTTAAGCTCACTTCTCCCTCCGATTCCTTTCACCGCAGGGAGCATCCGGAAACACACTCTCTTCTCAGGACAACCTGGGCCCAACTGGCAGGCTGTTTCTGTCAATTACACAGCTGTGGGACGGATACAGGTACAGAGAAGCAAGGGGTCAGGTCCTTGCACATGGTAGGCACACCCAATGTTGAAATAAATTGAGGGGCGTGGTGCTGTGTCTCATGCCTGTATTCCCAATACTTTGGGAGGTTGAGAAGGGAGGATTGCTTCAGGACAGGAGTTCAAGACCAGCCTAGGCAACATAGCAAGACCCCATCTCTACAAAAAGATACAAAAATTAGGCGGGCATAGTGATGTGTGCCTGTAGTCCCAGCTACTCGGGAGGCTGAGGTGGGAGGATCATTTGAGCACTGGAGGTCAAGGTTGCAGTGAGCTATGATCACACCACTGCGCTCTAGCCTGGAAAACAGAGCAAGACCCTGTCTTGGGGGGGGGGGAAGAAATGAATTGAGGGTCTAGGATAGGGAGTAGGGATTCTGGGTCATGGAATGGAGCCGAGTCAGATCAGGGGCTTAGGGGTATGGGCTGTGTGCTCACTCCCAGCCCATCTCCCTTTTTCTCCAGTTCACTGTGGTGGGCGTTTTTGGAAAGACCCCAGAGCCGGCTGTGGCAGTCGATGCAACCAGCATTGCTCCTTGTGGGGGTGAGAACAGGCCCTGGGAGGCCCGGATCTCTCAGAATCCGGGGTGGGCTGGGGGAGGGCTGGAGAGTATCACTCAACTTGCTTAAATATCCTATTTTGATCCCCCAGAGGGCTTTCCTCGGTGTGACTTTGAAGACAGCGCCCATCCCTTCTGTGACTGGGTCCAGACTTCCGGGGATGGTGGACACTGGGCCCTCGGACATAAAAATGGACCCGTCCACAGCATGGGCCCCGTGAGAGGTTTCCCTAGTGCAGGTGAGGAGATTGAAGAGCGCTCGTGCCAAGGAATCACTCAGTCTGCTCCCAGGTAGTGGGCTGGCTGCTGTGACTGGTGGGAGAAGTTGTTTCGGGCAGGGGGAAGATCAGTCCACAGGTGTTTATTCGGAAGTTGCCATGGTACCGGAACTGTGGAGATAGCAGAGTAACTTAAAAGATTCTCGGCCGGGCGCAGTGGCTCAAGCCTGTAATCCCAGCACTTTGGGAGGCCGAGACGGGCGGATCACGAGGTCAGGAGATCGAGACCATCCTG
>NW_012115400.1:1910146-1912252 GCF_000951035.1 Colobus angolensis palliatus
TGGGAGGATCGCTTGAGCTCAGAGGTCGAGGCTGCAGTGAACTGTGATTGAACCAGTGCACTCCAGCCTGGGCAACAGAGTGAGACCTTGTCTCTAAAAAATAAAAATAAAAAAATAGGCCAGGCATGGTGGCTCACACCTTTAATTCCAGCACTTTGGGAAGCCAAGGCAGGCTGATCACTTGAGGTCAGGAGTTCCAGACCAGCCTGGGCAACATAGTGAAACCCTGACTCTACTAAAAATATATAAAAATTAGCCGGGAGTGGTGGTGTGCACCTGTAGTCCCAGCTACTCAGGAGGCTGAGGCAGGAGAACTGCCTGACCCCAGGAGGCAGAGACTGCAGTGAGCTGAGATCACACCACTGCACTCCAATCAAGGCAACAAAGTGAGATTCTGTCTTACAAAAATATAAAAAGAAATAATTTTTTAAAAAGACAATAATGAGGGCAGGGTGCAGTGGCTCACACATGTAATTCCAGTGCTTTGGGAGGTTGAGGCGGGTGGATCACTTGAGGCCAGGAGTTTGAGAGTAGCCTGGCCAACATGGTGAAACCCCACCTCTACCAAAAATACAGAAATTAGCCAGACATGGTGGCGCACACTTGTAATCCTAGCTACTTGGGAGGCTGAGGCAGGAGGATTGCTTGAACCTGGGAGGTGGAGGTTGTAGTGAGCTGAGATCGTATCACTGCACTCCAGCCTGGGTAACAGCCTGGGTAACACACACACACACGCGCACGCACGCGCGACATTAATGAGTGTAATCTAGGTTGCTGGTTTGGGTCTCTCTTTTTTTTTTGAGATGGAGTCTTACTCTGTCACCAGGCTGGAGTGCAGGCGTGATCTCGGCTCACTGCAACCTCCACCTCCCGGGTTCAAGTGATTCTCCTACCTCAGCCTCCCGAGTAGCTGGGATTACAGGCATGCACCACCATGCCCGGCTAATTTTTGTATTTTTAGTAGAGACGGGTTTCACCATGTTGGCCAGGATGGTCTTGATCTCTTGACCTCGTGATCGGCCGGCTTCGGTCTCCCAAAGTGCTGGGATTACAGGCGTGAGCCACTGTGCATGGCCGCTTTTCCCTTTCTTTGTGACCCCACCTTCTTTAGTTAGATGTTAGATGTCTAAAATGAGCGGAAAAAATAATGCTATGACCTGGGGAATTTGAGTGTTTGCTCAGATCCCTGTTCAGAAAGCGAAGCTTTGCTAAAGCAGCAGTTGGTATGTCCTGTGCAGGCTTCTTATCTTGCCTGTTCCCTTCCTTTGCCCAGGGGGTCACTATATCTACCTTGAGGCTGACAAGTTCTCCCAGGCAGGGCAGTCAGCCAGACTGGTGAGCCGGACCTTCTGCGCTCCGGGTGACATCTGCGTGGAGTTCGCGTACCACATGTATGGCCTTGGGGAGGGTACCATGCTCGAACTCCTCCTGGGAAGTCCTGCGGGGAGCCCTCCGATTCCTCTCTGGAAACGCGTGGGGTCTCAGCGCCCTTACTGGCAGAACACCTCTGTCACCATCCCCTCAGGACACCAACAGCCCATGCAGGTGAGATACAGAGGCGGGGGTCCTGTTTGTGTGGGGTGAGAGGGCCAATGCCTGGGATCTGGTGGCGCCACCAGTGCTGAAGAGGTGGAGAACTGGAAAGAGAGCCAAGAAAAGGGGAACTTCGTGTTACGGAAAGTGAGAAAGGGGCCGGGACAGGGCTGGACCATTGAGGCTGGAACAAGGTGACGTTTTGGCAGAGGACAGACTCTATGCCCAGTGGAATCACAGAGTTGCTGGAGATTCAATTTTGTTTCTCTCTCTGTCTTTCTCCCTTGTCGCCTTCAGCTGACTTTCAAGGCCATCTGGGGCAGCAACATGGCCTTTGTGGTTGCTATGGGTTTCATCTTGATCAATCCTGGGACTTGTCCAGGTAAGACCAAAGCCCAGGCTCCAGGAAGGGGGCAGTACCCTGAGATCACCATTCCCCAGGCTTCTCTCTATGACCTGCTTAAAATGCAGGTCCTAGCCGGGCGCGGTGGCTCAAGCCTGTAATCCCAGCACTTTGGGAGGCCAAGACAGACGGATCACGAGGTCAGGAGATGAAGACCATCCTGGCTAACA
>NW_012115400.1:1914507-1915326 GCF_000951035.1 Colobus angolensis palliatus
AAACCCACCATCCCCACAGAGAAGCTCACAGCCCTGAGGCCACCCCATCCCAGTCCCACAGCCACTGGGCTGGCAGCCTTGGTGATGTCTCCACATGCTCCAAGTGCCCCTATGACCAGTGTGATCCTGGACACTACCACAACCCCCAGACCCAATACAGGTATGAGGTGGATGGAGTGTGGGCCAAGGCTGAATGTCAGAGAGAGTGACTAGGAGAGAGTCAGGGAAAGGGATGCTTCTGGTAGAAAGCTTCTAGTTGCTTCTAGATGCTTCTAGTACTCTCAGGGCAGAGCTGAAGCAGTCCATGGTGACTTCAGAGGAAATGGGGAGGACTGTCCAGAGTGAGAGGGATGGCAGGGCTGGAGTGGGTGGGGGTGTCAGGACCTAGCCACGAGGCTTCCTTCTCCTTGTTTGTTATTGAGATATAATCCATATTTCATAAAATTCACCCTTTTAAAGTGTACAATTCTAGGCCGGGCATGGTGGCTCACACCTATAATCCCAGCACTTTGGGGGGCCAAGGCAGGAGAGTTGCTTGAGCACAGGAGTTCGAGACCAGCCTAGGCAACATACATAGCAAGAGCCTGTCTCCAATTTAAAATGGAAAAAAAAAAAAAAATTTGCTGGGTGTGGTAGTGCACACCTGTAGTCCCAGCTACTCGGGAGACTGAGGTGAGAGGATCGCTTGAGCCTGGGAGGTTGAGGCTGTAGCGAGCCATGACTGGGTCACTGTACTTTAGCCTAGGCAACAGAGCGAGACCCCATCTTTAAAAAAAAAAAGCTGGCCGGGCGTGGTGGCTCAAGCCTGTAATCCCAGCA
>NW_012115400.1:1917186-1920750 GCF_000951035.1 Colobus angolensis palliatus
ACCTCGTGATCCGCCCGTCTCGGCCTCCCAAAGTGCTGGGATTACAGGCTTGAGCCACCGCGCCCTGCCAAATTGTTTTATTTTTAATTTTGTTTTGTAGGGATGGGGTCTCACTACGTTGCAGAGGCTGGTCTCAAACTCCTGGCCTCAAACAATCCTCCCAGCTCAGCCTCCCGGAGTGCTGGGATTATAGGTGTGAGCCACCACACCCAGCCTTCAGGCCTTTTTATGGCTGAATAATACAGTCCTGTTTCCTAGAGAAGAACTTGAGTTTGGGGGTAGAGGAGAGACAGGGAGACTCCCTGAGAAACCTGTGGAATGAAAGCATGACAGAGGCTGTTTTCTCCTTAGAGCGCTGCCCCCCAAATGCACACTACGAATCCTGTGCTTGTCCTGCTTCGTGCAAGAGTCCCAGGCCTAGCTGTGGGCCGCTCTGTCGGGGGGACTGTGTCTGCAACCTTGGCTTTTTGTTTAGTGACAACCACTGCATCCAGGCCTCTTCCTGCAATTGCTTCTACAACAACAACTACTATGAGGTAAGCCCCTCGGGATGCTGTGGTCCCATGAGGGAGATTGATGGCAGAACACCTGGGTTCCAGCTCCATCTGCTCCCCAGGTGAAGGAACGGGGATCACCGGATAGTCCCAAGGGGTCAGCTCAGAAGCAATGGTTACACGACAGCGAAGTTACTCATTTAGTCTTTTTTTTTGAGACAGGGTCTCGCTTTGTCGCTCAGGCTGGAGTACAGTGCGTGATAGTGGCTCAAACTCACTGCAGCCTCCACTTCCTGGGCTCCAGTGATCCTCCCACCTCAGCCTCCCAAGTAGCTGGGACTGCAGGCACATGCCACCATGCCCAGCTAATTTTTGTATTTTTGGTAGAGACAGAGTTTCACTATGTTGCCTAGGCTGGTCTTGAAATCCCGAGTTCAAGCAATCCTCCTGCCTCAGCCTCCCAAAGTGATGGGATTATAGGCATAAGCCACTGTGTCTGGCTGGGCACATTTAGTTTTTTCTTTTTTGAGACAAAGTCTCGCTCTGTCACCCAGGCTGGAGTGTAGTGGCACGATCTCAGCTCACTACAACCTCCACCTCCCAGGTTCAAGCAATTGTCTGCCTCAGCCTCCCAAGTAGCTGGGATAACAGGCTCACGCCACCACGCCCGGCTAATTTTTGTTATTTTTAGTAGAGATGGGGTTTCACCATACATTCTTTACCTCTTTAAATCTTTTATCCATATTTATAAAGTGTACACAATAAGATTTTCTACCTCATATAAGATTATTGTAAAGATGAAATTAAATCCTAACACATACAATTACTTAATAAGTGTTAATTATTATCATTAGTAATTTATGATAAATATATGCAACCTATTAATTAAAAGTGCATTAAAGGGCCCGGCACGGTGACTCACACCTGTAATCCCAATACTTTAGGAGGCTGAAGTGGAGGGATTGCTTGAGCCCAGCAGTTTGAGGCTGCAGTGGGCTATGATTGCACCACTGCACTCCAGCCTGGGTGACAGAGAGACCCTGTCTCTAAAAAAAAAAAAAAACCACAACAAAATGTGCATTAAGTAATTCATTAATGTCCAGAGCCTCTTCTCAGCTCCAGGTATTCTTCCCGTTGACATTATAGCTTCTACTTGTCCCTTTTGGGACTATTATTTCCTTCCCCTGCCCCCTTTAACCAGTCTCCTGGGTCTCTCTGAGTTGCTGCTGAGATTAACTTCAGCCACAGCCTGGGCAGAAAGATGTGTTACAACCATTGGCACCAAGAGGCTCTTCCCTCTGCCCTAGGAGGCGTGTATTCACTTTTTTTTGTTTTGTTTTTTCCTTTTTTGGCGGGGGGCAAACTGTTCACTCACAGTCCTCTATTGATGCAAAAACCATTCTAGCCGTTTTTGTTTGTTTGATTTTGAGACAGAGTTTCGCTCTTGTTGCCCAGGCTGGAGTGCAACGGCACCATCTCCGCTCACCACAACCTCCTCTTCCCAGGTTCAAGCAATTCTCCTCCCAAGTAGCTGGGATTACAGGCATGAGCCACCACGCCTGGCTAATTTTGTATTTTTGGTAGAGGTGGGGTTTCTCCATGTTAGTCAGGCTGGTCTCAAACTCCCGACCTCAGGCGATCCACCCTCCTCGGCTTCCCAAAGTGCTGGGATTACAGGCGTGAGCCTCCGCGCCCAGCTGTATTCACTTCTAATAGGTTCATTTTGCATTCAAGAAATGTTTATTTAGTACTTTCTTCAAAGGTTTTTTTTTTTTTTTTCTTGGTAGAGATGGGGTCTGGCTCTGTTGCCCAGGCTGGTCTATGAACTCCTGGGCCCAACCCATCCTCCTATCTCAGCCTCCCGACGTGGTGAACCGCCACCCCCAGCCTATGTAGTACTTTCTACTCTCCTGGCCCTGGGGTTGCTATAGATAGGTTGTGGTCCTTGCCCTCATAATGCTCTCAGATTCAGAGACACACATGGGGGTCTTGGTTTACTCCTTCATTCAACAAGTATTTATTGAATGAGAGCGTTCATGGGAGGACTAAGATGTTGGGTAAAGACAGACATTGGCCGGGTGCGGTGGCTCATGCCTGTAATCCCAGCACTTTGGGAGGCCAAGGTGGGCAGATCACCTGAGGTTAGGAGTTCGAGACCAGCCTGGCCAACCTGGAGAAACCAAGTCTCTACTAAAAATACAAAAATTAGCCAGGCGTGGTGGTGCACACCTTTAATTCCAGCTACTCGGGAGGCTGAGGCACGAGAACCGCTTGAACCCGGGGGCAGAGCTTGCAGTGAGCCAAGATCGTGCCACTTCACTCCAGCCTAGGCGACAGAGCGAGACTCCATCTCAAAAAAAAAAAAAAAATGACAGACATAAGGCTGGGTGCGGTGGCTCACACCTATAATCCCAGCACTTTGAGAGACTGAGGTGGGAGGATTGTTTGAGTCCAGGAGTTCGAGATCAGCCTGGGCAACAAAGGGGGCCCCCATCCCCCCAAAAAAAAAAAAAAAAAAAAAAGTCGGGCATGGTGGCATGTTCCTGTAGTCCCAGATACTTGGGAGGTTGAGGCAGGAGGATGGTTTGAGCCCAGGGAGTTTGACATTGGGACCAGCTTGGACCACATAGCAAGATCCTGTCTCTTTAAAAAAAAAAAAAGTCGGGCATGGTGGCATGTTCCTGTAGTCCCAGATACTTGGGAGGTTGAGGCAGGAGGATGGTTTGAGCCCAGGGGGTCAAGGCTGCAATGAGCCATGATTGCGCCACTGCACTCCAGTCTGGGCAACAGAGTGAGACCCTGTCTCTTAAAAAACAAAAACAAGTGGGAGGAGAGGAGAGCGTTCTGGGAGGAGAGAAAAGCGTGTGCAAATGTGCTGTCGTGGTGAATATCAAGCATCAAGTAGGTGGTGGAGAGAGGAATCACATGAGGAAGGTCAGGTCTGCATGGGACGGCAGCCTCTCTCCCAGGCATGGTGGAGGGAAAGGAAGAATAGCTGGTCACGGAGGCTCACGCCTGTAATCCCAGCACTTTGGGAGGCTGAGGTAAGTGGATCACCTGAGGTCAGGAG
>NW_012115400.1:1924791-1928241 GCF_000951035.1 Colobus angolensis palliatus
GAGAAGGACTCTAGGAGCTATATGACCATGTGACCTCACATCCCTTTCTCCCAGCCTGGGGCAGAGTGGTTCAGCCCCAACTGCACAGAACGTTGCCGCTGTTGGCCAGGGAGTCGGGTCGAGTGCCAAATCTCTCAGTGCGGGACACACACTGTGTGCCAGCTTAAGAATGGCCAGTACGGATGCCACCCCTATGGTGAGAGCCCCTCCCCATGTTGTCCCCGCCTGCCAGCCTGTTGGAGTGGACGTGACGCCAGGATGCCAATCCCTCGATTGAGCAGAGGAACGGGGGCCTGCCACCAGGCAGCGGGTGGGCCGGCGTGTGGGGTCCAGCCTGAAGGGGCCACAGAAGCAGCTTCACCTGTTCTTTCCCCCTCCCAGCAGGCACTGCCACCTGCTTGGTCTACGGAGATCCTCACTATGTCACCTTTGATGGGAGGCACTTTGGCTTCATGGGCAAGTGCTCTTACATCTTGGCCCAACCCTGTGGCAACTCAACAGGTAGGCCCTGGAGATGCTGCTGTGGTCTGGGGAAAGGGTCTGTGGGCAGCGCTGCGGGGCATGAGGCATGGTGGGTGGCAGGAAGGGGCAGGGCGCAGATAGGGGGAGAGGCAAAATAGGAGCAAGTTCTTCTGTAAGGTGAGGGTTGAAGGCCGGGCATAGTGGCTCACACTGGTAACCTCAGCACTTTGGGAGGCTGAGGCAGGAGGATCACTTGAATCCAGGAGTTTGAGACCAGCCTGGCCAACATGGTGAAACCCCATCTCTACTAAAAATATAAAAAATTAGCCGGGCATGGTGGCAGGCACCTGTAATCCCAGCTACTCGGGAGGCTGAGGCAGGAGAATCGCTTGAACCCGGGAGGCAGAGGTTGCAGTGAGCAGAGATTGCGCCACTGCACTCCTGCACTCTAGCCTAAGCAGTAAGAGCAAAACTCCATCTCAAAAAAAAAAAAAAAAATTCAGCTGGGACACACCTATAGTCCCAGCTACTTGGGAGGCTGAGGCAGGAGGATCACTTGAGCCCAAGAGTTGGAGGCTGCAGTGAGCTATGATCACACCACTTCACTCCAGCCTGGGTAGCACAGTGAGACCCTATCTTGAAAAATAAATAAATACATACATAAATAAAGTTTAAAAAAAAAAGAAGGCAGTGACTGGGGAGCACAGACGCCCTGGAGGATGTTCCAGCCACTGAACAGAGCCAGACACGTTGCGGCTGCAGGCTCTTCTGACAGAGGCAGTCGTGGTCTGCTCCTGTGTGGGTCTGGCCTTCCCTACTGGACTTTGGGGCCAGTGTCTCCGTGGCGCTCATCTCTCCCTGCGGCGCTGGGCTCAGGGCACTGCTCGTGACGGATGTTGAGAAATGAGCCACTGGGCTCTTTTCATTCTTCTCCCCACCCAGACCCATTCTTCAGGGTGACAGCCAAGAATGAGGAGCAGGGACAGGAAGGCGTGTCCTGCCTAAGCAAAGTCTACGTGACCCTTCCCGAGACCACTGTCACCCTGCTTAAGGGCAGACGTACTCTGGTGAGCCCCATTTCGCCCCCACCATCCTTGCAGGGTCTGACTGTGTGTCCTGGCTGACCCTTCCAGGCCCTGAACCCTTCCACGGATGGGATTCCACAAGACAGTGGCCTGCAATTCCAGCTCCTTGGGAGGCTAAAGTGGGAGGATTGCTTGAGACCAGGAGTTTGAAGCCAGCCTGGGCAAGATAGCAAGACCCTGTCTCTTTAAAAATAGAAAAAGTTAGCCTGGTGTGGTGGCACTTGCCTGTTGTCCGCTCTACTCCAGAGGCTGAGGTGGGATGATTGCTGGAGCCTGGGAGGTCGAGGCTGCAGTGAGCTGTGATTGCACCATTGCACTCCAGCCTGGGCAACATAGTAAGACACTGTCTCTTTAAAAACGAAAACAAAACAATGGTGAGGAAGCTCCGAGATTGTTAGGCTGCTGAGGATGGTGTCCTTTCTTCCAGCCATGGAAATGGAAGTCTGCTGGGGTCGTCCTTGACCCCCAGATCTGTCTCTCTGTCTCTTGCCTCTGCCCTGCCTTCCAGGTTGAGGGTCAGCGAGTTACTCTCCCAGCCATACCCTCTAAAGGCGTCTTCTTGGGTGCAAGCGGGCGATTTGTGGAGTTGCAGACGGAGTTTGGTTTGCGGGTGAGATGGGATGGTGACCAGCAGCTGTATGTGACTGTGTCCAGGTGAGGCAGTGTCCCGGCCAGGCAGCTACCACTTCTTCCTGCTGCCCACCCTGCCTACTCCCCTTCCATCCCTGGCAGCACTACTTGATCCTTTATGCATCTCCTGATGGATGGGAAGCACCCTGCTTAAGTGGCAGGGCTCTCTTTGGACCAGGAGACAGGAGAAAATGGTTTCGGGGCATATGATAGATAGCAGGATGGATGTACATGCTTTGGTGATGTGCTAGAAGGAGCACTAGTGAGTTCTGGAGGCTTTCAGAAGGGCAGACACCTGGTCCCATTCTCAAAGGAAGAGTGGCTCCCCAGATGGACAAAACAAGGGAAAGAAAGATTCTTTTTCTTTTTTTTTTTGAGACAGGATCTCTCGCTGTCTTCCCCAGGCTGGAGTGCAGTGGTGCTATCTCGGCTCCCTGCAACCTCTGCCTCCCAGGTTCAAGCGATTCTCCTGCCTCATCCTCCCAAGTAGCTGGGATTACAGGCGTGCACCACCATGCCCAGCTAATTTTTGTATTTTTAGTAGAGACAGGATTTCACCATGTTGGCCATGCTTGTCTCAAACTCCTGACCTCAGGTCATCCTCCTGCCTCAGCCTCCCAAGGTCTTGGGATTACAGGGGTGAGTCACTGTGCCCAGTGAAAGAAAGACTTTATAAAAATAATTTATAGTGGCCAGGTGCGGGGGTTCCCGCCTGTAGCTCTGCACTTTGGGAGGCTGAGGTGGGAGAATCCCTTGGGGCCAGGAGTTTCAGACTAGCCTGGGCAACATAATGAGACCCCATCTCCACAAAAAAATTTAAATATCAGCCAGGCGTAATGGCCTACACCTATAACCTCAGCACGCTGGGAGGCCGAAGCAAGAGGATCACGAGTCCAGGAGTTCCAGACCAGCCTGGACACACATAGTGAGATCCTGTCTCTTAAAAAATAAAAAACAAAATTAGCTGGTTGTGGCGGGACTTGCTTGTAGTCTCAGCTATTTAGGAGGCTGAGGTGGGAGGATCGCTTGAGCCCAGGAGTTGGAGGCTGCAGTGAGACCAGATTGCACCACTGCGCTCCAGCCTGAGCCACAGAGGGTGACCCTGTCTCTAAAATAAATAAATAAATAAATAAATAATTTGACCAGGCATGGTGGCTGACACCTGTAATCCTAGCACTTTGGGAGGCCGAGGCAGGCAGATTATCTGAGGTCAGGAGTTCAAGACCAGCCTGGCCAACATGGTGAAACCCCATCTCTACTAAAAATACAAAAA
>NW_012115400.1:1929479-1936927 GCF_000951035.1 Colobus angolensis palliatus
GTGTAGTGATGCAATCTCAGCTCACTGAAACCTCTGCCTCCTGGGCTCAAGTGATTCTCGAGCCTCAGTCTCCCAAGTAGCTGGGATTATAGGCACACACCACCACACCTGTCTGATTTTTGTATTTTTGGTAGAGATGGGGTCTCATCATGTTGGCCAGGCTGGTTTCGAACTCCTGACCTCAGGTGATTCGCCTGCTCTGGCCTCCCAAAATGCCAGGATTATAGGCATGCACCACCGCACCCAGCCTGTGCCCTCCCTTTAAAAATGACTGGCATTGCCCCTTTCTCCTCTCTACCCTGGAGACTTCAAGTTGTTCTTTCAGTTGCTCAATATTCTTCTTTGTTTGTTTGTTTTTAGAGACAGGGCCTTGCTCTGTCACCCAGGCTGGAGTGCAGTGGTTCAATCACAGCTCACTGCAGCCTCCAAGTCCTGGGCTCAACTGATCCTCTCACCTCAGCCTCCTGAGTAGCTGGGGCTATGGATGTGCGCCACCAAACCCAGCTAATTTCATATTTATTTTTGTAGAGATGGAATCTCACTGTGTTGCCCAGGCTGGCCTGGAACTCCTGGGCTCAAGCGATTCTCCCTGCCTCGGCCTCCCACAGTGCCTGGCCAGGGCTCGGTGTTCAGGCATCCTCTGGGAGGGGTTTCCCAGCTGACAGGCTGGTTTGCCAACCAGGACCCGGCCTGCCAACCTTGCTGCCTGCTGGGTTAGGGCTGAGCTGGAAGCAAGTCTTTGTCTTTAGGGCGTTTGGGGTGGGTCTCTTGCAGGTGTCAGAAGCACCAGGTGGTGAATCCTCCGTCTTGTGATTCATCTCTGCAGAGCAGCATGTCGGGGCCAGGATTCTGTGGACGGCTGGTCGACACCCATGGCCCGTTTGAGTATGAAGGAGGGCAGGCAGGGTCGCGCAGGGGCGGTGCTTGGCACCTGGGCTCCTCCAAGGGTCTGGCCCCCTCCACCCCATTCCCCCTGACTTGGTCTCTCCCCGTAGGACATGCCTGCTGCATGTGAAGGCCACTTCCTTCTTCGACAGCTGCATGCTTGATATGTGCAGGTTCCAGGGACTGCAGCACTTGCTGTGCACACACATGTCCACCATGACCACCACCTGCCAGCACGCAGGCCATGCTGTGAAGCCCTGGAGGGAACCCCAGTTCTGCCGTGAGTTGTGCCAAATGCAGGGGAGAGGCCAGGCGCAGTGGCTCACACCTGTACCCCAGCACTTTGGGAGGCCGAGGCAGTGGATCACGAGGTCAGGAGTTCGAGACCAGCCTGGCCAGCACGCTGAAACCCCGTCTTTACTAAACATACCAAAATTAGCCAGGCATGGTGGCATATGCCTGTAGTCCCAGCAACTCTGGAGGCTGAGGCAGGAGAATCGCTTGAACTTGGGAGGTGGAGGTTGCAGTGACCCGAAATTGCACCACTGCACTCCAGCCTGGTGACAGAGTGAGATTCCATCCAAAAAATAATAAAAATAGGCTGGGTGTGGTGGCTCACGCCTGTAATCCCAGCACTTTGGGAGGCCAAGGTGGGTGGATCACGAGGTCAGGAGTTCAACACCAGCCTGGCCAAGATGGTGAAACCCTGTCTCTACTAAAAATACAAAAATTAGCCGGGCATGGTGGCACGCACCTGTAATCCCTGCTACTCAGGAGGCTGAGGCAGAGAATTGCTTGACCCTGGGAGGCAGAGGTTGCAGTGAGCCGAGATTGCGCCATTGCACTCCAGCCTGGGCGACAGAGCGAGACTCTGTCTCAAAAAAATAAATAAAAAAAAAAAATAAAGAAATTAAATAAATAAATAAAAATACAAAAATCAGCTGGATGTGGGAGTGGGCGCCTGTAATCCCAGCTACTTGGGAGGCTGAGGCAGGAGAATCGCTTGAACCCAGGAGGTGGAGGTTGCAATAAGCAGATACTGCACCACTGCACTCCAGCCTGGGCAACAAGAGTGAAACTCTGTCTTTAAAAAAGAAAAAAAAAAGTGTTTCTGTGCAGCCAAGTCATCACATGCAGGCACACGGTACAGGCCCTAGGCAGGGGAGGCAATGAGGCTGCCTCCCAGCTCCTGGTGTGGCCCAGCTCTTTGGGGAAGCTGCTTCAGGGCAGGTCTATCCCCTGACTCAGACCTCACAGGTGGCCCCGGTCCCCTGCGGGCCAACAGCTCACCTGGGGCATGTTTTCACAGCAGCGTTACCAGTGGTGAGTCCATCTGTTCCCACCATAGGTCTATCTAAGGCTCTCAGGGCAGGCGCCTTAGTGCTGGCCCTGCAGCCCCAGGGAGCCAGCCAGGCTTCTTGGGGAAGCGTCTCACAGTCACTTTCTCTTCTCGAGACTGGCCAGAAGCCTGGAGCTGGGACCCTTCCGAACGTGTCTTTCCTGTTTCCCACCTGGCCTCGTGGCTTGTTTGTCTCCTTCTCACCCAAGCTTTTCCCTCCACCAGCAATGGCTTGCCCGCCCAATAGCAAGTACTCCCTGTGTGCCAAGCCATGCCCTGACACCTGCCATTCAGGATTCACCGGCATGTTCTGCTCAGACCGGTGCATGGAGGCCTGTGAATGCAATCCAGGCTTCGTCCTCAGTGGCCTCGAGTGCGTACCTCGCTCCCAATGTGGGTGCCTCCACCCTGCAGGCAGCTACTTCAAGGTGAGCGGCTGCGTGGACCTCTCAGCCCTGAAGCCAGAAAGGGCCTGCTCCCTGCTCTCACAACCCCTGCAAGCTCTTTCTTTTCTTTTTGTTTCTTGTTTTGTTTTGTTTTTGAGACAGAGTTTCTCTCTGTCCCCAGGCTGGAGTGCAGTGACACCATCTCGGCTCACGGCAACCTCCGCCTCCTGGGTTCAAGTAATTCTCCTGCCTCAGCCTCCCGAGTAGCTGGGACTACAGGCGTGTGCCACCACGCCCAGCTAATTTTTGAATTTTTACTAGAGACAGGGTAGGGGGCGGTTTCACCATGTTGGCCAGGATGGTCTTGATCTCTTGACCTCGTTATCTGCCCACCTCGGCCTCCCAAAGTGCTGGGATTACAGGCGTGAGCCACCACACCTGGACCTTGGCTTTGTTTGTTTGTTTGTTTGTTTGTTTGTTTTTTGAGACGGAGTCTCACTCTGTTGCCCAGACTGGAGTTCAGTGGCATGGTCTCAGCTCACTGCAACCTCTGCCTCCTGGGTTTGAGTGATTCTCCTGCCTCAGCCTCCTGAGTAGCTGGGATTACAGGCATGCACTACTATGCCAGGCTGAGTTTTGTGTTTTTAGTAGTGATGGGATTTTGCCATGTTGGCCAGGCTGGTCTCAAACTCCTGACCTCAAGTGATCTGCCCACCTTGGCCTCCCAAAGTGCCAGGATTACAGGTGTGAGCTGCCACACCTGGCCTCGGATAGATCAATTTTGGTTGAAATGATGAACAGACCCAGAAATAATGAAGTGACTGAAGCAGTGAATGGATGCCGAGCTTTTGCAGCGAATCTCGGAGCTTCAGGAAGAGAGGATGTCTCCCCACAATTAAGCCAGTGATCTGAACAGCTCTGGTGGGCTCTGGTGTCAGATCTGGGAAAAAACAAAACAAAACAAACCACTGTCTCTTCCTTCCCTGCTGTCTTTCCCCAGGTAGGGGAGCGGTGGTACAAGCTGGGCTGCAAAGAGCTGTGCGTCTGTGAAAGCAACAACAGAATTCGCTGCCAGCCCTGGAGGTGTAGGGCCCAGGAGTTCTGTGGCCTGCAGGATGGTATCTATGGCTGCCATGCCCAAGGTGAGCTGTCAGGGTGGAAGGTGAGCCAGGGGCTGCCCAGGCAACACCAGGCAAAGTGATGGGCCCTGCCCAAAGCAGCTTCCCCAGACAGCTGAGTCTCCACCAAGGCCTAGGAGGGGCAGCATTGTCAAGGACCCAGAGGGTGAGGTTGGGGACGTCAGTGTTTCTCTTCGGCAGCTCCAAACCAAGCCAACCACACTTCCTAGGGAGACACCACACCTGCAGGTGGGCCGTGGGGACCATGCCAATGTGGACTCGCCAGTATGGCAGCTCTGGGTCAGAGCTTCCGGGGAGTGGAGCAGTGAGACTGTGAACTCCATCTTCTCCTCCACAGGTGCCGCCACCTGCACGGCCTCGGGCGACCCCCACTACCTGACCTTCGATGGCGCCCTGCACCACTTCATGGGCACCTGCACCTATGTCCTGACCCGGCCTTGCTGGTCCAGGTCCCAAGACAGCTATTTTGTTGTGAGCGCCACCAACGAGAACCGCGGGGGGAACCTGGAGGTCTCCTACATCAAAGCTGTCCACGTGACGGTCTTTGACCTCAGCATCTCACTGCTCAGAGGCTGTAAGGTCATGGTGGGTGTCTTCCTCCTGCCTCCTGGACCCTGAACACCCAGGCTGCTTGCTTCTCTCCTGTGCCCCTCCTTGCCCACATGCCCACCTCTCTGGCTCCTTAGAGCACCTGGGAGGCACCTGCAGCTGACCCAGACCCTCTTCCTTGGACTCCCTCCTCCCTCTGTGAAATGCCCACCGGCACTAGCCCCTCCTGCTCCTAGTTTTTTGCTCCCCATTCACCGCTTTTTTTTTTTTGAGACAGGGTCTTGCTCTATCACCTAGGCTGGAGTGCAATCATGCAATCATAGCTCATTGCAGCCTTGACCCCCTGGGCTCAAGTGATCCTCCCGCCTCAGCCTCCCAAGTAGCTGGAACTACAGGCACTCACCACCTGCACGGCTATTTTTTTTTTTTACTTTTTGTAGAGACGGGGTTTCTCCATGTTGCCCAGGCTGATCTCGAGATCCTAGGCTCAAGCAATCCTCCCACCTTGGCCTCTCAAAGTGCTGGGTTTGCAGGCATGAGCCCCCGTCCTTGACTTTAACCCAAGTTCCTTCCTGACTCTCCTTTCTATGTCCTCCCTGCCTCTGAAGCTGAATGGCCATCGGGTGGCCCTACCTGTGTGGCCTGCACAAGGCCGGGTGACCATAAGGCTCAGCAGCAACTTTGTCCTCCTCTACACAAACTTTGGGCTCCAAGTTCGCTACGATGGGAGCCACTTGGTGGAAGTGACAGTCCCCTCCTCCTATGGCGGCCAGCTCTGCGGGCTGTGCGGTGAGTTTCCTGGGCACCTGCAGGGAAAGCTGGGGCAATGAGGAGGCGTGTGACCTGGTGCCCCCACATCTCTGTGAGGTGTTCTAAGTACTTGTCAACTGACTAATTGGTTGAGGACATTAGGCATGAAGGTAGGAGTTAAGGGAAGATGGAGATAAAGAGACAGAAAGGGGCCGCGCACTGTGGTTCATGCCTGTAAATGCAGCACTTTGAGAGCCCGAGGAGGGTGGATCACTTGAGGTCAAGAGTTCAAGACCAGCCTGGCCAACATGGTGAAACCCTGTCTCTATTAAAAATACAAAAATTAGCCGGGTATGGTGGTGCACGCCTGTAATCCCAGCTACTCAGGAGGCTGACGCAGGAGAATCGCTTGAACCTGGGAGGCGGAGGTTGCAATGAGCCGAGATCATGCCACTGCACTTCAGCCTGGGCGACAGAGCAAGACTCCATCTCAAAAAAGAAGAAAAAGCAAAAGAGACAGAAAGGGTTAACTTTGCTATGCAGAGTGAAGAGTGAGGGTGCCTCTTCTGGCCAGGAGGATGGTGGCCCTGGGGCCTGGCCTGTTGGGGGGCCCTTTGTTGCCTGTTTTAACGACTCCCTCCTCCAGGGAACTACAACAACAACAGCTTGGATGACAACCAGCGCCCTGACAGAAAGCCTGCGGGTGATTCCGTGCAGCTGGGGGCAGCCTGGAAGTTACCTGAATCCTCTGAACCTGGGTGAGCTGGGGGCCGGGGGAGCCAGGCAGGAGGGGCTGGGCCAGGGAAAGGCCTCGGGGGGCAGCTTGGAAGTGTCCTTTGTGTGTCCCCACTCCCTCTGTGCTGTACCTCCCTACTGGCCGGAAACTGGCAATCTCTCCTGTTTAGACTCTCCAAGATTGGAGTTGGTAAGAAGCTGTTACGACCTCCCCGCCCCCACGCCCACACCTGCTGACTTCTATGTTTAGTGATCTCTTTGGAGGGTCCACTTCAGTTCACCCTGAGGTCTAGCCTTTTTCCTTCCTGCTGCATCTCCTGGCCTTCCCACTTGAGGGCACCGTTTTGTCCTCTTCTCCTGTATCCCTCTCTCTTTCCCTGTCCACTTTTTGTTTTGTTTTGTTTTTGAGACAGAGTCACGCTCTGTCACCCAGGCTGGAGTGCAGTGGCACAATCTTGGCTCACTGCAACCTCCACCTCCCAGGTTCAAGTGATTCTCCTGCCTCAGCCTCCCAAGTAGCTGGGATTACAGGTGCTCTCCACTACACCCGGTTAATTTTTGTATTTTGAGACAGGAGTTCTCCATGTTGGCCAGGCTAGTCTCAAACTCCTGACCTCAGGTGATCTGCCTGCCTTGGCCTCCCAAAGTGCTGGGATTGCAGGTGTGAGCCACTACGCCCAGACCCTTGTCCACTTTTGCTTCGGTTTGGGAGATGGTTCCTCAGGCCCTCAGGTCTTCCCTTCCCTTTTTCCTTTCCTTTTTTTCTTTTCTTCTCTTGAGACAGGGTCTTGCACTGTTGCCCAGGCTGGAGTGCAGTGGTGCAATCATAGCTCACTGAAGCCTCCAACTGCTGGGCTCAAGCCATCCTCCCACCACAGCCTCCTGAGTAGCTGGGACTATAGGCACATGCCACCACGCCTGGCTAATTTTTAAAAGTTTTGTGTAGATGGGATCTCACTATGTTGCCCAGCCTGGTCTTGAACTTCTAGTCTCAAGCAATCCTCCTACCTTGGCCTCCCAAAGTGTTGGGATTATAGGCATGAGCCACTGTGCCCAGCCTGTAGCCCTCAGTTTCTGTTCTCTCCTCATTCAGCTGTTTCCTTGTGGGTGGCAAGCCCTCCAGCTGCCAGGAGAATAGCATGGCAGATGCCTGGAACAAGAACTGTGCGATCTTAATAAACCCTCAGGGTAAGACATGCCCCTGCTGGTCCTTTTTCCTCCCTGAAGGACAGGAGACTGGGGAGGGAGTCTAGTCAGGGAGGGAGAAACAAGACCAGAAACAGATGGAAAGGCACGAGGAAGGCAAATGGGAACACAGGGCCAGCCAGTGGTCACCTTCTTGGGACCTATGACTGATGGGTCTGTATTTGTGTCTCAGGCAGTAGATAAATCCGGGATTTCTTTCTTTTCTTTTTTTTTTTTTTCTATCAAAAATGTTTTAATAGGCCGGGTGCAATGGCTCATGCCTGTAATCCCAGTACTTTGGGAGGTTGAGGAGGGCAGATCATGAGGTCAGGAGGTGGAGACCAGCCTGGCTAACATGGTGAAACCCCACCTCTACTAAAACTACAAATATGGGCCGGGCGCGGTGGCTCAAGCCTGTAATCCCAGCACTTTGGGAGGCCGAGACGGGTGGATCACGAGGTCAGGAGATCGAGACCATCC